>NW_011494800.1:4544442-4544917 GCF_000754665.1 Bison bison bison | reverse complement strand
TCTTTTAATTTCATGACTGCAATCACCATCTGCAGTGATTTTGGAGCCCAAGAAAATAAAGTCTGACACTGTTTCCATTGTTTCCCCATCTATTTGCCATGAAGTGATGGGACCGGATGCCATGATCTTCTTTTTTCGAATGTTAAATTTTAAGCCAACATTTTCACTCTCCTCTTTGACTTTTTTTTAAATTTAATTTAATTTTATTTTTTAACTTTACAATATTGTATTGGTTTTGCCATATATCCAATGTGTTCCCCATCCTGAACCCTCCTCCCTCCTCACTCCCTATACCATCCCTCTGGGTTGTCCCAGTGTACAAGCCCCAAGCATCTAGTATCGTGCATCGAACCTGGACTGGCGACTCGTTTCATATATGATATTATACATGTTTCAATGCCATTCTCCTAAATCATCCCACCCTCTCCCTCTCCCACAGAGTCCAAAAGACTGTTCTATCAGTGTCTCTTTTACT
>NW_011494800.1:4489188-4544342 GCF_000754665.1 Bison bison bison | reverse complement strand
ATGTCATCTGCGTATCTGAGGTTATCGATATTTCTCCCAGCAATCTTGATTCCAGCCTGTGCTTCCTCCAGCCCAGCATTTCTCATGATGTACTCTGCATATAAGATAATAAGCAGGGTGACAATATATAGCCTTGACATACTCCTTTTCCTATTTGGAACCAGTCTGTTGTTCCATGTCCAGTTCTAACTGTTGCTTCTTAACCTGCATACAGATTTCTCAGGAGGCAGGTCAGGTGGTCTGGTATTCCCATCTCTTTAAGAATTTTCTGCAGTTTGTTGTGATCTACACAGTCAAAGGCTTTGGCATAGTCACTAAGGCAGAAATAGATGTTTTTCTGGAATTCTTTTGCTTTTTCTGGAGAAAGAGAGAAAAAGAAAAAGAAATAGAAAAAACACACATATACAAATGATGCTATATATATATGTACATATAGATGATGCTATGTATGTAAGTGATGCCATAAATATATGTGTATGTGTAATAGTAGTCATTTCCTCCCTCACTGAATGTCATGCCATTCTCCAGAGGCAATGAACTGTTCCTAAGTCTTTATTTGTTCTATGACTTCCTGTTTTATGAAGCTAGAAATTTTAGTCTCAGGCCCTATCTTCCAAATTCCTGTATCCTTTTGCTATAGTTATTTCACAATTTTTGGCATTGTTTTTTAATACTTTTACTAGGTAAACATTATTTTTCTCTGAGCCAAGTAGTAGGCAATGATTACATTTACTTTATTTTAATTTTTCCTGGAATTAATCATCACTTCATTCATTGTTTTTATTTGCTGCAGTGCCTTCAAATCTCTGGCCCAACTCAATTTGTCACATCCCCTTCAGCTTTGTGAGATGTCAAACCTAGCAAACGATCGATATCATCTCCCATCCTCCTTTTTATTTTTATTTTTTGAGACATCTTCTGTAGCCCTCAGTACTCTGATCTGTCCTAGGCTGGTGGCTTCATTTTTTTTTTTTTTAAGATTTTTTTTTTATGTGAATCATTTATAAAGTCTTTACTGAATTTTTTACAATATTGTTTCTGTTTTATGTTCTGGTGTTTTGGCCACGAGACGTGAGGGGGTCCCTCCCCACCCAGGGATCAAACCTAAACCCCGTGCACTGATTGAATGAGTCTTAACCGCTGGACCACCAGGGAAGTCCTGATTCCTACTGCAGATCTGTTGTCCTTTGCCCAGTTCAGTTTGTTTCTCTTGCTTGTGTCTTGTTGCTTCATATCATTTTCTTCCTTAGTTAATTTCTTCTTCCTCCTCAGCTTCCTGGGAAGCCATGGGAGGTAAATTTCCTGAGACTCTACATATCTGAAGAAGAGTGTTTATTCTGTTTTTACGCTTCATTGATGGTTTGGTTGAATCTATGATCATTGGTAGCAGATCATTTTCTTTCAGGATTTTGGAGCTGTTCTTACACTGACTTCTAGGTCATAATGCAGTTTTTGAGCAGAGTGATGCTTTTCTTATTTCTGAGCTTTTGCCTGTGACCACTTTCTCCTTGCTGGAAAACTTTGAGATCTCTTTGTGTTTGGTACACTCAGCTTTTACACTGCTGCCCTCAATATGAATTCCTTTTCATTCATTTTTGCTGTCTTTTAAGCGAGAAATTTCTGTCCTTCAGTGCTGGTGCGTGAGCTCCTTAAGCATGTGCGTGCTAAGTCACTTCAGTTGTATCTGACTCTTTGCGATCCCATGGGCTGTAGCCCACCAGGCTCCTCTGTCCGTTGGATTCTCCATTCAAGAATACTGGAGTGGGTTGCCATGCCCTCCTCCAGGGAATCTTCCCGACCGTGCTGGGAAGCTTCCTTAAAATATTTCTTTGAGAATTTCTTCATCAGTGATTTCTTTGTTCTCCTTTTCTGGCACTCCTGTTGGCTGGCTTGAACCTCTAACCTTCTTAAGTTTTTCTGTCCTATTTTCCACCTCTTTGTTCTTTTGTCCTGCTCTCTGGGTGAATTCCTTGACCTAATCTTCCTGTCCGTTTGCTGTTTCTTATTTTTAAAATTTTTGCAGTATTTTTAATATCTTTAAGAATTTTCTTTATTTTATAATAGGTTTTTATTGCATGGATGTAGGTTTTAAAATTATGTTTAAATTGCCTACTTCTCTTTCTCTGTCATCAGAGAGCTAATAGGCCCCTTTGTTCTTTTTTTTTTTTTGCCACACTGCATGACATTTGGGGTCTTAGTTCCCTGACTAGGGATCAAACCTGCACCCCCTGTATTGGAAGCGCAGAGTCTTAACCACTGGACTGCCAGGGAAGTCCTGTAATAGGCCCCTTTGGTGGGAAGGAAGGAACTGCTGCTCTTCTTGGCAGGGATGTCATATCCCTTGGCATTCTGGGAGAACAGCTACACAGTGCCTGAGGATACTGAGTAGAATGGCCTTTCTAGTTTTCCTTTTCTTCATGCACTGTCTCTGTTTCTTCTGAGTTCCTTTTATTTTCTCATCATTTGTGGGTTTTTTTTTTTTGTCTGACTTTAATGTTGCAGACTTTCCTCAAATGCCTGGAGTCCTTGGCTGTCCATTCCTGTTTATGAGTGAATCTTTAGAAAACCGATTGAAGGTTCTGTGTCTATTCACTGGACTTCCCAGCTGCTGGCTTTCACTGTAAGGTCCTTAGGATGATATGGCTTTTTCACTGGGGACCTTTCAAATGTCAGAATTTGTGGTACTTTGTCAAGTGAGTGGTTTAGTTTTCCTAGAGAAGATTCTTTCAATGGTCTGTAAGTTCTCTCTGTTAAGAATGACGCTTTCCTTTAATCGCTCGGTTTTCATTTGCGTGCCTCACCTCCACTCTTTCTGTTACATCTTGTCCCTGAGTTTGGACCCCTACTTTCTCCTGAGGGTGGAGGCGGAATAGTCAGACCCAGGTTTACCCTACCTTCTGAGGTACCTATGCTCCTACTGTCTGGATTCTGTAGGTATTTTTGACTCCCTTCTCATCATTACTTTCCTTTGCAAGCACTTAGATGTATTCTTCCTTCTCTCTAGCAAGGTATTTTCTTCTCTATTGCTTTCTGCCATCTTATAATTAGATTCAGAATTAAAATTATCCCCTAGACTGATCAAAGATTGAATTCTATTTCTGATTCTTACTTCCTTGAGTATTAGGGAGATTTTTAAGATGAGAGAGGTTGGAAAATGTCTACAATCTTGAACCTGAAAATTTAACTACCATCACTTTAGTTATAATGGAGAATAATTGGAGGTGGCTAAATTAGTTGTTGTATGGAAAGACTTTTTCTCTTAAATTTCCTTTCTGTTGAAAGCTGAAACACTGGATATCATGAAAAAAATGTTCTTTTTTTTTTTTTAATTTGTGAGGGTAGATGAGGAAACTATGAAAGGATTATGGCTGAAAATTCTATTGTAGCATTTTTTTCCCATCATTAATAGGATGGTCGTTTCTAGCCTGCTTCTCATACAAATTCATATTTTCATAGCACACCAAGGTTAGAATACAATGGAAGGAAATTGAATTTTTAGGTGGTCTGTAGTATTCTGCATTTTTGTAGAGTACAGACTTAACCTGTGAGAAGAGTGCTCAGTTTTCTGGCATCATCTAAACCAATGCAGCATGTACACACCGCTATATTTAAAATGAAGAATCAGCAAAGACATGCTGCATAGCACAGGGAACTCTGCTAGGTATTATATAACAACCAAATGGGAGAATAATTTGAAAAAGAATAGATACATGTATATGTATAACTGAATCACTTTGCTGTCCACTTGAAGCTATCACACATTGTTAAACAGCGATACTCCAATATAAATTAGAAAGTTAAAAATAAAGTGTGTGTTAAAGTGTTTGTCGCTCGGTTCTATCTGACTCTGTGACCCCATGGACTGTAGCCCACCAGGCTCCTCTGTTTAAGGAATTCTCCAGGCAAGAATACTGGAGTGGGTTGCCATGTACTCCTCCAGAGGATCTTCCTGACGCATGGATTGAACCTGAGAGTCAGATGGCTGGATTAAGTTGGGGGAAGGATGGTAAAGTGCTTCCTGAGAGACATGAACTAAGTTATTGGTGGTGAGAGAGGGCAGTTGATGATCATTGGTTTTGAGCACTTACTGTGTGGCAAGTACGTGCCTGGAAATGCCTTTTACAGATATTATGCCATTTAATGCTCATAATAACCCTATGCTGAAAATGCCATTACCTCCATTTCACAGGTTAGGAAGCAGAGAATGAAGTGACTTGCCCAGATTTACACACAGCCAGGATTCAATCCCTGGCAGTCTGACCCTGAAGCCTCTGCTGCTAACCTACTTCATTCTAATGAAGAGCCCGTGGAGATAGTATTAGGAGGATTGCTAGACGAAGGACAGGGGAGGCAGCCAGTCCCAGTGATGTTCAAGGAAACTGTGCCCCAGGGGTCTTGTGGGTCCCACTGAGAAGATGGGGTGAGGAAAGGAACTGTGTAAACATTTGCTTCTGCTTGAGTGTGTTCCTTCCAGCACCCCCCACCAATTAGGAGAGCCGTCTTGAAGAATGAAGAATGCTGCCTCGGCTTCTGTAAAGACCCCAGGACATGCATTAATGAGAGGAGGGGGAGTCACAGCTGACAGAAAAATAAAGGTCTCAGCAGGAGCCCTGGGCTCCCAGCGAGCCCCAGAGCTTGTTGACTGAGCAGCAGGAGACTCCTGCCTGTTGGGCTTCCCCAGCCCAGCTGGCTCCCTGCTGCATCTTGGAAGAGCACTACCCCCCAATCCCTTGATTCACCTTATATGGGACAATTAATGAGCAGTGCAGCAACAGCAGACACCTCTCCGTATTGTTCAGAGCTTGTGCTTGTGACCAGACAATTCGCCATTGCTCTTCCGCTTCCATCAGAGAAGTGCCTTCTCAGCAGTTTGTAGAATTAGGTTGTAAAAGCAAAGGGCACAGTGTTCACTGCATCACATCGTTCATTTCTTTAGTCATTTGCATTGGGACGAAGCATGGATTTAGAAGGGAGGGCTGTCTTACTCTGAGATGGAGTCTCTCCTTAGTCAATATTAGGTTGCTTATTAGAATTACTTTGAAAAGAGGGACTGGATTCTGTTACCACTAATTCAATACAAAAGGAAATCCCTTAAGGCAGAGTTTTTGAAACGCTTTCTTCTCTGTAACCTATTTTGATTCAAGAGGAAGGTTTTATTCCCTTTCAAAAGATAGCTTAGAGATGTTTATGTAAGAACTGTACCCAAGGTCATGTGGGGTTGAAATAGAAGTGGAACTAAGGTTGACTTGCTCATAATCCTGGGATCTTTCCTCAGTGAGTTACCTGTTGCTCAAAGTTTGCTAAAGGCAATAATTCCTCAAGGCTTAAAAGGCATCTTGAGATGTCTTTTTATGAGGCTGCAGAAGATCATCCAGGAAGAGTCAATCACTAAGCATTTCTTTTTAAATTATGTAAGTGCTCAATACACTGCTAGGTACATAGAGAAAATAAATTAGCTTGGGTTTTATGTCTCTAATAAGTTTTCAATCTCATTGGAGGATAAGTAGTGTAAACAAAATATTTAAAGAACAATTAAGTATTCTAGAACAAAAAAATTTACAGTTTGTTTGGAAACAGAAAAGAAAAACAGAGCTGGGGGAATCAACCTTCCTAATTTCAAACTATACTACAAAGCTACAGTAATCAAAATAGTACGTGCTGTGCTTAGTTGCTCAGTCATGTCCGACTCTTTGCAACCTTAGCCAGCCAGGCTCCTCTGTCCATGGGGATTCTCCAGGCAAGAATACTGGAGTGGGTTGCCATGCCCTCCTCCAGGGGATCTTCCTGACCGAGGGATTGAACCCAGGTCTCCCACATTGCAGGCGGATTCTTTACTGTCTGAGCTACCAGGGAAGCCAAGAATACTCCATCAGTAGCCTATCCCTTCTCTAGGGGATCTTCCTGACCCAGGAATTGAACCAGGGTCTCCTGTATTGCAGGCAGTTTCTTTAGCAGCTGAGCTACCAGGGAAGCCCCCAAGATTGTATGGCGCTAGCATGGAAACAGAGAGAGATCAATGAAACATCATGGCCAGCCCAGAGATAAACCCACATACCTGTAGGTACCTTATCTTTGACAAAAGAGGCAGGAATACACAACGGAGAAAAGATAGTCTCTTCAATAAGTGGAACTGGGAAAACTGGACAGCTGCATGTAAAAGAATGAAATTAGAGCACTTCCTAATATCATACACAAAAATAGACTCAAAATGAATTAAAGACCTAAATGTAAGGCCAGAAATTGTAAAACTCTTGGAGGGAAACAGACAGATCACTCTTTGACATAAATTATAACAAGATCCTTTCTGACCCACCTCCTAGAGTAATGAAAATAAAAGCAAAGGATGACAAAGGAAACCATAAACAAGACAAAAAACCAACCCTCAGATGGGAGAAAATATTTGGATGTGAAACGGTAGACAAAGGATTAATCTCCAAAATGTACAAGCAGCTCATGCAGCTCAGTATCAAAACAAACAACCCAATCAAACAATGAGCAGAAGACCTAAACAGACATTTCTCCAAAGAAGATATACAGATGGCCGACAGATAAAAAGATGCTCAACAGCACTAATTATTCAGTTCAGTTCAGTTCAGTCGCTCAGTCATGTCTGACTCTTTGTGAGCCCATGAATCGCAGCATGCCAGGCCTCCCTGTCCATTACCAACTCCCGGAATTCACTCAAACTCATGTCCATCAAGTCGATGATGCCATCCAGCCATCTCATCCTCTGTTGTCTCCTTCTCCTCCTACCCCCAATCCCTCCCAGCATCAGGATCTTTTCCAATGAGTCAACTCTTTGCATGAGGTGGCCAAAGTATTGGATTTTAAGCTTCAACATCAGTCCCTCCAATGAACACCCAGGACTGATCTCCTTTAGGATGGACTGGTTGGACCTCCTTGCAGTCCAAGGGACTCTCAAGAGTCTTCTCCAATACCACAGGTCAAAAACATCAATTCTTCGGCACTCAGCTTTCTTCACAGTCCAACTCTCACATCCATACATGACCACTGGAAAAAACATAGCCTTAGGTTGCTTCCATGTCCTGGTTATTGTAAATATCGCTGGAATGAACACTGGGGTACATGTGTCTTTTTGAATTACAGTTTTCTCAGGGGATATGCTCAGTAGCGGGATTCCTAGGTCCTATGGTAGTTCTATTTTCAGCTTTTTAAGGAAGTTCCATACTATTCTCCATAGTGGCTCTATCAATTTACCTTCCTACCAACAGTGCAAGAAGGTTCCCTTTTCTCCACATCCTCTCCAGCATTTACTGTTTGTAGATTTTTGTTACCAATGGACCTTTGTTGACAAAGTAATATCTCTGCTTTTTAATATTATTTAGAGAAATGCAAATCAAAACCACAATGAGATAGCACCTCACACTGGTCAGAATGGCCATCATCAAAAAACCTACAAACAGTAAATGCTGGAGAGGATGTGGAGAAAAGGGAACCTTCTTGCACTGTTGGTAGGAAGGTAAATTGATAGAGCCACTATGGAGAATAGTATGGAACTTCCTTAAAAAGCTGAAAATAGAACTACCATATGACCTAGGAATCCTGCTACTGAGCATATTCCCCGAGAAAACCGTAATTCAAAAAGACATGTGTACCCCAGTGTTCATTCCAGCACTATTTACAATAACCAGGACATGGAAGCAACCTAACTGTCCATCGGCAGATGAATGGTTAAAGAAGATGTGGTATATATATACAGTGGACTATTTCCCAGCCATAAAGAAGGAACAAAATGAGGTCATCTGTAGTGATGTGGATGAACTTAGAGTCTGTCATACCAGGTGAAGTAAATCAGAAAGAGAAAAACAAATACTGTATATAAATGCGTATATATGAAATCTAGAAAAATGGTACAGATGAACTTATTTGCAGACAGGAAGAGAGACACAGATATAGACAGCAGATTTGTGAACATGGGAAGGGGAGGGTGGGATGAATTGAGAGAGTAGCGCTGACATATATACCCTAACTTGTATAAAATAGACAGCTAGTGGGAAGCTGCTTT
Organism: Bison bison bison; assembly: GCF_000754665.1. NCBI lineage: Eukaryota > Metazoa > Chordata > Mammalia > Artiodactyla > Bovidae > Bison > Bison bison. The sequence continues at coordinate 4,536,316 of NW_011494800.1, read as the reverse complement.
ATAGCACAGGGAGCTCAGCTCAGTGCTCTATGATGACCTAGAAGGGTGGCATGTTGGGGGGTGGGTGGGAGAGAGGCTCAAGAGGGAAGGAATATGTGTATCAACATATGGCTGATTCACTTTGTTGTACAGCAGAAACTAACACAACATTGTAAAGCAATTATAGTCCAATAAAAAATAAAGAACAATTAAGTTCTTAATTACAACTAAATAATAAATGTAGAGTTGCTCAGAAAAGGGATTGAGAGCATATGCTGGAATACTTGGGGAATGGGGAGTGGATGCAGAGGGAAGGGTGGGGTGGACATGGATGAGACATAGGAAGGCAAGGAAGGGTTCTTTTCTACCAGTGCAAACAGAATTAGAACAGGAAAGGAAGGTTTCTGGGCCAGCCCAGGAGGTTGTAATGAGCCCAGGGGTCATGATGTAGTGGTGCTCTTGATTTTCTTCTCTCACCAGAATGCATAAAGTGGGACCGAGAAGGAAAAGCCCACTTTTTCTTGCACCTTTACTTATTGTATTTCTTAATCTATCCATTGTACTAACTTGTTTTTGAAGGCAGAATACAAAAGTGCCCAATACCTCAAAAATATTTTTAGGAGAGTTACTAGTAATGACTGAACATATTGTCTGACTTTAGATTCTAACAACCCCCACTCCCTAGTTGATTTCAGGGATTTTTTTTTTTTTTCCCAAATCAGGTCCTATGTTTATCAGAATATCTACATGGAAAGAATTTATATATGTATACATTTAGAAAACATAAGTAAAACTAGAACTGCCGTGTAAATATCAGTGCCTCCCCAGGGGAGAAACTACATAAATGAGACCAGGCAGAGCCCATCTTTCCCCCTAGTATTTTCATGGTGTGAATAATCTCTCTTCCTCACCATACATGAGCTCCTAGAAGGAAGAGACCACGTCATGTGCATCTCTACACCCTGGTATCTGGTATATAACTAGTGGTAGAGGTTACTCAAGTGGCCTCTGCCATTCATTTAGTCGAATGAATAAGTGTTTTTATAAGTGCAAGGCTATATCTTGATGTTACTTAGGGTAGTGCTAGCTGCCATGACAGGCCCCACAATTTCAGTTTTGCATAACAGAACTTTAGTTATCACTCATGAAAGTCTAACACTGACGGGTGGCTTTCCTCTACTCGGTGATTCAGGGACCTGGCCTCTCTCCATCTCATGGTTCCGCTTTCCCCTGGGGCTTCGAAGCCCACGGCGTGTGGTAGGCAGACAGGAAAGAGAATGTGAAGAGGGTACAAAGGACACACACACTGCATCTGCTCACCTGACCCTGTCTGGACAAGCTGGGCAGGAATATGTGATCCCTGGCTGGGTGGCTTCCTCAAAGAGACACAACACCACGGAGGAGAGGTCTGGGTTTGGTACACAGCTGGCCATATCCGGCCCTCAGCACTTCCTAGCTGTGTGATCTTAGGGAAGTTCGCGGCCTGTCCAGGTCTCATTCCCTTTGTTGCAAATGCAGCTCCTGTAAGACTATTGCAATTGTTAAATGACACATATATTTGAAGTAGCGAGCAGTGGTGCTGATGAGCCCCACTATATTGGCTTAATATAGGAGAGGTATTATAATACTGTTACTTTTCATGTGTCAATTCAGTTAAGATATTTGTTGTGTTAATGTTTGTTTTTCTTCAATTACAATCATGGTACATACAAAACTAGGGTAACCCAAGGAGACTGTGTAATTTTACCTATTAAGGTAGAAGAATAGGTAGAGACTATTATTATTAAAAAAAAATTATTTATTTGGCTGCACCAGCTCTTAGTTTCAGCATGCAGAATCTTTAGTTGTGGCATGCAGGATCTATCTATCTATCTATATTTAAATGTTTGTTCATTTATTTGTCTCTGTTGGGTCTTAGTTGTGGCACGTGAGCTCCTTGTGGTGTGAGGGCTTCTCTAGTTGCTTCTCTCTAGTTGTGGCTCGCAGGCTCAGTAGTTGTGGTGCCCAGGTTTAGTTGCTCCCCAGTATGTGGGATCCCAGGTCCCTGACCAGGGACTGAACCCACGTCTTCTGATTCGAAGGTGAATTCTTAACCACTGGACCACCAGGGAAATCCCAGCACACAGGATCTTTAGTTGCAGTGAACTCTTAGTCGAGGCATGTGGGATCTAGTTCCCTGACCAGAGGTCAAACCTGGAACCCCCATATAGGATGCTCAGAGTCTTAGCCACTGGACAACCAGAGAAGTCCCTAGGTAGAGACTTTGATGTTAAGAAACCCTACTGGGAAGAAATATCAATAACCTCAGATATGCAGATGACACCATCCTTATGGCAGAAAGTGAAGAGGAACTCAAAAGCCTCTTGATGAAAGTGAAAGAGGAGAGTGAAAAAATTGGCTTAAAGCTCAACATTCAGCAAACGAAGATCATGGCATCAGGTCCCGTCACCTCATGGGAAATAGATGGAGAAACAGTGGAAACAGTGTCAGACTTTATTTTTTGGGGCTCCAAAATCACTGCAGATGGTGATTGCAGCCATGAAATTAAAAGACGCTTACTCCTTGGAAGGAAAGTTATGACCAACCTAGATAGCATATTGAAAAGCAGAGACATTACTTTGCCAACAAAGGTTCATCTAGTCAAGGCTATGGTTTTTCCAGTGGTCATGTATGGATATGAGAGTTGGACTGTGAAGAAAGCCCAGCGCTGAAGAATTGATGCTTTTGAACTGTGGTGTTGGAGAAGACGCTTGAGAGTCCCTTGGACTGCAAGGAGATCCAACCAGTCCATTCTAAAGGAGATCGGTCCTGGACGTTCATTGGAAGGACTGATGCTAAAGCTGAAACTCCAGTACTTTGGCCACCTCATGTGAAGAGTTGACTCATTGGAAAAGACTCTGATGCTGGGAGGGATTGGGGGCAGGAGGAGAAGGGGATGACAGAGGATGAGATGGTTGGATGGCATCACTGACTCGATGGACATGGGTTTGTGTGAACTCTGGGAGTTGGTGATGGACAGGGAGGCCTGGTGTGCTGCAATTCATGGGGTTGTAAAGAGTCGGACACGACTGAGCAACTGAACTGAACTGGGGCCATGAAATATACTAAGGCTAGGATAACACATGGTACGTGTTTGGTGGTGTAAACTTTAGATAAAAAGAATTGTCTCTTGAAAATTTACTGCAGATCTGCTAAGAGTGGGTGTATATTGTCAGTGTGAAAGGACAATAGGCTTGTAGGTATCACCCCATCTTGGTGGCGGTAAATGGAACAGAATTATTACAAGGCTTGTCGCTTAGATCAAAAGGAACAAGAGGCAGGACTCTAGGGAAAGGAGAACAAAGGCCTGTAGGATTCAGGGTGCTGTGGGAAGAGAAGAGAAGGGAAGAAAGGGAAGGATAAAGAGGAAGGGAGGGGGACAGTGGCTGGGTACCTGGCTCTCCCTTCAGGACTGAGTTACTCTCCTTCCCCAGCTGCTTTTGAACTGTGGTGTTGGAGAAGACTTGAGAGTCCCTTGGATTGCAAGGAGATCCAACCAGTCCATCCTAAAGGAAAGCAACCCTGAATATTCACTGGAAGGACTGATGCTGAAGCTGAAGCTCCAGTTCTTCGGCCATCTGATGTGAAGAGCCGACTCATCGGAAAAGACCCTGATGCTGGGAAAGATTGAGGGCAGAAGAAGGGGGCGACAGAGGATGAGATGGTTGGATGGCATCATTGATTCAATGGACATCAGTTTGAGCAAACTCCAGGAGACAGTGGAGGATAGGAAGCCTCATGTACTGCAATCCATTGGGTTGCAAAGAGTAGGACATGATCGAGCGACTGAACAACAATCCAGCTGCAGGAGCATGTTGACTGCTGAGGGCTTGTGACTGAGTCCTCCCTCTCCCAGAAACTGGCCTTGGTTGAAGGCAGCTGCGTCTCCCAAGATTACAAACCTCCCTTGTCACTATCGTGGCCCACTGTGGACATCTCTGGGGCCATCCCAGCTCTGCAGTTCCCAGTGGGGTTGCTTAAGCCTTGGTGGAAACAGAGTTCAACTTCTCTCCAGTTCTGCCTCCCTCATGCCTTCAGGGCTGTGGTTCCCAACGCCCTTCCCAGGAAAGTTCCTGCACAAGACTGCAGCTCAGAGTCTGTGTCCTAAGGGCCTGGACCTGTGAGAGTAGAGAAGGAAAAAGAAGAGAAGAGAAGGGGAAGGAGGGAAGGCTAAAGGAAGGGAAGAGGACCCCTAGGAGAGGGCATCTGTCCTTATGGGTTGTCACATGCCATAGTCCCCAGAAGAATGTAAAAATGTTAGTCGCTCAGTCATGTCCCACTCTTGCAACTCTATGGACTGTAGCCCACCAGGCTTCTCTGTCCATGGGATTTTCCAGGCAAGAATACTGGGGTGGGTTGCCATGCCCTTCTCCAGGGGATCTTCCTGATCTAGGAATTGAACCCAGGTTCTCCAGCATTGTAGGCAGATTCTTTACTGTGTGAGCCACCAGGGAAGTCCCTGGAGATATCACAATAAAAGGAACCCTATTTACCTCCAGGAAAACTCAGTGTCGTTAGACAATACGATTCCGGCTTGAAGTAAGGGGCTGTTTGTGCATCTCTCATGCTTGCCCAGCCTACAGGCAGTTTGTTTAATAATGGATTGTTGTGCTTACCTTCTGCTATCAACGGTATGGCCGGTAGTGTCACATGGTCCTTCTGTATAAAGAATCAGCTTTTTATAAAATCTGTTTTCTCCCTCATTCCTACTCCCCACCAAACGTAGACTAACTCATCCATTTCTGCTTTGAACTATAACACAAATGTGCCTTTCGAATTCACGTGGGGGAAAACAAGCGGAAAGGTCTGTTGCCAGTGTCTGTCTTGGGTCTTTTCACTGAGAGGGCTTATGCTGCCCCTCTCTCTCCTGCCAGGAGTGAATGTAAGTGGGTTTCATGACCTTTTGTGCCAAGCACCCAGTGGGCCTGCAAAAAGTGCATTTTAAAGTGAATTGCACTGAGTCTGTAATCAGTGGGATCTCACTGGAAACCTGACCTTCCAAGGTCGTTCACCTTCACGCATTCTCATCTTTATCTAGTTGATGCCTTTGGGAGACTGCTTTCACAAGAGCTCCCAATTTGTGGATACTGGCAAGATTCTAAATTGCCCTGTATTTCAGGTGGTTCTGTTTCCTTGTGGGTGGGTTTGCCACGATGAGTTTCAATTTCCCTGATAGAAGTGTGTTTTCTGGGCTCCGGTGGTGATTAATTCAGGGGAAGCCTTTATCAGTTGCGATCTAAATGTGTATTTGTTTTACCCTCAGCCAACAAGACAATTACAAATGTTGTCTCGCCTGCCACGACAGGCTTGGAAATGCAGTTGTCACAGCAAAAGCCACAAAGCATATGAGTTCCAGCCTCTGTGCTGACGCTTGACTAGCTGAATACATGCAGGAGCCAGAAAGTGGAAAATATTTCACAGGAGATGATGAATGCCCCTCTACTTCCATAGAATTGGCAATGGGCTTTGCCTGGACTTTAATTTGACCCAGAGTTGTTCCTAAAAGCGTGCAGGGTGACATCACAGCCTAACCTGCCTGCAATACTATATGCCTGTGTGTATGTACTCCAAGAGTATTAATTGTGGGGAAGTGTCCTGCCTTCATTTTGTAATTTTAAAATTTATTTGGTTTCAGTTGCACTGGGTCTTTGTTGCTGCTCACGGGCTAGTTATAATGAGCAGAGGCTACTCTCGAGTTGCAGTGCACTGGCTAATCATTGCCGTGGCTTCTCTTGTGGAGCATCTAGGGTATGTGGGCTCAGTAGTTGTAGCTCTCAGGCTTAGTTGCTCCGAGGCATGTGGGATCTTCCCAGACCAGATCAACCCATGTCCCCTGCATTGGCAGGTAGATTCTTAACCAATGGACCACCAGGGAAGTCCGTGTCCTACCTTCTTCTTCCACCTCAGGATTCTCATGGACCCCAAAGGCTCTGATGGGCCCCAGCATTTGGCACAGACACTGATTGGACTTGGGCAGGTGGCTTATTCTATATTCACGACCTGGGGTAGGGCTGGTGCTCACAGGGAAAGCTCAAGGATGGAATATCCCCATTGCTATCCTGCAGAAGGCGTAGCCTGTGCCTGTGCGTGCATCCTAAGTGGCTTCAGTTGTGTCTGACTCTGTGCGACCTTGTGGATTGTAGCCCTCCAGGCTCCTGTCCTTGGGGATTCTCCAAGCAGGAATACTGGAGTGGGTTGCCATGCGCTTCTCCAGGGGATCTTCCTGAGGAGCTGACTGACCCATAATCCACGTCTCTCATACTTAGGTGCCGCAAACCCATTAGTCTTCTTCTGTCACATGCTTAACATTCATAGTCAATACTTTTCTGCCCATAGTTCTAAAGACAGAGATGATAATGAAAATATACTGATAACTGTGCTATCTTTGTCACTAAAACTGAAAAAAAAATGACTTAGGTGGTGCCCTTCCTAGTGACAAGTCTGAGTATTTAATGCTATCTTGAGATGGCTCCTTAGGGAGCTGTTTTATGTCATTTTCTTCTAACTGTCACTCTAATGTGCCAAAGGGAAGTTTTATTGTCATTTGCATATTCTGAAAGTTTACTGAATTTTAAGAGATGCATGCCTGAGCAATAACTTGTCTCGATATGTTTAGGAATTTAGATATTTTTTTTCCTGATTGGAGCTGCCAAGCTCAGCTGCCACTTGAGTCATTTATTTCCTATAGTTTTACGTGGATTTAGTCTAAGTGCTTGGGATTTAAAGAGGTATGAGCCATGATTTCCATGCACAGTGGAGTGATGGGGTCATACATGTGAGTAAGTCCTGGGAGTCCAGAATGCTCCACCAAGCTTCTGGTAGAAGAAGCACTTCTTCTACCAAGTGCTTTGAGAGTAGAGAGGAAGGACGAAGAGCTGACCTTGGTATCCTTTCATGGTGGGAATGGCACTTGAACTGGGTTTTGAAGAATAATTAGGAGTTGACAGGATGGGGAAAGGTAACAAAGACCACCCCAGACAAGGGGCAAAGCGTGAAGAGACAAAGAGATGTGACGTAGTGGGGTATACTTGTGGATTTGACGAGCATTCTATGGGTAGGAAGGTGCCTGGAGCTTGGAAGCATTGTAAGAGAGTCTAGGGGATTTGAAACTCAGACGGGTGGAGCCAGGGAAGGCTCTTAGGTAGGAGACTGAGTGTACACATGGGCAGTGATCGTATGCTGCCCAGAGGGTGAGTGAGATGAGAATTGAGATGCAGCTGTAAACAGGTCAGCTGCGGGCCCTGGTTGACCTCTGAGGGAGCAGTTGCAGTGGGGTGGTGTTACGGAACCAGGCTGGAAGGAATGACAGAGTAGGTTGAAAGCTCAGAATATCAGCAATAAAGAGATCAGGAGCATGTGGCATGGTGGAGAGAGGATGAGGATGGTTAACGGAAGGTGAGAAGGTGAAGATTTGTGTAAGAACCACCACCTGGATGAGCTATTTGTTATGTGTATATTCTCCTGGACTTCTTTGATATAGTTGATCCCCCTGAAGTCCCCCAGGTAGAGATGAGCTTTGCTTGAACTTTCTTCCTGGCTTCCAAAATACTGGAGAAAGCTTAGCTGCTTACATATTGGCCTTCCCCTTCTAGGCTATAAACAGCTTGAGGGCAGGGATTGTGTTCTGTTAGTATTTGTGTCCCCCATCTCTGGCTTTTAGTAGGTGCTCAGTTGGTATTTGTTGAAGAGGGATTGAACAATGATATAGATGCGATGGGTTGAAGGGCAGGAAACTGTAGAAATGGAGAGGTTGAAGATAACAGAGAGGAGGAGAGAGATTAAGAGGACATTTCAGAGGGTACAAAAGGATAGATCCTCCAGAATAGGGGTCAGCGAACTTTTCTCTAAATGCCTGAATAGTAACTATTTTAGACTTTAGGGGCCAGATGGTCTCTGTTTCTCATCTCTGCCATCACAGTATGAGAGCAGCCATCCACAATAGGTCAAAGAAAGGCATGGCTGTGTTCCAGAAACACGGCTTATAAAAACAGGCCCTGATCTGTGCTCTAGAACAGCGATCCTCAACCTTTCAGGCATTAGGGACGAGTTTTGTGGAAGACAGTTTTTCCATGGAGCAGGGATGGGATGGGGACGATTCAAGTGCATTTCATTTATTGTGCACTTTATTTCTATTATGATTACATTGTGATATATAGTGAAGTGATTATACAACTCACCATACTGCAGAATCAGTGGGAGCCCTGAGCTTGTTTTTCCTGCAACTAGACGATCCCATCTGGGCGTGATGGGAGCCGTTGACATCCAAAGTGTGTTGCTCAATTGTCACTTGCTGCTCACCGATGGGGTTTTGATATGAGTCTGCAAGTGATTGATTTATTATGGTCTCTGTGCAGTCAAACCTCCCTGCTAATGATAATCTGTATTTGCAGCCACTCCCCAGCGCTAGCATCACCGCCCCAGCTCCACCTCAGATCACCAGGCATTAGGTTCTCATAAGGAGCACACAACCTAGATCCCTCGCATGCGCAGTTCACAGTAGGGTTCGAGCTCCTATGGGAATCTGATGCCACTGTTAAGCTGACAGGAGGCAGAGCCCAGGAGGTAACGCAAGTGATGTAGAGTGGCTGTAAATAGATGAAGCCTTTCTGCTTTCACTGGGTGTAAACAGGTGAAGTACACTTTGGCGTTAATCAGGGAAACATACCAATACTTTTGTGAATCTCTCAATATGCTATTACTGGGGTAACATTTAAATTTGATCACGATGCTGGAAAGTATGACTGAGAAATTTAATGAATCTCTTTTAGTTACTTTGTAAAGCTTTTGGTAGGTGTGGCTGTACATAGAGAGCAATAAAACTGAAGTGTGACAGGTGTGCTAGGCCATTGCTGGGCTCACTCACCAAGTGAGTCCTCAGCAAGCTGACAGATCTTTACATGTCACAGCCCTTTAGGGGTCACTGCAACTAGTGAACTGCAAATGCTAATGCAGTTTGTTTTATATGTTAGTTGTAGGCTTGTTTTTTAGTTAAGCGAATAGATTGGGTATCTGTGCTCAGTCATGTTCAACTCTCTGCAGGCCCAGGACTAGAACCCACCAGGCTCCTCTGTCCACGGAATTTTCTAGACGTGAATACTGGAGTGGGTTGTCATTTCCTACTCCAGGGGATCTTCCTGACCTAGGGATTGAACTCGCCTCTCTTGTGTCTCCTGCATTGGCAGGTGGGTTCTTTACCACTAGCACCACCTGGAAAGCCCCTAAACTAATAGATTAGATAGTAAGCTTGTCAGCTCACTCTTTACTTTGCTTTTTAAGTACTTCATATGTTGATCAGAAACTCGTGATTATTTAATGAATATCTGATAACTGAAATGAATAGCTCTACAAATGTAATTGAGACCATGTCTATGGATAAATGAATAGACCATGTCTATGGACATGAATTTGAGCAAGCTCCGGGATTTGGTGATGGACAGGGAGGCCTGGTGTGCTGCAGTCCATGGGGTCACAAAGAGTTGAACACAACTGAACAACTGAACTGAACTGAACTATGGATAAAAATGAAATCATCTTGTCGTTAATGTTACATGCATAAAGCCTCAGCTGCTATCCTATGCCTTGAGTAGTTTAGGTTTCCCTCAGCATTTTCCTCATTTGTAACTGACAAAGACTTGGGTTTGTGTAAATAGCAGTTTTTAAAAACAGAATTTGGTCAGATAATTAGAAAAGAGAGGTACCACTTCTATTCTTCCAGTGGGTTTCGTATTTAAATAATTGATCACAAACCTAAGACACGGTAAATGTGTTTTATTTGCATGGCATTTATAAAATGTCTGAATTGATTGCCAGTAATAAAAATCAAGAAATGTTGCCAGAAAACCTAGGCTTCCTAACAACATGGGTGCTCTTCCTGACTAGAGGGAAGAAGCTGCTGTCCCAGCGGAGGGTGCATGGCGGGCTGCCCCCTGGCAGCCCAGCCTCGCTTCCCTCATTTCTGTTGCCTGCCTGCCTCCTGTGGGCATTTAAGTTTATGACCCATATAATAGCTTATGACTGAATAAATAAAAGTTGTCACCTAGAACTGGAATGTGGGGTCCTCTTAAGAGATCACACTGTTAAGAATGTTCAGCCATCGATCATAAAAATTGATTTGTAATTCATCTTCTTTGTGAAAAAAAAATTTATTTGGTTTTCTGTTCTGGGCTATGCAGATTTTAAAGATTCACGAATTAATTCCTATTTACGCTATCATTAGCCTCTTTATCCAGCATTCTTTGAGCTAAGTTATAACCTCTCCAAGTTATAATGACCTCTCTTGCTAAGTTATTATTTTCCACCCAGAAAATGGCACTTTTATTTTTTAAAATTAATTTTTATTGGCATATAGTTGCTTTACAATGTTGTGTTAGCATCTACTGAACAGCAAAGTGAATCAGCTATATGTAAACACGTAGACCCCCCTTTTTTGGATTTCCTTCCCATGTAGGTCACCACAGAGGACTGAATATGGGTTTCCTGAACTGCACCGTAGGTTCTCATTAGTTATCTATTTTGTGCATGGTATCAATAGTGTGTGTATGTCCATCCTAATCTTTCATTCATCCCAAACCCCACTCCTTGGCTTTCCCCACTTCATGTTCATACATTTGTTCTCTGCATCTGTGTCGCTCTTTATGTTTTGCAAATAAGCTTATCTATACCATGGGCTTCCCAGGAGGCACTAGTGGTAAAGAACCCACCTGCCAAAACAGGAGACATAAGAGACATGGGTTTGATCCCTGGGTTGGGAAGATCCCCTGGAGGAGGGCATGGCAACCCACTCCGGTATTCTTGCCTGGAGAATCCCCATGGACAGAGGAGCCTGGTGGGCTACAGCCCATAGGGTCACAGAATTGGACATGACTGAAGCAACTTAGCATGCACACACACAGCTATACCATTTTTCTAGATTCCACATATATGTGTTAACATGTGATATTTCTCTTTCTCTGACTTACTTCAACTGACTTATTATTTATGCAACTTGGAGAACATTTTTGTAACCATGGTGTTTATGTACCTGTTCTGTCTTTGTGATCCTCTGAGATTACTGTTTTCTTCCATCGTTTAGGATCGTCTGTCTTTGCCAGATTCCTAGGGGAGATTCTTCTGCTCTGTTTCCTCCTCTTTGCTCTAGGGCATTGTCTTGTGCACTAATATCTGTATCGTCCTTTTCCCTTCATTTTTGAGCTTGAAAAATGTATCACTTCATCATGAAGCATATGCCTGGAAAATGAACATATACCAACAATCACTATTTTGGTAAAATGTACACAAAGAACCAGTATAGCTACTTGAATATATATCAAGGAATTAAATGTATTCATTCAGCCATTCACTCAGCAGATACTTCTTGAGCACCTAATGTGTGCCTGGTGTTTCTGGATCCTAGGGATGCCGTGGTGAACCAAAGAAAGCAACATTCAGCCATGCTCTAGTGGAGAGACAAGCACTCAACCTATATCTGATATCTTGTCAGTAGGGCCAGCTATGGAGATGATAGAGTGGAGGTGATGATTGAGTCCTTTGGGTGCTATTCTAGATGGGCAAAGCAAATAAGGCCTTGCTGAAGAGATGACGTTTGAGCAGATCCATGAGTGAAGCAAGGGGACAAGCCATGTGGATGTTTGTTGGAAGCTTTACTGGGTGTTGGAACAGCTCTTGCAAAGGGCCTGAGGAAAGAATGGTCTTGGTGTGTTCCTGAAAGGCAGTGTGGGTGGAATGAAGTGTCTGCGGGAGAAGGTAGGACAGGGTTCAAGTCAGGTTAAGTAGCTTTGTAGACCATGAATAAGAATCCGGGTTAGATTTTAATTGTGATGGGAAACCAGATAAAGAAGATTTGCTTGTTGGTTCTTAAGATGGGAGATCCTTGAGCGTCTGTGAGTATACCTGCAGAGGAGAGGGGTGGCTATGGAGAATGTCTGATTACTGGTGGGTTGGTTCCCGGATACAGGTTCAGATTCATGTGAAGGAAGTGGTACACAGAGCTTGCTCTGACTATGGCCGGCTGCTGCTGTTGTCCTGCCCTGGGTCTCTGGGCTCTTTTCCCTCTCCCTGATTCACTCCTGCTATAAGAGAGTATTCCCTGCAGAGTATATCAGCACGATGCAGAAGTGGGGCATGCTAGCTTCTCATACATTTGGGATTTGTGATGTACCTGCTTCAGTGTTCATTTGAGTCTTCCCAGGAGAACATGGATTCTGGGAACCAGGGTCTACATATTTGACTATGTCGTCTCAACAGTATGAATATCTGGATGCTCACTCAGGGACCCATCCACATTTATTGAAACATAAAGGCTCTGCAGCATCTTTCTGTTCAGAATCCTCCAGGTGCATGTTTGGAGGGATATGCATTTGCGTGTGGAGAAGGCAATGGCAACCCACTCCAGTACTTTTGCCTGGCAAATCCCATGGATGGAGGAGCCTGGTAGGCTGCAGTCCATGGGGTTGCTAAGAGTCGGACTGAGGGACTTTACTTTCACTTTAAAAAAATGGCAACCCACTCCAGTATTCTTGCCTGGAGAATCCCAGGGACAGAGGAGCCCAGTGGGCTGCTGTCTATGGGGTCGCACAGAGTTGGACACGACTGAAGCAACTTAGCAGCAGCAGCAGCAGCATTTGCGTGCGTGAGTGCTCAGTCTCTCAGTTGCATCTGAATCTTTGTGACTCCATGGACTGTAGCCTACCAGATGCCTTTGTCCATGGAATTATCTGGTCAAGAATCCTGGAGTGGGCTGCCATTTCCTCCTCTGGGGGATCTCAAACCTGTGCCTCCTGGGTCTCCTGCACTGGCAGGTGGATTCTTTACCCCCGAGACACCTGGGAGGTCCTGTCAGGTGTATCTTTCAGGAGGGATACTTTTGATAGACAAACTAATTTGTGATATTCCATTGATCAAATGACAAAACCACCCACTTTCCCATATTCCAAAGCTCCTCAGTAATGGTGTAACTATTTGGAGGTATCATTCTCATGCTAAAGGCCTTGTTACTTTTCCTCTTGTAACACTGATTTACCTGTCTTCCAGTAGAGAGGGCTTCTAATTAAAGCCCACTGATAATGTGTTCCCCTTGTCAAAAATTCATTGTCATCAGAAGTTAGAAAATTATTATTGTTTGTTCCTATTTTTGTTTGGGCATGATTTTTAACTCAAAGCCACACTTGAAGGCAAAATGAGAAGAGGGCATCTAAAGGATGACATGGTTGGATAGCATTACTGACTCAACGGATGTGAACCTGGGCAAACTCTGGGAGATAGTGAAGGACAGGAAGGCCTGGCGTGCTGCAGCCCATAGGGTTGGAAAGAGTTAGACACAACTTAGTGACTGGACAACAACAACAAACACAGCAGCACAACGTAAAACATTATCTTGTCGCCTGCTCTGTACTTTACCTACTTCAGGACCCTGGCTTTCCTGTTTCCAGCCTCGGTTTTTGAATTTGTTGCTGTCTCTGGGTTGAACTCCTCCCAAGACGCACATAGCTCCATCCTTTGCTTCCTCAAGGTTTCTGTACACATGTCAGCTCACCAAGGCCTTCCCTGACCATCTTTTGTGAAATAAATACCCCCCCACAGTGCTTTTCTCTTTTGTTCTGCCTTGTTTTTCTCTGTAGCATCATCACCCCTTAGCAGGTTGTTTATTTACCCATTCACTCTGTTATTTGTATATTGTCTCCTTCACTAGAATGTAAGCTCTGTGAGAGCAAGGACTTTGTTATGATCATTGCTTATACCCTGAGTTCCTAAAACACTGTTGTACACAGAAGAGTCAATCAATATTTTAAAAACAAAACTATGATGATTAATGGCTGGTGAAGTCAGGTTTGCCTTTTCCTACTGTTCATAGGGTTCTCAAGGCAAGAATACTGAAGTGGTTTGCCATTCCCTTCTCCAGTGGACCACATTCTGTCAGACCTCTCCACCATGACCTGTCCATCTTGGGTGGCCCCACACGGCATGGCTTAGTTTCATTGAGTTAGACAAGGCTGTGGTCTGTGTAATCAGATTGGCTAGTTGTCTGCGATTGTGGTTTCAGTCTGTCTGCCCTCTGATGCCCTCGCTCAGTGCTTATTCAGTGACACCCATTTATATTCTGAGGGTATTTGGGAATACATAACAGTAATGATTCCTGGTGGCTCAGACAGTAAAGAATCTGCCTGCAATGCGCGAGACCAGGGTTCAGTCCCTGCATTGGGATGAACCGTGAACTTCCAGATGTTCAAGCTGGTTTTAGAAAAGGCAAAGGAATCAGAGATCAAATTGCCAACATTCGACGGATCATCAAAAAATCAAGAGAGTTCCAGAAAAATATCTATTTCTGCTTTATTGACTATGCCAAAGCCTTTGACTGTGTGGATCACAATAAACTATGGAAAATTCTGAAAGAGATGGGAATACCAGACCACCTGACCTGCCTCTTGAGAAACCTGTATGCAGGTCAGGAAGCAACAGTTAGAACTGGACATGAAACAACAGACTGGTTCCAAATAGGAAAAGGAGTACATCAAGGCTGTATATTGTCACCCTGCTTATTTAACTTATATGCAGAGTACATTGTGAGAAACACTGGGCTGGAGGAAGCACAAGCTGGAATCAAGATTGCTGGGAGAAATATCAATAACCTCAGATATGCAGATGACACCACCCTTATGGCAGAAAGTGAGAAGAACTAAAAAGCCTCTTGATGAAAGTGAAAGAGGAGAGTGCAAAAGTTGGCTTAAAGCTCAACATTCATAAAACTAAGATCATGGCATCCGGTCCCATCACTTCATGGCAAAGAGATGCGGAAACAGTGGAAACAGTGGCTGACTATTTTTTTGGGGTCCAAAATCACTGCAGATGGTGATTGCAGCCATGAAATTAAAAGATGCTTACTCCTTGGAAGGAAAGTTATGACCAACCTAGATAGCATATTCAAAAGCAGAGACATTACTTTGTCAACAAAGGTCTGTCTAGTCAAGGCTGTGGTTTTTCCAGTGGTCATGTATGGATGTGAGAGTTGGACTGTGAAGAAAGCTGAGCACTGAAGAATTGATGCTTTTGAACTGTGGTGTTGGAGAAGACTCTTGAGAATCCCTTGGACTGCAAGGAGATCCAACCAGTCCATCCTAAAGGAGATCAGTCCTGGGTGTTCACTGAGGACTGATGCTGAGGCTGAAACTCCAATACTTTGGCCACCTGATGTGAAGAGCTGACTCTTTTGAAAAGACCCTGATGCTGGGAGGGATTGAGGGCAGAACGAGAAGGGGATGACAGAGGATGAGATGGTTGGATGGCATCACCGACTCAATGGACATGGGTTTGGGTAGATTCCAGGAGTTGGTGATGGACAAGGAGGCCTGGCGTGCTGCAGTTCATAGGTCGAAAAGAGTCAGATACGACTGAGTGACTGAACGGAACTGAACTGAAGTCAAGTTTGAGTTCTAGACCCCCATTAGCAACATATGCATGCCGACTGAGCTAGTTGCCATTGAGACTTGAAAGGCCAAAGCAAGCAATCCTTCTAGCCACAGATTTATAGAGGACAGTTTTCTTTGGATGTTAGGCTGTTTTCTCTTAGGAAAGAGAACTTTGCAAACATGAATAGACTATTGGACTGGGTCTCTGAATCCTTGCTGCTCAAAGTATGGTCTGTCTACCCTCAACATTGGCGTGGCCCCAAGCTTATTAGGGGGCTTCCCTGGAGACTCAGACAGTAAAGAATCTGCCTGCAATGCACAAGACCTGGGTTCAATCTCTGGGGCAGGAAGATCCCCTGGAGAAGGAAATAGCAACCCGCTCCAGTATTCTTGCCTAGAGAATCCCATGGACAGAGGAACCTGGAGGACTATATATAGTCCATGCAGTCACAAGAGTTGGACACGACTTAGTGCTTAAACCACCACCAGAAGGGTACGGCAACCAGTATTGGCCAATACACTCCAGTATTCTTGCCTGGAGAACTCCCCCGCCCTCCCTGACAGAGAAGCCTGGCAGGCTACAGTCTACAGGGTCACAAAGAGTTGAACACGACCAATGGGACCCTACATGTGTAGATGCAAGATTTTTTTCCTGTGGCAGCTCTGCCCCAGTGAGTGTTGAATGTGAAGGTTGTACAGCTACTTGGCTTGCGGGGACCCTGGCAGTGCAAAGTGTGCAGGGACAAAGACTGTCTCCACCCCAGGAGTTATGGCCCTATCTGAGTCTTTTTTTGAGCCTCTTGTAGCTGGTGATCAGAAGGCCTCTTTGGCCAGTCTTTCTCTGTTGCTCCCTCCACTCAGGCACTTAGAGGGTTCCCTTGCCTGGGGTCCTTCTCTGTTGTTTGGTGCGTCAGACCCATTGAGGGACCCCGCCCCCACCACCCGAGGCCCCTGGCTGGGGTCCTACTCTCTAGATCAGTGCATCAGGTACTTAAAGGGGCACCCTGGGTGGGATCCTACTCTGTAGTTCGGTACATCAGTCACTTAAAGGAACACCTGGGTAGGGTCCTTCTCTGCATCAGGCATTTGATGGGCCAGCCTCTGTTGTTCAGCTGCCGACGCTGGCGGTGTAAGGAGAGAGAGGTTATGGTGATGGCTCTACCCACTATGCGTGAAAGCAGCGTTGCCTCACTTCCATGGCTGCCTGGCTTTCCTCCATAGGAATTTTGCACCACAGTCTCCTCCCTCACATCCTCTTGATCTGTCTCTCCGCAGTCCACAGCAGCCCTTGCCCTGGGATTGCTCCACAATCCCTAAATTCCAGCTCCCAGCCTTCCAGGGGACCTGCGTCCCTGTCCGGGGTATGTATGGCTGCGGCAAGGACTGTCTGATCCTCATTCCATTTAGACTGCCACAGATCAGCTGTTTCTTCTCTGACTGAGACAATTGCCCCAATGTTGGGATCGGACCCTGCTTCAGTTCCCCCACCCACTGAGGGCAGGTCCAGTCCTACTCACACTCCCGTTTTCCCCCCTGGTTCCTTCATCCTACCGAGTTTTGCATGGTTCTATATGTTCTTTTCCACTGGTCAGGTACTCCTGTCTGCTGTCAGCTGATGTTCTGCATGCACTTCTGTGTCTGAAGGTGTATTCCTGATGTATCCACAGAGAGAGAAGTACTCCACGTCCACCTACTCCTCCTCCATCTTGTTCTCCCCCAATACTTGATATTCTTATTTTTTCTTTTTAGGTTGAAAACAGATGGATTTTGAGTTGGTCTCTTAATCTTTCTGTCCTCAACTTCTTTGTTTCTTTGAGGAGGGTGGGTAAGTGCATGCTCAGTCCCTTAGTCGTGTCTGACTCTTTGGGACCCCATGGACTATAGCCCACCAGGCTCCTCTGTCCGTGGGATTTCCCAGGCAAGAATACTGGAGTGAGTTGCCATTTCCTTCTTCAGGGGATCCTCCTGACCCAGGGATCAAACCTGGGTCTCCCTCATTGCAGACAGATTCTTTACCATCTGAGCTACCAGGGCTGACATGTCTGTATGTGTAGGTGTGTATTTGGGGTGTACCTTTCTTTCAGACCCAAGTCAGAGTAGATCAGTGGGTACCTTCAGTTCTTCTGGCCTTCTAGTGATCTAGAAGGATGGAGAAACCTTTCCAGGGAAAATGGTGACCACATTCTGTTTGAAGAGAGCAGTCATATGTGCTTGGCCCCAGAAAGAATGTCCACTGATGTGTTAGACTGAAAAATTTCCTATTTGAGCTCTGACTCTGTCTGAGGCACTCACTGTCTGTGTGCTTTACATCATGAGCTGACATAATCCTAGCAACATCTTGAGAAGATGAAACTCGCGTTGTTGTCCTCATTCCACAAGTAGTGGACACCACGGCCTGAAAGGAGTCAAGGTCCACAGTCACTAAGAGGCAGATCTGGGATCCAGCCCAGGCAGACTGGCGCCCAGACCTGAGTGCTTCACTGTTCCCAAAGGGAGGATCTTGCAGATTTATCAGTATCTGTTAGGCAGAAGCATGCTTGAAACATTGGTCAGAGGCAGTTGTGGGTTCTTCAGTGAGACTGACAGTGTGAATTTTGAGCTGAGTGGTCAAGCTTTGTTTATTTCTTTTGAGGCTCATATTTGAACCTTTTGTTATGTGAAGCTGCTGATGTGATCTTCCAAAGCAAAAACTCTCCAGCACAATGAACACATTGCATATATTTATTAACATTATTTTTACTGAAGTATGATTTATTGTATGATATGATTTGTATTTTATTGAAGCTGATTTAGAAGGTTGTGTTAATTTCTTTACAGCAAATTGATTCAGTTATATATATATGTGTGTGTATGAGTATATGTATATATATGTGTATGTGTACATACATACATTATTTTTAATATTATTTTCCACTATGGTTTATCACAGGATTTTGAATATTGTTTCCTTATTATTCATTGTAACTGAAACAGGAGGGAAGGGGGCAAGGCACAACCTTAAAGAGAATGACATGGTCATAGGACATGACAAAAACCGGTTAGAACCAACTAGATCTAAAATGGTGGAAATTTTGACTTCCGGTGCACCTTGAGCCTCATTATACTCTCATTGTAATATAGTAGCATGCTCAATGGGACACTCATCAGAGCCATGACAGTTCTGAGGCCAAGCATGAAAGGCCAAAATGTGAGCAGTAGTCCAATGCCTGAATATCTTCTCCCTGTCCCCAAAATAATTGGAATAATCTTCCCACTCATTAGCCTATGAAATTACCCAGCCCATAAAAACTCAGTCCTATCCAACTCTTTGTGACCCCATGGACTACAGCACAGCAGGCTTCCCTGTCCATCACCAACTCCTGGAGCTTCCTCAAAATCATGTCCATGTCCTAATTCTGACATCATCAGTCAGTGATGTCATCCAACCGTCTCATCCTCTGTTGTCCCCTTCTCCTCCTGCCCTCAATCTTTCCCAGCATCAGGGTCTTTTCCAGTGAGTCAGCTTTTCCCACCAGAGTATTGGAGTTTCAGCTTCAGCATGAGTCCTTTCAATGAATATTCAGGACTGATTTCCTTTAGGATTGACTGGTTGGAACTCCTTGCAGTTGAAGGGACTCTCAAGAGTCTTCTCCAACACCACAGTTCAAAAGCATCAATTCTTCAGCGCTCAGCTTTCTTTGGGAGAAGGCAGTGGCAACCCACTCCAGTACTGTTGCCCGGAAAATCCCATGGATGGAGGAGCCTGGTAGGCTGCAGTCCATGGGGTTGCTAAGAGTCAGACACGATTGAGCGACTTCACTTTTACTTTCCACTTTCATGCATTGGAGAAGGAAATGGCAACCCACTCCAGTGTTTTTGCCTGGAGAATCCCATGGATGGAGAAGCCTGGTGGGCTGCAGTCCATGGGGTCGAACAGAGTCGGACATGACTGAAGCGACTTAGCAGCAGCAGCAGCAGCTTTCTTTATAGTCCAACTCTCATATCCATACATGACTACTGGAAAACCATAGCTTTGACTAGATGGACCTTTGTTGGCAAAGTAATGTCTCTGCCTTCTAATATGCTGTCTAGGTTGGTCATAACTTTTCTTCTGAGGAGCAAGCGTCTTTTAATTTCATGACTGCAGTCACCATCTGCGTTGATTTTGGAGCCCCCCAAAATAGAGTCTGTCACTCTTTCCATTGTTTCCCCATCTATTTGCCATGAAGTGATGGGACTGGATGCCATGTCTTAGTTTTCTGAATGTTGAGTTTTAAGCCAGCTTTTTCACTGTCCTCTTTCACTTTCATCAAGAGGCTCTTTAGTTCTTCTTCACTTTCTGCCATAAGGGTGGTGTCATCTGCATATCTGAGGTTATTGATATTTCTCCTGGCAATCTTGATTCCAGCTTGGGCTTCATCTAGCCTGGCATTTTGCATGATATACTCTGCATACAAGTTAAATAAGCAGGGTGACAATATACAGCCTTGATGTACTCCATTTCCATGTCCAGTTCTAACTGTTGCTTCTTGACCTGCATACAGATTTCTCAGGAGGCAGGTCAGGTGGTCTGGTATTCCCATCTCTTTCAGAATTTTCCACATTTTGTTGTGACCCAGTCAAAGGCTTTGGCATAGTCAATAAAGCAGAAGTAGATGTTTTTCTGGAACTCTCTTGCTTTTTCAGTGATCCAACGGATGTTAGCAATTTGATCTCTGGTTCCTCTGCCTTTTCTAAATCCAGCTTGAACATCTGGCAGCTCGTGGTTCTCGTATTGTTGAAGCCTGTCTTGGAGAATTTTGAGCATTACTTTGCTAGCATGTGAGATGAGTGTAATTGTGCGGTAGTTTGAGCAGTCTTTGGCATTGCTTTTCTTTGGGATTGAAATGAAAACTGACCTTTTCTAGTCCTATGGCCACTGCTGCGTTTTCCAGATTTTCTGGCCTATTGAGTGCAGCACTTTCACAGCATCATCTTTTAGGATTTGAAAAAGCTCAACTGGAATTCTGTTACCTTCACTAGCTTTGTTTGTAGTGATGCTTCCTAAGGCCCACTTGACTTCACATTCTAGGATGTCTGGCTCTAGTTCAGTGATCACACCGTCGTGGTTATCTGTATCATGAAGTTTTTTTTGGTACAGTTATTGTGTGTATTCTTGCCACCTCTTCTTAGTATCTTTTGCTTCTGTTAGTTCCATACCATTTCTGTCCTTTATTGTGCCTATCTTGGCATGAAATGTTCCCTTGGCAACTAATTGATAATTTCCTTTGGAAATGTTCCCATAAAAACTAACCATGCCATATTTCGGGGCTCTCTCTCTGTGTCTTTCACCTTCTGAGATGGCCTGTACTCTGTCTGTGGCGTGTATTTTCTCCATTTATCCAGTTCTTACCTATCGCTTTGTCTCTGAATTCTTCTGTGACGAAGCAAGAACCGCAGATTCCCCGGGAACATAACTACGAACCAGCAGAATGACTAGAGGTTGTTCAGTTGCTCTAACCCCCTTCAGGCCACCCTGAGCCTGCAGGTAGCGGTGGCACAATGGCAGCTCCCCTGAAAATTCCACAGTGACTCGGTGCGGGGAAGGGGGGAGAGTGAAAAGGAACCTATGATTTGTATTTCACGTCTGTGCTTGGGATCTTACAGTCATCATCTTTTTTTGATTTATTTTTCGCTGTGTGGGTCTTTGTTGCTTCGTGGGCTTTTCTCTATTTACAGAGAGCGGGGCTTACTGTCTAGTTGTGGGGCACAGGCTCCATTGTTGTGGTGCTTGCTCTTGATTGCTCTGAGGCATGTGCGATCTTCATGGATCAGGGATCAAACCCATGTCTCCTACACTGGCAAGAGGTTTCTTTACCATCGAACCACCAGGGAAACCCTATCACCTTGTTTAATCTTCACAGCATACTGGTGAGGAAGTGTCGTCTCCTCCATCTTACAAAAGAGGACAACCAAGGTTTGGGCCCATGTACTTGGTTTGGGGCCATGTACTTGTACAAGGTTTGGAGCCAAGTACTTGGTCTGAATCTTACAAGTAACTGCTAACCGATGATGGCAGTATTCACACCAGCTTCACTTGATCTCAACTTTACCCTCTTTCCATTTCAGCGCTTTAGAGAAACACAGGGAAGTGCATATGGTGAGTATGTTTTAAATATTAGAAATATGGATTTCAGGTTAACATATTTATTTTAAAAGGACATCTCTCCATGCTTGTAAAACAATGCTATTCTCACTGCCTCCCACCTCAAATTGGCTGGCGGCAGTAATATAAGTAAATTAAAAAAAAAAGATGAATGATTTCTAAAGCCATCACTGATGGGCTAAAAACAAGAATGGTGAACAACTAGTTTACCTGTAGTCAGACACATTATCTATTGCATCTCCGATCATGGTAAGTCATCCATTTGTTCACTTTATTTGAGGGAGAGAGAGGTTTTGCCTGGAGGTGCTTGAAGGTGTAAATACACACACAGGTCTTCAGCTATCTTCTTAGCATCGTGTCCCGTGGCTGGGGTGTATTGACCTGTTCTGTCAACACACTTGCTCGGAAGTCCAGCCCAAGTCTTCACTCTCGTGATTTCCTTCACTGGATGCAGTTACCCTGGTTGTTGTTGTTTAGTCGCTGCATTGTGCCTGACTCTTTGCAACCCCATTAACTGTAGTCCACCAGACTCCTGTGTCCATGGGATTTCCCAGGCAAGAGTACTGGAGTGGATTGCCATTTCCTTCTTCCGGGGATCTTCCTGACCCAGGGATTGAACCCAAGTCTCCTGCATTGACAGGCAGATTCTTTATCACTAGCACCACCCGGGAAGCCCAAGTTGCCCTAATGCTGGCAAATTCTTCAAACTGAAAACTCAAGCTGATTTTACTTCTCCTCATTCTCAACTCCTACCATACAGAGCATAGGAGATTTTGATCCAGGCAGGTCACCCCAGCCATTCCTATGAGGTGGGATTCCTTGACATATTTCCAGGTATTTTGATGAAGCAAAGTTTGCAAAGGAGAAGAGATTCTCTTTTTATTGAAAATGCACAGTATTTTTCTCATTCTTAAAGGAAGACATCTGAGCTTCTCAGTCACTGAGCGGGCATGCTGGCTTTCTGCATTTCACAAAGTGCCTTCCATGAGGGCAGCAGCCCTAGAAATTCCTAGGAAATCAGCACATTTCCCCTTTCCCAGTTCAAGTGGTTTCTTCCCCTTAAAACTAGGGCTTCCTGCAAGTCCTCAAGGGCTTCCCTGGTGGCTCAGACAGTGGATTGAGAATCCTTCTGCAAATTAAGAATCCACCTGCAATGCAGGAGACCTGGGTTTGACCCCTGGATTGCGAAGGTCCCCTGGAGGAGGGCATGGCAACCCACTCCAGTATTCTTGCCTGGAGAATCCCCATGGATGGAGGTGCCTGGTGGGCTACAGTCCATGGGGTCCCAAAGAGTTGGACACGACTGAGGGACGAAGCACAGCACAGCACAGGAAGTCCTCAAAGCAATCCATTTCTATGCTGCCTCTTCTTGTGGCCTTTCTTACTGAGGGATCTTTAATGTAGTAATTTGGGGAATTCTTTTTGAAAGTAGTTGTCAGCGCTTACAAAGTGATCATTCTAATCTGAGTCACCCTTGCAGTGTCTGATGCAGAATGAAAAACGGAGGCTGATCACGTCTCGGCGCCATTCCCCAGTCCGGGCTTCTTAAAATCCTGCGTGTTATTCTCCAGTGACAGTATTTTTCAGCTTCCTGAGGCAGCTAGCGAAACTCTGATGTAAAAGGATTTGTCATTTTGATTCTAGTCGAAATGAAGCATTTTGTACAGACCATGAAAAAATATAGAAGTCTTTTCAGTGGATGAACAGCCTATTATCCATAGCAAAACTACTGTGTTTTATGTCTGTCTGAGAATTACTGATTGCGGCCACAGCCCAGGCGGGAGGCAACTAAGCTGCCGCTAAATTGTCATGGCTGGAAATGGATGGAAGCTTCATTTTTTTGAAGCATTTTCAATTGGTGCCATAGTCTCCATTTTCTAAAGTACAAATGAGCTCTTTGCTTAGAAATCCTGAGGGTAAAAGGCAGCCCCGTAAATGGAGGAGACATTCTCTGACTGACCGGTCGGTTTTGGAGTCGGAGGGGAGTGATGGATCACCCATTCATTCCAGTAGTGACAAAGCTGCCTCTTTGAAACCAGTTTACTTTTACAGGATGATCCATCAGCATTTCCCAGTTGCGTCTGTAATGACCGCTTTGAGGGCAAGATCAGTGCCTTTTATGACTAATGTGTCTTAATTTTGGCAAGAGCACAAAACAGTCTTTTATGGAGACTTACTGCAGCTTCAGTGTTTAGATGTCATAGCTGCCAAAGTTTAAACTTGCCTGTTTCTTGGGTATAAAAACTCTGACTCCAGGAATGGGAGACAGAAAGAAAATGTAATCGCAGGAGGAGTCATTTGCTACTAAGAAATTTGTAGTAATCCTAATGATAAAAAGCTTTCTGTTCTTATACCCAGGATCTGCTTCATGGGTGTGAAGACCACACAGTTGCTCAGGGCTGGATTTCAGAAGGGCCTCTTGCTTGGTTTGATGCCCTGCTCTCACCTTCTTGAAATTCTTCATTTTTGAGCAGGAAATCCTTCATGTTTATTTTTCACTGAGCTCCACAAATCATGTAGCCAGTCTTGCTTGTAGTTTAGTCTTAAAAGATGATAAGCAGGGACTCTGGCCAAGTAGAGCCAGGTGGAGCTAGTGGTAAAGAACCTGCCTGTCAATTTAGGAGACATAGAGGTGTGGGTTTGATCCCTGGGTCGGGAAGTTCCCTGGAGGAGGGCATGGCAACCCACTCCAGTATTCTTGCAAGGAGAAGCCCATGGACAGAGGGGCCTGGCAGGCTATATAGTCCATAGGATCGCAAAGAGTCGGACATAACTGAAACACCTTAGCATGAACATACACACGTGGGTAATTGATCCCATGCCAGTCGGTGGATTTGAAATGTAAGTTGAGAACTTAAAGAACTTTCACTTCCGGAAACACAGCTGCATTCCTAAATTATTTATCTTCTGCTATCGTGCACCATCAAAGCGTTATGGGTACTCCAGATATTTTATTGATGCCTAGTTTAGCATCCAGTCAATGATCAGGAAGAATTAGACACTAGGTAGATATTCCGTCAGTTCCCTCAGCTTGCTATCATTGGAGTGGCTTCTGCAGTGGCTGGAGAGATAGTCCTTGGCAGTTAATATCTGGGTCCTCTGCCCCTGGATAGCACACAGATTGCCATAAATATGCAGGCAAGATCCTTTGTGCTAGGTGAGATTGCCTCAGTAAAGTTGGACTGTTCTTCTCTATAAAATGAAGTAATCTGTACTTCCCGTTGGATTCTGTTCATGTGCAATGAATGATGAAGCTTTTTATTTTGCCCTCCTATTTTCCATAATTGAGGATGAAATTTATTTAGTGAACTGCACTGGCTACTTAGCATTCCTGCATTACCCAAGGTAATTGTTACTCAGAGCCAGTTCCTTATTGCTTGTATTTAAAGGTTTATTTTTCTTTTGTTGTAGTTTCTTGACTTGGCTTCGAGTAGGGCAGACAAATTAATAGGCATCAGGTACGAAAGCCTTGCAATTAAAGCAAAGTGGTAATAAAGGTGACCTTTTCCAAGAAAGCTTTTCTTTAAAATGAAAAAGAAAAAACCCTGCTTAAATCAATGCCCATTGTATATGGATTGCTCTCTTTGCTGCAACCCCCTTTCCATAGTCAGATTTTAAATACTTTTACGCTAATTTAAAATGGGTAACGATTGCAACTGTTAAATCTTTAGCTTTACCACAGTTCCTTGAGTGTTGTCAATTGTGTTTTGAGCTAGAGCTCCCTTATATAAGAGAGAGAGAAATAATGGCATCTATTTTAGTCCCCATCCCATTCGTTTATTCAACAAATATTGACTGAGTACTTCTTTTTTTAATTAATTTATTTTTTACTGAAGTGTAATTGCTTTACAGAATTTTGCTGTTTTCTGTCAAACCTCAACATGAATCAAGCTTTTTATTTCATATTGGAGTAGAGCTGATTAACAGTGTGATAGTTTCAGGTGGACAGACAAGGGAATCAGCCGTGTGTATACATGTATCCATTCTTCCCCAGACTCCCTTCCCATCCAGGCTGCCACGTAATACTGAGCTGAGTACTTGTTATGTGCTTGCAGTGGGATATAAAGGAATAAGACTATGGACTGTCCCCTTGAGGTGTCACCGTTCAATAGAGAGAGACAGACGGAGGAATAATTACCAACTTATGTGATTAGCTGAACAATAAGGAATATTGGAAATACAGAGGAGGCTTTAATTAATTCCATCTCAAACAGTAGTCTTTATGTTTAATATTTTATTTTTTAATTAAAAAGGTTATTGGACTGCAGTTGATTTACAGTGTACGTTAGTTTCAGATGTATAGCCAGGTGAGTCAGTTGTACATCTACACATAACCACTCTTTTTGTCTAGAGTATTTTCCCATATAGTCCATTAGAGAGTGTTGCGTAGAGTTCCCTGTGATATACAGCAGGCTTTTGTTGGTTATCTATCTTATATATTGTTTAGTCATTGTTATGTCATTGTTTAGTCCCAAAGTTGTATCTGACTGTTTTGTGACCCCCCTGAGTCTGTAGCCCACCAGGTTCCCCTGTCCATGGGATTCTCCAGGCAAGACTGTTGGAGTGGGGTGCCATTTCCTTCTCCAGGGGATCTTCCTGATCCGTGGACTGAACCTGCGTATCCTGCATCGGCAGGCATTCTTTACCATTGAGCCGCCAGGAAAACCAATTGTAGTGTATATTTGGAAGTAGTCTTTAGGAAAGATGTGTTTTAAGGGATGAGTGTGAGTTCTTCCTGAAAACAAGGAGAACACCCTGTTGGGTGGAAGAAGGGGCCTATGCAAACCAGGGCAGTGCCAAACAGCCTTTCTCTTTTTGAGAATGCCAAGCAGTTTGATATTTCTGGAATGGAAGGTCTGAGGTGGGAGATCGGGATGACTAGGCTGAAGGAGTATCTTGTGAAAGAACCTATGTTCTACCTGGGTTAAATTTTCTCTTTGGGGGATAACATGATTTTTAAAGCAAGGGAATGACATTGAATTTGGTAAGATCCTCTGGAAGCAAAGTAGATGTTATTTGCTAATTTTAATGGAATACATAGTCAGCAGATGACTATTGATGATAATATGGGTCTAGGAAAGCATAAGTAACTGAAATCCTTGGATGGAAATTATTTGGCATAATAAGTGAAAAAACAGATATCAGCCTGGGACCCATTCCACTGACCTAAGTAACTTCGCAACTCAGAAAATTGTTTAACATCTCTTGACTTTGGTTTCTTTCTGTTTCCCCATCATCTGACCAACGATGCAATTGAATACATTTTCTGAAATCTCCTCCGAAGCTAATTCGTCATGGATGTCACCCAGTGGATGACATCTTTCCTCACAATACTTGTTTTAAAAATTAAAATGTTTTATTTATTTTTGGCTGCCTTGGGTCTTCGTTGCTGTGTGCGGGCTTTCTCTAGTTGCGGTGAGGAGGAGCTGCTCTCTAGTTGCGGCTCAGACTTCTCACTGCAGTGGCTTTTCTTTTGGCGGAACAGGGACTTACAGACACATGGGCTTCTGTAGATGTGATGCACAGGCTTAGTTTCCCTGTGGCATGTGGCGTCTTCCTGGACTAGGGATCAAACCCATGTCTCCTGTATTGGCAAGTGAATTCTTACCACTGAATCACCAAGGAAGTCTCATCACCATACCTTTTGAAAGAGCTGGAGTGGCAAAGAAGAGTGAATGTCTCCAGCCCTGTGCTACCAGTATAGGATAGGACATGTTATTCCCTCATAATAGGATAGTTTATTTTGATTAGCAGATGATTGGTTGGTCTCCTTCAGGACTGTTTGGATAAATCCAAAGTTTCATGTCTTATATTCCAGCTAAAAGTTAAAATTCTGAGAAGATTAAAGGCAAAAATCATATTTTATATACCTGTCTTAGAATTCCAGCTGAGCTATTTAAAACCCTAGAAGATGTTGCTGTTAAACTGCTGCATTCAAGATGTCAGCAAATTTGGAAAACTCAGCAGTGGCCACAGGACTGGAAAAGGTCAGTTTTCATCCCAATCCCATAGAAGGTCAATGCCAAAGAATGTTCAAACTACCATACAATAGCGCTCATTTCACATGCTAGCAAGGTAATGCTCAAAATCCTTCAGACTAGGCTTTAGCAGTACGTGAACCGAGAACTTCCAGATGCAGAAGCTGAGTTTAGAAAAGGCAGAGGAACCAGAGATCAAATTGCCAATATTAGTTGGATCATAGAGAAAGCAAAGGAATTCCAGAAAAATGTCTACTTCTGCATCATCGACTATGCTAAAGCCTTTGACTGTGTGGATCACAACAGACTGTGGAAAATTCTTAAAGAGATGGGAATATCAGACCACCATACCTGTCTCCTGAGAAATCTATATGCAAGTCAGGAAGCAACAGTTAGAACCAGATGTGGAACAACGGACTGTTTCAAAATTGGGAAAGGAGTTCCTCAAGGCTGTATATTGTCACTCTGATTATTTAACTTGTATGCAAAGTACATCATGTGAAATGCCAGGCTGAATGAATCCCAAGCTGAAATCAAGATTGCCAGGAGAAACAGCAGCAACCTCAGATATACAGATGATGCCACTTTAATGGCAGAAAATGAAGAGAGACTAAAGAGCTTTCTGATGAGAGTAAAAGAGGAGAGTGAAAAAACTGGCTTAAAACTCAACATCCAAAAAGCTAAGATCATGGTATCTAGTCCCATCACTTCATGGCAAATAGATGGAGAAAAAGTGGAAACTGATAGATTTTATTTCCTTGGGCTCCAAAAGCACTGAGGACAATGACTGTAGCCCTGAAATTAAAAGATGCTTGCTCCTTGGAAGGAAAGTTATGACAAACTTAGACTGAGTATTGAAAAGCTGAGACATCACTTTACCAACAAAGATGCATATAGCCAAAGCTATGGTTTTTCCAATAGTCATGTACAGGTGTGAGAGTTGGGCCATAAAGAAGGCTCAGTGCCGAAGAACTGATGCTTTCAAACTGTGCTGGGAAAGACTCTTGAGGGTCCCTTGGACTGCAAGGAGATCAAACCAGTTAATTCTAAAGGAAATCAACCCTGAATATTCTTTGGAAGGACTGATGCTGAAGCTGAAACTCCAAAACTTTGGACACCTGATGCAAAAAGCCAACTCCCTGGAAAAGACCCTGATGCTGGGAAAGACTGAGGGCAAGAGAAGAAAGGGACAACAGAAGATGAGATGATTGGATGGCATCACTAACTCAATGAACATGAGTTTGAGCAAACTCCGGAAGAGAGTGAAGGACAGGGAAGCCTGGTATGTTGCAGTCTATGGGGTCACAAAGAGTTGGATGGGACTTAGCAAATGAACAACAGCAACAATTTATCTGTCTCCACTGTCCTGTAGTGAATTTTCTAAGGAAGTAACTGGCAGAAATCTTTCAAGGCCCTTTTAATTGCCATGCTCATCCTATATTTCTATTCATCTACTCTTCTATTTCTTCTTCAGTTCAGTTCAGTAGCTCAGTTGTGTCCGACTCTTTGCGACCCCATGAATCGCAGCACGCCAGGCCTCCCTGTCCATCACCAACTCCCAGAGTTCACTCAGACTCACGTCCATCGAGTCAGTGATGGCCAGAGTTCACTCAGACTCACGTCCATCGAGTCAGTGATGCCATCCAGCCATCTCATCCTCTGTCGTCCCCTTCTCCTCCTGTCCCCAATCCCTCCTAGCATCAGAGTCTTTTCCAATGAGTCAACTCTTCACATGAGGTGGTCAAAGTACTAGAGTTTCAGCTTTAGCATCATTCCTTCCAAAGAAATCCCAGGGCTGAGCTCCTTCAGAATGGACTTCTTAGTTTGAAGTGTTCTTTTTTGTTTATCTCCAGGGTTATAGTTTTGACAGAAAAGGTGGTGAAATAGCTGTTCTCTGTTACTGGAATTACTTGAAAAGTAGGCTTTTTCATAGAATGTTGTTCATCCAAAGTTAGAATAATATGGTGTTAAGCTGGTTGTTCATAAGTAAAGTGTTAGTTGATGGAAATGACCTCAGAGAATCAAATACAGTTTGTTATCATCTACTTCACTGGTATGTGAGTTAGCATATACTCATAGACTGAGTCTTCACCATTGTGTAATGTCACATACTTAACTTTTTTTTTTTAAATTGGGGTATAGTTGCTTTACAATGTTGTGCTGGTTTCCACTGTACAATGAAGTGAATCAGCCATATATACATACACATATTGCTTCCCTCTTGGACCCCTCTCCCACCCTGTCCCCCCATCCCATCCATCTAGGTCATCATCTTGTTTTACACATGGCAGTGCACATATGTCAATCCCAATCTCCCAGTTCACCCCTCCCTGCCCTTCTTGTGTCTACATGTCCCTTCTCTATGTCTGTGTCTCTTTTCTTGCCCTATACAGTGGAATATTACCTGGCCATAAAAAGGAACAAAATTGGGTTGTTTGTAGAGACATGGATCAACCTAGAGTCTGTCATACAGGGTGAAGTAAGTCAGAAAGAGAAAAACAAATATCACATATTAATGCATGTGTGTGGAATATAGAAAAAATGGTACAGATATCCTTAACTTTTGAGGTTGGTGACTTCTGCCTCTCAGTTCCCATGCAAAAGGAGGCATGGGATCACTATACAAGGCAGAGATCTGGAAATAGAGACCTAGAAGGCACTTGAGAACCATTTAAGATGACCATAGTGATAAAAAAGACTACATTTCATATGGTATTTACATTTTTTTGAATATGTGATCAATTCAATTTTCTATGACCTAGATGTAAGGTACCTAGAAAATGATACTGTTGAGAAACTCACATTTAGTACCCTCCACTGCTCCTTTCAGAAGGTGTTTATGTAAGACTTAAAGAAAGAGAAAACAATCACAGCTTCTCTTTCTTCATGCAGATTTGCATAGTTTGCATATAATTTGCATAACTCAATGTCAAACTATACAGAGTCTTCTTCAATCTTTGCAGCTTTCTCACCAGCGTCTTTTAGTCTTTTTCCTCTAAATAACTTAAACTGTGTTTCTTGATTATATTTATTCACTGTTTAGTTTCTGGGATAAAAGACCTGCGGTTGGAGGAAATCCAGTTTTCACTTTGTCTAACAGTATTTCTTTTATCTATCATTTGGCTTAGGAGTGCCTGTTTTCCTCATTATCCAAGGCTTTTGGGTATATACTTGCTGACTGAAGTATACTACGTAAAGACATTGTGTGGTTGGCTTTGTTCATGTGGAAGAGTAATAAATGGCTTCCATTTAAAGAAAGCATGCACTGTATGTTAATAGCATGAGGCAGTTGCTGCTGCTGCTAAGTCGCTTCAGTCGTGTCCAACTCTGTGTGACCCCATAGAAGGAAGCCCACCAGGCTCCCCCATCTCTAGGATTCTCCAGGCAAGAACACTGGAGTGGGTTGCCATTTCCTTCTCCAATGCATGAAAGTGAAAAGTGAAAGTGAAGTTGCTCAGTCGTGTCTGACTCTTTGTGACCCCATGGACTGCAGCCTACCAGGTTCCTCCGTCCATTGGATTTTCCAGGCAAGAGTACTGGAGTGGGGTGCCATTGCCTTCTCCGATGAGGCAGTAGGATGTGGCAGATAACAGCGTGGGCCCCAGATCCCAACTGGCTGGATGTGAACCTTGGCTCTGCCACTTACTGGTTGTATACGCTTAGGCAATTATTCTCAGTGCCTCAATAGAGATAATAAACTATCTATCTTAGAGAGTTTATTATGAAAACTAAGTGAATTTATTCATTTAAAAACTTAGATTAGTATTAAAAATATTAGCTATAATCATTATTTCATCAGTTCAGTTAAGTTACTCAGTTGTGTCCGACTCTTTGCAACCCCACGGACTGAAGCAGGCTTCCCTGTCCACCATCAACTCCTGGAACTTGCTCAAACTCATGTCCATCAAGTTGGTGATGCCATCCAACCATCTCATCCTCTGTTGTCCCCTTCTTCTGCCTTCAATCTTTTCCAGCATCAGGATCTTTTCCAGTGAGTCAGCTCTTCGCATCAGGTGGCCAAAGTATTGGAGCTTCAGCTTCAGCATCAGTCCTTCCAAAGAAAATTCAGGACTGATTTCCTTTCGGATTGACTGGTTGGATCTCCTTGCAGTCTAAGGGACTCTCAGGAGTCTTCTCCAACACCACAGTTCAAAAGCATCAGTTCTTCAGTGCTCAGCTTTCTTTATGGCCCAACTCTCACATCCATTCTGATAATAATTAGACTTACTACTGTTCCAAACCCATTCATAATCTATGGCACAATAGTCTATAATGCTGCTCACTCCTTTTCAACTTGGTACCAGAAAGTGATCTGGGAAGAGGAATCTGAAAAGTCTCTATTTTTTAATGTTAAGAAGGGCTCTGCCACAGTTAAATGTAAATACATAAAGCTGAGCTGCCTTTAAGTTAATCTCTGTCACTTGGGCTTTCCTGGTGGCTCAGATGGTAAAGAATCTGCCTGCAATGCAGAATACCCAGATTTGATCCCTGGGTTGGGAAGATCCTCTGAAGAAGGAAATGGCAACCCACTCTACTGTTCTTGCCTAGAGAATCCCATGGACAGAGGAGCCTGGCAGGCTACAGTCCATGGGGTCACAAAGAGTCAGACAGGACTGAGCGACTAACATTTGCACTCTGTTAGTTAAAAGTACACTGGAAAACCCCCAAACAAAGCAAAAATAAAACCCAAACACCTATCCAATGGTGCATCAAGAAGTGTTAAAAACAAATTTTAAGTTTAAGTGTCTCAAATAGCCTCTTGATGCAGTGCAAAGAGGAAATAAAATCCCTTTCCCCATCTCTTTTTTTTTTAAAGTCTATATTTCATCAATATGTACAATAATGATGAATTGATACTGTTTGAGCAATAACATCTCAAATGCAATGAAATAGGATATCTCACACGGCATAGCAGTTGCTCCCAAGACTTCTTATATCAAAGGACTCTGCCGCAAAGAATCTGCATTGATGTTTGTCTCTCTCATTGTTCCTTGCATTTCTAGATCTCCTCTCTCTTTTTCTCCTCTCTCCTCTCTTCTCTTTTTCTCTCTTGATACAAATCATGTTAGCTGTTCCAACTCTTTCTGTTCTCTAATTTCATCAATGCAATGAAAGACCCAGGCCTGGCAGCCATCCTTGCCACAGAGGCCCATGTCCCTGGTAAAGCAGAGGAAGGGGAAAAGTTATGACTACGTTAATTTGTTTTACAAATGGTTTTACAAGTATATCTGCAGAAGCATGTTTCCAATCCAGTATTCACCTCTCCAGGTGGCACTAGTGGTAAAGAACCCACCTGTCAGTGCAGGAGACTTAAGAGACATGAGTTTGATCCCTGGGT
Organism: Bison bison bison; assembly: GCF_000754665.1. Lineage (NCBI taxonomy): Eukaryota > Metazoa > Chordata > Mammalia > Artiodactyla > Bovidae > Bison > Bison bison. The sequence continues at coordinate 4,503,457 of NW_011494800.1, read as the reverse complement.
TGGGACAATCATCTGGAGGAAGGGATAGCAACCTACTCCAGTATTTTTGCCTGAAGAATCCCTGTGGACAGAGGAGCCTGGTGGGCTATGGTCCATAGGATTGCAAAAAAGTTGGACATGACTGAAGCGGCTTAGCACACATTCACCTCTCCAGCCTGATTTATCTGAGCCCATTACCACCTGTCTGCACTCCCGTTTCTTAGACATCACTAAGAGAGAGCATACACCGCTCCATCCCAGTCTGCTTTTGATAGAGAGCATGACTCACTAGATTAGCACAGTGGCAAATCTCAGGGTTCCTGAGATTTATTTTGGAATTGAAAACAGCCAATGTTTTTCTACCGTCTTTTCTCCCATATGGTTGTAATAATCATCTTTGCCTCACTGCTAAAGCGTTTGGAGCATAAAGGTGTCAGGGGGAACTCACAGAAGGAATGACTGTCTACCTGAGTGGGAAGAGGATTTGAGGAGAGGTGATAATTCAAATGTATTTTGGGAGATGAGTGAGTGTTGAGCAGGCGTATTGCTGGGGAAGATTTAGGAAGGAATTGGGTAGAAATGAGGGGATATAAGATCAGTTCAGGTGAAGATGTGAGCAAATAGATCGAGTCAGGGGAGTCTCACAAGAGCCTACTCAGTGGACAGTAATGAGTTTGGTTTGTGTAAAGGGCAGGGCTCAAGAGAGGACAGGATTCATGAAGAAATTTGATAAATTTAGTGTAGATGTGCTGAGTTTGTGGGTCTTTACCTATACATCAGGTGAAGAAATCTAAGAGGATGGTATATGGTTTGGAATAGTTATAAGTCTGTGAGTGAAAATATAGACCTGGGAGTTTTGAACAATTTAAAGAACAGTTGTCTGGAGAAATTGAATAATAAAGATGGATGGGTACATGATTGTGGTCATAGGTTGTTATGCTACAGTTAAGGACTTAAGAAATATTTTTTTCCTTTAGAATTATTTTATTAAATAATAAATATACAGCAGCTTCTGAACTCTACACATGCACTTAAATATTTTTAAAGGAAATGTTGTATCTTACCACACCATATTGCTGGTTGGTAGCTTTTTAGAGCTTTAAGAAAAATCTTAAAAAAAGGTTTCACATGGTACCAGTCAAGTGATAATAAACTCTAGGATGAGAAAATTAAAATTGAGATGATGCAAAATAGTGTAATTGATTGCTTTTATAATTATATTTGAAAATGACTTTGCTGTTTTCAAAAATCTTTTCAATTAAAATAATGAAGAATATCATAAGACCTGGATTAGGCTTCTGAATGTCTTCTTTTCCTGCTGCTCTGCCTAATTTTTTTACAACTTAGTTCCTAATAGAAAGTAGCCACTCTAAGGCTTTTTATAAGCTTTGACTTTTTAAAAAGACTTCTCTAAAGGAGGGAGTGAGTTAAGTCATTTGGTGCCTATAAAAGTGATTCAAGTGCTAAATAAGTTGCCGGCAGTCATGTAATGAAGACAGTAGAGATTGTCGGTAGTGTTGACAATAACTGTCTGTAGTGAATGTCAGTGTGTCCCAGTGTAGGAAAGACGATGGTCCAGGGCAGGTCTGAAAGTGGCTCTAACTAAAGATGGGATCGAGGCTTTCTGAGGATTGCTTCTAGGTTCTGCTCCTACTCATGGTGAAATTCACTTGGGTCGTACATGCACAGGTACCTGACTGTTGTCTTCTTGACGATGTTAATGAACTGTATACTGCTGCTTGTTTAGAGATTGTACAAGTTGTCTTGTCCACAGGCCTTCATGAGGGACGAGATCCCCCCCTCTCTACTTCATTCCATAGTTTTACAGTGATGCACTAAAGAAGTTATATTCGCCATCTGAAGTCTTTTGGAGCACTAATGGTTGAATCTCATTTAATAAAGCACTTTTTGCTGATCTATATATTTATTTATGTGTTAATTATTAATTAAGTCAAGATGATTTTGATTATGATTAATTACTTTAAATTCTTAACTGGACATTTACCCCAAACTAAGGAGCTGTAAAGACACACACACACACACACACACACACACACACAATCAAGGCTGAACAAATGCTTTCCCCTTATTGCTAAGATTTTCAGTCACAAACCATCTGGCAGTCTGTAGGTCTTCTGGACAGCAGTGTATGGGACCCCTCCCCCCAGAGCAGGTCTGAGGTTCAGACTGAAAACCTACCCCTACTATTGGGTTGGCCAAACCTTTCATTCGGGGCTGTCCCCAAGATGTTACAAAAACCCAAACAAACTTTTTGGCCAGTCGAATAGTTCCTCAGCCTGCTTCCTTGAGTTTCACTGTTTTCTATTATGTGCATCCTGGCAGTCAGAGGAGGCAGGAAAGAGGACTGAAGGAAAAGAAGAACGTGTGTCTGGTAGCCTAGGGCAGAAGGACTAAGGCAGCTTCTACGGAAATCTTTTACCCTGTGTCCTTAGTTGCTTAGTCATGTGTGTGTCCGACTCTTTGTGACCCCATGTCGCCCGCCAGGCTCCCCTGTCCATGTGGATTCTCCAGGCAAGAATACTGGAATGGGTTGCCAGACCCTCCTCCTGGGGATCTTCCCAACCCAGGGATGGAACCCAGGTATCCCGTATTGCAGGCAGATTCTTTACCATCTGAGCCACCGGGGAGGCCCTTTTACCCTGGGTCTAACCCTATTGTCTGCTTGCCATTCTAGAGAGGGGAGGTGGAGGTGATGAAGGAGGAGAAAAAGGAAGAGGAGAAGAATGGTGCCCCCTACTGTTGGGCAAGAGTTGGGGATCCAGTAGGAAGAGGGCAGCTGAGAGATCCTGAAAGAAATCAGGATTCTAAACTGCCAGAAGGCAGACCTTTTCCGCTTTTTACACCTCAACTTCACCCACTGGGATCCACTGTCTCTACCATGCGCATCACATGGTCTCTTTAGAAGAAGAGGTAAGGAAACAATAGAAGGAGACTTTTGTGGACCATTTGTTTTGTGTGTGACCTTTTTAAGTAGTTAGTTTTTAAAATCAGTACTTTTTAACGGAAACAACTTGACCAAAAATCTATCAGAGAATTTGAGACCCATTTAAAAATGTTTAATGAGAAAATAAGAAAACAAAAGAGAAGCTGTGGGTTTCTTCTAGAGATCAACATTTGTTTATTTGTTTGTTCAACACACATTAATATTTTTTGAGTACTCGTGCTGGCATTTTTCGAGACTGTTGTACAAACATATGGTGAATGAGAAGGAGAGATTGCGAAGAGAAAGTGAAATTTTACTTGTTGTCTCTGGATTTGTCCAGAATGAAAAATACTATCAATTGCTCTGATACAGTAATCTTGCTTATGAACAAGTGTTATATGAAATGTGTGTGGGGGGGTGGTTTCTATATCACTCACCTGTGATATATTAGAGTCTTTTTCTTCCATGTATTTTTAAAGTATATTAATATATTGTATTGAATGATTATAAATTAGGAAATTTAAAATGTCTATTTTTATTCTGAGTTAAGAAATTGTATGGGAGATGTCCCAGTTTATTGTCTTGGCACATTGCTTAGAATGGCTGTATGGTTTTTAGTCTTCCGATAGCCAGGTTGAAGAGTGCCAGGCTATTTGGCAAGATTTCTGTCCCGCTGTGCAGTCAGACAGACATATGCTGAACTGTGGAATAAACCCAAACCTTTTCCTGGGCTGTGGACCATCTGAGGATATAGGTCATGGTCACTAATATATAGAACTTTACATTGAAGACCTGCCAGTACTTAGCTGAGGTGGTAAATTTGTGGCTTTCTGTTGGCTGAGAGTAGTTATGAACCATTCTGACTGAATGTACAGTTTCTGGACTGCTGGTAAATTAACTAGAGGTTACCAACACAGGGGTGTCCCCATGCTGCTAGTTGGCCAGAGAATGTTGGCACCAAAGAAGGCTTTCTTGGCCAGCCCCCATGAACAAACTGGCCTAGAGTCTGACATTGAGAGTTGACAATGATCCAAGACCAAGGTGTATCTTTTGAAGAATGTATGGAGTTGTTTTGGGTCATCTTTTTTTTTTTATTTCTTTCCTTAATTAATTTCCCTATAAGTAGCTATAACTGAATGATACTTTTTCCCTTTTATTAATTACATTTGAATTCAACCATATGCTCTTTTGTAATACTTTCTAAGTCAAATTATCAAGCATTTCTAAAGAGAGAATTGGTATGGTATTCCCTTTTGTTTCAGTTGAGTTTAAGAAGTTGAATTCTGTATCTCTGGGGAGTTTAGGAGGTTCCATACACTTATGATCGGGTTTGGAAACCTCTTTCTAAGTGCATAGGAGTAAAGAGTCTGGTAGGAACAACTGGACGTGAAAATATAAAATTAATGACCAAATGTCCTGCTGGCTTAGATGGTAAAGAAACTGCCTGAAATGTGGGAGACCCAGGTTCAATCCCTGGGTCAGGTAGATCCCCTGGAGGAGGGCATAGCAACCCACTCCAGTATTTTTGCCTGGAGAATTCCATGGACAGAAGAGCCTGACAGGCTACAGTTCGTAGGATCACAGAGTCAGACACGACTGAGTGACTCAGACTTTCACTTTCATCATATAAGTTTCATGCCCCTTGTGGTGAATGTCTCTATAAACATGGAGAGTTTGAACAGCGACAGGTTGCCTCCTTCTCTTAAGTCATTAGTTAAAAGTCCTTGATGAAAATGCAGAGGTTTCCAGCAGGAGAGCTGAGCCTGTAGTGTTGGCATGGAGTGCTGGATGGTGGACAGCTCCCTCGCTCAGACCAACCTGGCCCAAGCTTTTGCTACTTGATTAGTGTCTCTCTTGAGTGCATATGTATTTAATCATTCACTCATATTTGGCTTTCTCTAGCTCTTCATTTTACCTTGTTTATTTCACGTTTTCATAGTATTGCATTGTATGAAGACATGAATTGCATATGTCTTATTTAGTTTTTAATATTTATCTCATTTATAGCGGAGATCACTGACTTAATAACTGGCAGTTTCCAGCCTCCCTTATGACATATCCAAAGATGTATGATGGTCTCTGGCTTGGTCAAGGCCACTGTCCTTACCTGAGGGTGTCTGACTTGAAAATGAAAATACATTTCCAGGCAGGTTTCCCACTGCCCGCGCCCCCCCGCCCCCCGCCCACCCCTCGCCACTCCCAGCATTGACTTCATTATTCCTTTTTGTACACCCACTGCTCTAGTCAAACCGGATTAGGAATTTTTTCCCAAACACTGCCCTCCTCCTTTACCCTTCCGAGCCTTTCCTCTTAGTTATTACATCTGTCTGAAATTACTCATCGACATTTTTCATCTGTCAAACTAATCCAGTGTTGAAAGGCTAGTTGATCTTGAGGAGATTAAACAGGAAATTGTAGCAACATTTCACCTGCTTCTTTCTCTTCCTTTCTACTCCTCTACCACACAACTGTGGCTGATCGACTAAACGACCACCACCACAACCACACAGCATACACAAAACCAGCAACCTCGTCTTCTCTCATATCGTCCTTAGCACTTTTCACGCCTTTGTTACCTTCTGGTTTTCACAGCAGTTGTTATATATTGTAAATTCTCTATCAAATTACAAACGTGTCAAGAAAGCCCCACATCTTTCACTGCACGCTTATTCACCGTCCATTCTCCTCTGTCTCCCTCTCCTCACTTTCCACTGTACTTTGTATATAGTAGATATTCAGACACATATTAAATTATCTTGAAGATAAATTTCATTATTAAAATGAAATAAGATCAAAGTATGCAACATGCACTGCTTAAAACTCTCTGAAGCGGGAAGTTAAAGAAGGTGAAAGAATCAAGGGCCATTGTTTTTAAAGTCATTTAAATGGAAATAATGTTAGTTGTGTATCTGGTGGCACAGTAGAAAGGCCTGCCTTTGACCCTCATGTCAGAGTCTCGGGAAACACACTCTGACGTGGAGGTTCGTGTGTGAGAAGTTTCCCGGGGAGACCACCTGCCCTGTGTGAGACCAACGCCTTGTGGGAGGGAGGAGGGAGAAAACAGAACGTAGGCTCAGCTGATCCCCCGGAGAGTTCTAGAACATCACTGGACATCTGACATTAGATGTCACCCTTATGACACCACCCTATGGCAGAGAGTTCTGGACATTACTGCAGAGCTGGTCCTACTCACCTCAAGAGGGCTCAGTCTTTATACAGTAAGTCCCCTACACACCAACCTTCAAGTTGTGAGCTTTCAAAGATGCAAATGTGCGTTCCATCAATGTCAGGCGTGAGTGAAATTGCAGCTTGCCCTCCATCTCCTATGGCTGATGATCCTTCAGCTCTACCATCTCCCACCTCCTCTCTTTCCTCCAGTCAGTAACTCTTTTTGCCTGGACACTCGGTGCTAGCCCCTGCATGCCAGCTGTTGTACCGTACTGTAAGATGAAAAATGTTCTCTTTATTTTTTGTATTTGCTTATTGTGTATTATTTGCAAAGAGTTGGACATGACTAAAGCGGCTTAGCACAGCACAAACATCTCTATGTTAATATTGTTATTTTTGTTTTAACTTTTCACTTTTGATATTGTCTCTTGATGTCTGCTGCAGGAACTGATGACTTAGTTTTCTTCTATCTTCTGTCTCCGTCTCCCTGGCCCTATTTTTCAATACATACTTTCCCTGATGTCTTCCAGATATGGTTATGTTCTAAAGTTGTGGTTTATATTGTTGAGCCTATGTTACTGTCATTTATAGCTGAGTCATGAGCTATGTTATGATTGCATTTACTTTTCTATGTAACCTTTAGGGAGTTTTTGGAGTTAATAATTACCAGGAACTCTATGCCTCAATTTCTCCAACTGTAAAATGGGGATATTAACTGTCATTCTCCCATGGGGTAGTCAGAACTATATAGATTTTAATTATTAATTTTCACTGACTTTATTTTTTATATGTGTGCATGCTAAGTCAGTTCAGTCATGTCCAACTCTTTGCAACCCTATGGACTATATAACCCCCCAGGCTCTTCTGTCCATGGGATTTCCCAGGCAAGAATACGAGAGTGGGTTGCCATTTCCTCCTCTTAGGGATCTTCCCAACCCAGGCATTAAACCCAAATCTTCTTCATTGATAGGTGGTTTCTTTATCACTGAGTCACCTGGGACACCTTTTTTTTTTTTTTAATATATCGGCCCTAATTCATCTCAGACTTTCTAATGGAGCTGTAAATATGCTCAAAATACTTCATCACATGTTAAGTGCTCAATCAATAAGGGCTTAAAAAAATGTGCATGGCAAATACTCATGATATGCAGATGACACCACCCTTATGGCAGAAAGTGAAGAAGAACTAAAAAGCCTCTTGATGAAAGTGAAAGAGGAGAGTGAAAAAGTTGGCTTAAAGCTCAACATTCAGAAAACCAAGATCATGGCATCTGGTCCCATCACTTCATGGAAAATAGATGGGGAAACAGTGGAAACAGTGCCTGACTTTATTTTTCTGGGCTCCAAAATGACTGCAGATGGTGATTGCAGGCATGAAATTAAAAGATGCTTACTCCTTGGATGAAAAGTTATGACCAACCTAGACAGCATATTCAAAAGCAGAGACATTACTTTGCCAACAAAGGTCCGTCTAGTTAAGGCTATGGTTTTTCCAGTGGTCACGTATGGATGTGAGAGTTGGACTCTAAAGAAAGCTGAACGCTGAAGAATTGATGCTTTTGAACTGTGGCGTTGGAGAAGACTCTTGAGAGTTCCTTGGACTGCAAGGAGATCCAACGAGTCCATCCTAAAGGAGATCAGTCCTGAGTGTTCATTGGAAGGACTGATGCTGAAGCTGAAGCTCCAATACTTTGGCCACCTGATGCGAAGAGCTGACTCTTTTGAAAAGACCCTGATGCTGGGAAAGATTGCGGGCAGGAGGAGAAGGGGACGACAAAGGATGAGATGGTTGGATGGCATCACCCACTCGATGGACATGGGTTTGGGTAGACTCTGGGAGTTGGTGATGGACAGGGAGGCCTGGCGTGCTGTGGTTCATGGGGTCACAAAGAGTCGGACATGACTGAGCGACTGAATTGAACTGAACTGAATACTCCTGGACCCCAGAGTAACTTAATTGAGGGAAGAATGCATTCAGAATTGGGAGGCCTGGTTCAAGGTCTGGATCTGTCCCTACATAGTTGTATGACCTTGGGCTGGCATAGTTGAATTGAGGTTTTATAATCTGCAAGTAAGAGAATTGGATTAGATAATCCCTAGGGTCTCCTCCAGGTCTGGAACTCTGTTAATGGAATAAAGGATGTGCAGAAAATATGAAACAAATTAAGGTTACAGTGGTATTGGCTGCCACCAATTTTGGAACCACCTCTAGAAGACCTGTTAACCACCTGTGTCTGGCAAGAGTGTGGAGCTATCACTCACACTGTAATAAAGAACATTGCTTAGTCATTCCATTGGAGCAGGTGTCCCACCCCTATGGGACACCTGGTTGTCATTTAAGGGAGCCACCACTGCATGTCGCTATAGGTTATGTAACTGGAAGGTCAGGAGGCACTCCAGTGTCCTCTAAGCCTCAGAATTACCCTGTGGTGGGTCTTCTTACAGAGTCAGAATTACACACTTTCAATACTTAAGCATCTAGAATACTTAGATGGAAATTAAAGGATTTAAAAGGAAGACTGTAATAGCTTCCAAATTCTTCAGCTTGCTGTTCCCTCAAATACTGTTTCTACATATCTAGGAATTGATGCAAACTGAGTAAGTGTTAATTGCTCAGTTGTGTCCAACTTTTTGTGACCCCATGGACCTCCAGGCTCCTCTGTCCATGGGATTCTCCAGGCAAGAATACTGGAGTCAGTAGCCATTCCCTCTTCCAGGGGATCTTCCCAACTCAGGGATCAAACCTGGGTCTCCTGCATTGCAGGCAGATTCTTTGCCATCTGAACCACCATAAAGTGGTATTTAAAGGAATTCCCACTTGAGCAATATCTAGTCTGTTTGGCTTATGAAGTGAAAGTTGCTCAGCTGTGTCCAACTCTTTGCGACCCTGTGGACTATACAGTCCATGAAGCTCTCCAGGCCAGAATACTAAAGTAGGTAGCCTTTCCCTTCTCCAGGGGATCTTCCCAACCCCGGGATCAAACCCAGGTTTTCCGCATTGCAGACTGAGCCATAAGGGAAACCCCAAAACACTAGAATGGGTAGTCTATCCCTTCTTCAGTGGATCTTCCCAACCCAGGAATCAAACCAGGGCCATCTACATTGCAGGCAGATTCTTTACCAACGGAGCTATCAGGAAAGCCCATATCTTTTTGTTATTTTTCTCCCCTAAAAGTGAAGAGATTAATCTACAGAAGGGAAATATGAGATTTTTTTGTTTCCTGGTTCTTCTCTTTTATCTCTAAGCTTTTCTGGAATCATAAGTACTGTCTTTCATTGATTTTATGAAAGTATACACATATTTTTCATATTTTAGCTTTGATGAAATTGTGATGCTTCATAGAGTCAATGACAACATATGATTAGCAGCACTTTTTCCTTCTTAGTGATGTCTTATGATCAATGATGTCTTTTGTGTGATAAAATATTGTATCTTGTATTATGGTGTATCCATCTTCATTTATTGGGGCTTCCCAGGTGGCTCAGCAGTAAAGAATGCATCTGCCAGTACAAGAGACGTGGGTTAATCCCTGGGTTGGGAAGATCCCCTGGAGAAAGAAATGACAATCCACTCCAGTATTCTTGCCTGGGAAATCCCATGGATAGAGAAGCTTGGTGGGCTACAGTCCATGGAGTTGCAAAGAGTCAGACATGATTTAGTGCCGAACTATCCAACAGTAGTCTTAATTTATTAGTGTTCAGTGCTGCATTAGAAGTTGACAGGTAAACTTCCTTTTCCAGTCTAGTTTTTTTTATGAACTCAAACTGGAAGAGAGACCAATATTTATTGAATGTTTACCAGTGTTTGAGCTGTGGGTTATGTGTATAATGCTTGTATTTAATCCTTACCATGCTGTAAAGTGGGTTTTTTGTTTCCGTTTTACAGTAGAGGACACTGAGGCCAAGAAAGTTCAGTAACTTGTCCAAAGTCATGTTGCTTGTGAGGGTCACTGCTGAAGACAGTGTATATATGTATTTTGGCTACAAATTCTATGCTTTTTGTGCTTACATGTTCAGTCGCTAAGTCATCTCTGACTTTTTTCCGACCCCATGGACTGTAGCCCACCAGGCTTCTCTGTCCATGCGATTCTCCCAGCAAGAATACTGGAATAGGTTGCCATTTCCTCCTCCAGGGGATCTTGCCAACCCAGGGATTGAACCCATGCCTTCTGCATTGGTGGGTGGGTTCTTTACTGCCGAGCCACTAGGGAGGCCCACTTCTTGCACTATATTGCAAAGTTGTTGTAGGACAGCGGTGCTCAGTCTTTTGGCACCAGGGATTGGTTTCCCCAGACCATGATGGGGGGAATCGTTTCAGGATGAGTCAAGTTTATTACATTTATTGTGCACTTTATTTCTATTATTATGACATCAGCTCCACCTCAGACCATGGGGCATTAGCTCCCAGAGGTTGGGACCCCTATTTTAGGGCACACTGCGTCTCTTTAACGGAGAAGGCAATGGCACCCCACTCCAGTACTCTTGCCTGGAAAACCCCATGGATGGAGGAGCCTGGTAGGCTGCAGTCCATGGGGTTGCTAAGAGTCAGACACGACTGAGCGACTTCACTTTCACTTTTCTCTTTCATGCATTGGAGAAGGAAATGGCAACCCACTCCAGTGTTCTTGCCTGGAGAATCCCAGGGACAGAGGAGCCTGGTGGGAGGCCATCTATGGGGTAGCACAGAGTCACACACGACTGAAGCGACTTAGCAGCAGCAGCAGCAGCAGAGTCTCTTTAATACCAGGCATTTCTGACTTAGCCCGTAGAACTCAGCCTTCTTTGAATAATGCACACTTGTTTTCTGACAGTCTTTAACAATGTTGAATCAAGCAACATAGAAATTTTTTTTTTTCTGAATTCCCTACTCAGTCTTTGTGGATAAGAGGATGGAGTGAGACTTGATGTATCTAAGATGAGAATAGCTTCTCAGTGGGGCCCTGGGCTCCGGGAGCCAAGGATGCTGGACAGGAGCCACATGGGATCTAGCACAGCTACTTCAGGGCCTTTGGATTCCCTTAGTCTCCTGGCAGACCTCTCTAGGAAATAGTTTTCAAAATGCCTTGAATTAAAAGTTTTTCCCCCCAGTCTCTAATGTACAGAAAGCTGGTTTATCAGCTTTTAGAATGTGGCTCCCATCAGAGAGCACAGTGCCCTGGAGACGCAGGCTGCGTGCCTCATGTACGTGGTAGGAAAAATTAGTCTCTCCCCGCTTAACTTTCCACGGGGCAGGGCTGAGAAAAGGGCAAATTCCTTTCGTACATATCTTTGCTTTGACAGTCTCCTGTATGCAGATGGCACCTGCTGGCAGTCAGGAAGGAAGAGAGGGTGGGAGGCAGTGTACATCATAATCATCATTGTGTTTGCACAGGCCCAGGTAGGCTGAATTTCCACTTCTCAGCAACTCTCAGAAATTGCTGAACCACATTTCATTCTAATTCCCCACCTCATGTCCTGAAGGGCATTGGTTGCCTGCAGACTGCACTTATGTTTTCTACTTCCAGTCCTTTTTATTTCAAGTTCTCATTTGTAAATCTGAAAACAAAACATTAGCAATCTGTCAGAGGTTCTGTTTCATTCATTTGTCTAGGGATTTATCATCAAAATATTCCTTTTATATCAGCAACTTGGGGGTCTTATGATGATGAATAATCTGTGATTCTACTTTGCAAGGATTTCTCGAATAGAGGGCATGTGATTATAACAGGTACAGGAGATAATAGTCAATTCAAGGTCACTAAGAGATGAGTTGATTATAATTATTTTAAGTTCCTTGGCTTAAAGAGAATACTATTTGCTGAAGCAATTTTGAAATGATGTGTTTAACCTTCCATCTCTTAAAGGAGGTAATGATTCTGTTGGGCTCCCCTGGTGGCTCAGATGGTAAAGAATCTGGCCACAATGCAGGAGACACAGAAGACTCGGGTTCAGTCCCTGGGTCAGGAAGATCTCCTGGGGAAGGAAATGGCTACCCACTCCAGTATTCTTGCCTGGAGAATCCCATAGACAGAGCAGCCTAGTGCTCTCCAGTCCATGGGGTCACAGAGAGTCAGACATGACTCTATTATATGCTATCTGGATGAAAACCATTGGATAACACCTATTTGCATCTCTTCAGAGCTATCCATCCATTCTGTAGACATTTTGCTCTTGGAAGGAAGGCCAAATGACTAGCAGGAGACTTTTCATTTTATCAGGAATTCTTGAACCTTCCAATGTGAAACTCATGAAAGTTATGTGGTAACACACAAGAATAGAAGCCAACCTTTATTTTCCTGAATCCTAAAATCAAGGATCATCTTTCATCCTCATCTCATGATGTCTTGACTGCTTTCACTTATTTATTTAAATACTCATCTCTTCAATTTTTCAGCAAATATTTATTGACCAGTAGCTATGTGCCCTGTGTGTGAGTACTCAGTCACTCAGTTGTGTCCAGCTCTTTGCGACCCTATGGACTTTAGCCTGCCAGGCTCCTCTGCCCATGGAATTTTCCAGGCAAGAATAGTGGAGTGAGTTGCTGTTTCCTTCTCCAGGGGAATCTTCCTAACCCAGGGATTGCACCCACATCTCTTATGTCACCTGAATTGGCAGGCAGGTTCTTTACCACTAGTGCCACTATGGTCAATAAGACAGAGTCCCTGCCTTTGGGGATTTATTGCAAAATTCGGACTTAAGTTGACGAAAGTAGGGAAAATCACTAGACCATCCAGGTATGACCTAAATCAAATCCCTTATGATTATACAGTGGAAGTGACAAGTAGATTCAAGGGATTAATCTGATAGAGTGCCTGAAGAACTATGGACAGAAGTTCGTGACATTGTATAGGAGGCAGTGATCAAGACCATCCCCAAGAAAAAGAAAGGCAAAATGGTTGTCTTATGAGGCCTTACAAATTGCTGAGAAAAGAAGAGAAGCTAAAGGCAAGGGAGAAAAGGAATGACATACCCATTTGAATGCAGAGTTCTAAAGAATAGCAAGGAGAGATAAGAAAGCCTTCCTCAGTGATCAGTGCAAAGAAATAGAGGAAAACAACAGAATGGGAAAGACTAGAGATCTCTTCAAGAAAATTAGAGATCCCAAGGGAACATTTCATGCAAAGATGGGCTCAATAAAGGACAGACATGGTATGGACCTAACAGAAACAGAAGATATTAAGAAGAAGTGGCAAGAATACATAGAAAAACTGTACAAAAATATCTTTTTGACCCAGATAACCATGATGGTGTGATCACTCACCTAGAGACAGACATCCTGGAATGTGAAGTCAAGTGGGGCTTAGAAAGCATCACTACAAACAAAGCTAGTGGAGGTGATGGAATCCAGTTGAGCTATTTCAAATCCTGAAAGATGATGCTGTGAAAGTGCTGCACTCAACATGCCAGCAAATTTGGAAAACTCAGCAGTGGCCACAGGACTGGAAAAGATTGCCAATCCCAAAGAAAGGCAATACCAAAGAATGTTCATACTACCGCACAATTGTACTTATCTCACACACTAGCAAAGTAATGCTCAAAATTCTCCAAGCCAGGCATCACCAGTACGTGAACCATGAACCTCCAGATGTTCAAGCTGGATTTAGAAAAGGCAGAGGAACCAGAGATCAAATTGCAAACATCCTTTGGATCACTGAAAAAACAAGAGAGTTCCAGAAAAACATCTGCTTTATTGACTACATGAAAGCCTTTGACTGTGTGGATCACAACAAACTGTAGAAAATTCTTAAAGAGATGGGAATACCAGACCACCTGACCTGCCTCCTGAGAAATCTGTATGCAAGTCAAGAAGTAGCAGTTAGAACTGGACATGGAACCACAGACTGGTTCCAAATAGATAAAGGAGTACGTCAAGGGTGTATATTGTCACCCTGCTTATTTAACTTATATGCAGAGTACATCATGCAAATTGCCAGGCTGGATGAAGCCCAAGCTGGAATCAAGATTTCCGGGAGAAATACCAGTAACCTCAGATATGCAGGTGACACCACCCTTATGGTAGAAAGTGAATAAGAAATAAAGAGCCTCTTGATGAAAGTGAGAGAGGAGAGTGAAAAGTTAGCTTAAAACTCAATGTTCAGAATACTAAGATCATGGCATCCGTTCCCATCACTTCATGGCAAATAGATGGGGAAACAGTGGAAACAGTGACAGACTTTATTTTCTTGGGCTCCAAAATCA
>NW_011494800.1:4487795-4488942 GCF_000754665.1 Bison bison bison | reverse complement strand
GGACTGCAAAGAGATCCAACCAGTCAATCCCAAAGGAAATTAGTCCTGAATATTCATTGGAAGGACTGATGCTGAAGCTGAAACTCCAACATTGTGGCCACCTGATGTGAAGAACTGACTCATTTGAAAAGACCCTGATGCTTGGAACAATTGAAGACTGGAGGAGAAGGGGATGATAGAGGATGAGATGGTTAGATGGCATCACTGACTTGATGGACATGAGTTTGAGCAAGCTCCAGGAGTTGGTGATGGACGGGGAAGCCTGGTGTGCTATAGTCCATGGGGTTGCAAAGAGTCTGACATGTACAGTAACTGAACTGCCTTTGGGGAACTAATATTCTATGAGGGTTGCAGACAAATATATAGTTAAAGTCACTGTGATAATCATTCTGACAGAGTTTAGTATGAAGTGAGGTGGGATCATGTAGAAGGGGGTTCTGGTCCTGAATTTGGGAGATCAGGGAGAGCTAATCTGAGGAAGTGCTATCTTAGGGTTCCTTCAGGAAGTGTTATTCTGTAACAATATTCTGGCTCTTCCACTCCTCTCACTGATTTTTCTTAATTTCCTTTGCTGGTTCTTCCTTCCTTTCATCCTAATAAATATCACTGCTCCCTTGAGGTTTGTCTGAATCCCTCATTTCTTATAATTATCTATTTTTCTAAGAACTTAAAATCATAACTATGGCTTCAAGTACCCTTATCCACAGTTGGTTCCCTAACTATATCTTTAACTAGCTTTAGACTGTTAAATTAGTGACTCATTCATTGTTTTTGCAAACATTCATTGACTATCAACCACATACCAGACTTTGCCCAGGGTAACAGAGATGAATCAAGTTGACTTCTTAACACTCCCTGAGCTTTCAGTCTCACTAGCAAGAGCTTCATTACAAAATTATAAAGTATGTGAGAATTAAAAAGTTTAGCAACAGAGAAAGGGAAACCTCTAACTGCTCCTGGTGGTGTCAGAAATCTTTGCAGAGGGAAGAAGGAATTGACTAGGTAATTTAGGAGAAGGGATTTCAGGCAGAGGGAATATTGTGGTATGTGCAAGGACTTGGGAGTCTCCTTGGCTTGTCCAGAGAACAATCAAACATTTAGTGTGGTTAGATTATAGGATGTGTAATGGAAAGGGTCAGAATCCAGC
>NW_011494800.1:4482424-4487695 GCF_000754665.1 Bison bison bison | reverse complement strand
CAATAGGTACCACACTCAGAATCAAGGACATTATGCTTTTACACATTAGGGAGCCAGGAGAGATTTTTCAGCTGTCAATTTTCAAATTTAGATTCTGCAATATCTGGTGGCAAGGTAGAAGCTGCTTGTGGCATAGAGATTTGGTAGGAAATTAAATAAGAGGTGATGACAGACTGAACCAAGGCAGTGACAAGGCAATGGGAAAAGAAAGGTTTGTGACTTAAACGTTTTCCATAGTCAAATCAATAAGATGCGATAGGTAAGGAGAGAGAAGAATTTAAAAAGACAATGTAATTTGTGGTTGAAAGGGGGAATAGATGGTCTCACTGTTAACCAAAATATGAACAAGTGGAGGCAGATTTGCTGTCAGAGAATATGGTATGTTCAGTTTTGGACAAGTCAAGTTGTAGATACCTGTGGGACATTCCAATGGAGGTGTATAATAGACAATTGGAAATAATTTGAAGCTTAGGAGAGAATTAGGGATGAGCATACACAGTAAGAATGAACATCATATAAAGAAGATGTGGTACATATATATGATGGAATATTACTCAGCCATAAAAATAAAATAATGCCATTTGCAGCAACATAGATGAAACTAGAGATTATCATACTAAATGAAGTAAGTCAGACAGAAGGACAAATATCATGTGATATCACTTTGTGGAATCTAAAATATGACAGAAATGAACTTGTCTATGAAACAGAAGCGGACTCACAGGCATGGATAATAGACTTGTGGTTGCCAAAGGGAAGAGAGGGGGACGGGGATAAATTTGGGAGTTTGGGACTACTAGATGCCAGGTATTACATACAGAATGAATAAACCACAAGGTCCTACCATATAGTACAGGGAACTATATTCAATATCCTGTGATAAACTATAATGGAAAAGAATATCAAAAAGAATGTGGTTATATATTTTATATGTATATAAATATATATACATTTAAATGTAAATGCATATATATGCAAATATAATGTATATATACACATATATTATATACACGTGTATATATATTATATATATGGTAAAGAATCCATGGTATGAATCCGCCTGCAATGTGGGAGACCTGGGTTCGATCCCTGGGTTGGGAAGATCCCCTGGAGGAGGGCCTGTCAACCCACTTCAGTAGTCTTGCCTGGAGAATCCCCATGGAGAGAGGAGCCTGGTGGGCTACAGTCCATGGGGTCACAAAGAGTCGGACACGACTGAGTGAGTAAGCACAGCACACACGTGTATATGCATGTATAACTGAATCACTTTGCTATACAGCAGACATTAACACATTATAAACCAACTATACTTCAATAAAATAAATTTTAAAAAAGAATAAACATCTTTCATCTAGTAGTTGAAGCCATAGAAGCGGATGGACTATGTTTTATATTCAACACATTAAAAAAAATTTACTATATACGAGCCATTGTGAATATGGGAATGTGTTAACTGTGAATTCACATTGTGGATAGGAATATGAGTATAGCATGGCTATCTGGCTTCCAGAGTTCTCTGGGGCAAGGGACATAGTCAAATAAGTGCACTATAATATGAGAATGGTTATTAATAGAAATGTGTGCAAGGCATAGAAGGGGCACAAAGGAAAAAGAGACCACAGAAGCAGGATGGAAGACACGGAAAAGAAGAAAGCCAGGCCCAGAAATGAGTGGAACTTCTTCAAAGAATATGAAAAGCTTCATAGATTTGCTTGTTATTTCTTCAAGGCACATGTCATATCTCATTCATCAATATTCTCTCCGCAGAACCCAGCCTAATGTCTGCAACATAAGTGTTCAGTAATGTTTGTTGAATAAATGGGCCCAGGGCAATTGGAAAGACATGAAAAAAAAAAAGTGAAGCATGGGATTTCCCCAAGCCCTGGGGGACACTTTAATCATCTCTTATTAGCCTTTCACATGGAGAGCTTGTACAGGTGGATCTCAAAATAAACTGGAGAAATGAAGATGCAGCAATTTGGAACTAGGATAAGGACTACATCTGTCAGTACTGTAATTATGAAAGGTGCTTATGGCAAGCTAGATCTTTTATTTTTATTTCTAGTGTGCAGTAAAAATTGTGTAGCCATTGATTTCCTGTCAAACCATCCTTTAGAGTGCTTGAGATAATGCCACATCACCATTCATTGATTAATGACAGTGCCGGGCTTTTAAACAGGAACCCAGCCCACTGAGCCCTGCAACCTCCATTCTTGTTGTGTGTCCATTTAAATTATATGTAACAGCTAGTAATTATGAGAATGTCTTTCTTTCTTGACCTTCCCCCTCCTCTCCTCCCCACCCACTAAATTTACAAGTTAGTATCTCATCAGCTTGCATTACAAATTAACATATTGTTTTTTCAGAAGACAGATCTATGTAGGTACATATTAGTACATAGAATTACTATGGAAAAAAAAAAAAAGAGGAAGACACTGTGAAAACCTCATGATGAAAGATTCCATTCTACCAGTAAGAATCTCTCCAAGGGCTGAGCACTTCCGTTTCACTGCCCAAGACTGGCCATGTTTCTTTACTGTCTTACCTGAGAATTTTGAACGAGGGAATCTTTTTTAAACGTGTAAAATATCATGTATGAAACGAGATGCCAGTCCAGGTTCAATGCACGATACTGGATGCTTGGGGCTAGTGCACTGGGACGACCCAGAGGGATGGTATGGGGAGGGAAGAGGGTTCAGGATGGGGAGCACATGTATACCTGTGATGGATTCATTTGATATTTGGCAAAACTAATACAATTATGTAAAGTTTAAAAATAAAATAAAAAAAAAAAGAAAATAAAAAACATTGGTTTGTTGCTGAAAAAAAAATAAAAAAATTTACTTTTATGTATTTTTATTTTGGCCTGGGATGGGTCTTCTTTGTGCTCACACTTTTCTCTAGTTGTGGCGAATAGGAGCTACTCTCCAGTTGCAGTATGCTAGCTTCTCATTGTGTAGCTTGTCTTGTTGCAGAGCACAGGCTCCGGGGCTGTGAGCTTCAGCAGTGGTGGCACGTGGGCTCAGTACTTGCAGTTCCTGGGCTGTAGAGCACAGGCTCAGTAGTTGTGGCTCGAAGGCTTAGTTGCTCAGAGGCCTGTGGGATCTTCCTGGATCAGGGATCGAACCCATGTCTTCTGCTTTGGCAGACAGATTCTTTACCACTGAGCCACCAGGGAAGCCCTGAAGGGGTGCATCTTATTATCAGTACTGATGGTGCTTTATTACTTTTTTTTTAAATTTTATTTTATTTTTAAACTTTACATAATTGTATTAGTTTTGCCAAATATCGAAATGAATCTGCCACAGGTATACATGTGTTCCCCATCCTGAACCCTCCTCCCTCCTCCCTCCCCATACCATCTCTCTGGGTAGTCCCAGTGCACCAGCCCCAAGCATCCAGTATTGTGCATCGAACCTGGACTGGCAACTCGTTTCATATATGATATTATACGTATTTCAATGCCATTCTCCCAAATCATCCCACCCTCTCCCTCTCCCACAGAGTCCAAAAGACTGTTCTATACATCAGTGTCTCTTTTGCTGTCTTGTATACAGGGTTATTGTTACCATCTTTCTAAATTCCATATATATGCATTAGTATACTGTATTGGTATTTTTCTTTCTGGCTTACTTCACTCTGTATAATAGGCTCCAGTTTCATCCACCTCATTAGTACTGGCTCAAATGTATTCTTTTTAATGGCTCCCCACATAACTTTTTTTTTTAGTTGATGTGTTGTATTTTCATTTTTATTCAGTTCAAGAAATTTTCTTTCCTTTTTTTTTCGCTCACACAGCAGGCAGGATCTTAGTTCCTTGAACAAGTATTGAACCTGTGTCCCCTGCATTGGCCGCATGGACTTTTAACCACTGGACCACCAAGCCTAACAGTACTTTTTAACCACCCACCCTACGCCCTCCAAAATAACTAAATATGGTATCCTGTTTTTCATTGTTTTCTCTGGCTGACATATAGTTTTTCCAAGTTAATTTTTTTTTCCTGATTGTATTCTCTCTCTAGCTGCTTGAAATATCATGCTTTTCTAGAGGATGAGCTATAGCAGCCCCTGGAATATTTTCTCAATAATTCAGACCTCCAAGCATAACCACGTGTGTTGAAAGTGATCATTCATATCATTTTCTCTCCTCTCAAGGACTGCACAGTATTCACAGTATGAGTCATTATCCACCGAGTTCAGCCCGGGGCATGAAAATTTGCTAGCATACAATAGACCAGAGATCATCCGAGGGGGCAGAGGCCAATCCCCCTCCCTGTCCCCAGCCACTTGCTCTTCTAGAGCCCAGGCTTCAGGTAACCTTGTAGCTTTCCTCTGCTTCCTCATGCACCATTGTGAACTTCAGTGCACAGGTGTGTGTGTGTGTGTGTGTGTTAGTCACTCAGCTGTGTCTGACTCTTTGTGACCCCACGGACTCTAGCCTGCCAGGCTCCCCTGTCCATCAGATTTCCCAGGCAAGAATACTGGAGTGTGTTGTCAGTTCCTTCTCCAGGGGGTCTTGCCAACCCAGGGATCAAACCCGGGTCTCCCATATTACAGGCAGATTCATTACCATCTTAGCGACCAGAGAAGCCCAGTGGCACAGATATACCCCTGTGAATAGGCATTTGTGAAGTCTGTAGAGTAAGAATGGCTGGAGACAAAGCTGGAGAAGAAGTCCAGAATGCTCTGAAATAATAATAATAGCTACTATTTTCGGAGCGCACATCCTCTTAAATTCTTACAAAGTACTCTCAGATAAGCTGTCTTGTTTCCATATTCAGTTCAGTTCAGTCCAGTCACTCAGTCCGACTGTTAGAGACCCCATGGACTGCAACACTCTGGGCTTCCCTGTCCATTACCAATTCCTGAAGCTTGCTCAAGCTCATGTCCATTAGTGATGCCATCCAAACATTTCATCCTCTTGTCCCCTTCTCCTCCTGGCTTCAGTCTTTCCCAGCATCAAGATCTTTCCAATCAAAAAATGGGCCAAAGAACTAAATAGACATTTCTCCAAAGAAGACATACAGATGGCTAACAAACACATGAAAAGATGCTCAACATCACTCATTATCAGAGAAATGCAAATCAAAACCACTATGAGGTACCATTTCACACCAGTCAGAATGGCTGCAATCCAAAAGTCTACAAATAATAAATGCTGGAGAGGGTGTGGAGAAAAGGGAACCCTCTTACACTCTTGGTGGGAATGCAAACTAGTACAGCCACTATGGACAATGTGTGGAGATTCCTTAAAAAACTGGAAATAGAACT
>NW_011494800.1:4473546-4482317 GCF_000754665.1 Bison bison bison | reverse complement strand
ATGATCCAGCAATCCCACTGCTGGGCATACACACTGAGGAAACCAGAAGGGAAAGAGACATGTGTACCCCAATGTTCATTGCAGCACTGTTTATAATAGCCAGGACATGGAAGCAACCTAGATGTCCATCAGCAGATGAATGGATAAGAAAGCTGTGGTACATATACACAATGGAGTATTACTCAGCCATTAAAAAGAATACATTTGAATCAGTTCTAATGAGGTGGATGAAACTGGAGCCTATTATACAGAGTGAAGTAAGCCAGAAGGAAATACACCAATACAGTATACTAAGGCATATATATGGAATTTAGAAAGATGGTAACAATAACCCGGTGTACGAGACAGCAAAAGAGACACTGATGTATAGAACAGTCTTATGGACTCTGTGGGAGAGGGAGAGGGTGGGAAGATTTGGGAGAATGGCATGGAAACATGTAAAATATGTATGAAACGAGATGCCAGTCCAGGTTCGATGCACGATACTGGATGCTTGGGGCTAGTGCACTGGGACGACCCAGAGGGATGGTATGGGGAGGGAGGAGGGAGGAGGGTTCAGGATGGGGAACACATGTATACCTGTGGTGGATTCATTTCGATATTTGGCAAAACTAATACAATTATGTAAAGTTTAAAAATAAAATAAAATTAAAATAAAAAAAATAAATAAAAAGGAAAAAAAAAAGATCTTTTCCATTGAGTCCATTCTTTGCATCAGGTAGTCAAAGTATTGGAGCTTCAGGTTCCGCATCAGTTCTTCCAGTGAATATTCAGGACTGATTTCCTTTAGGATGGGCTGGTTGGATCTCCTTGCAGTCCAAGAGACTCTCAAGAGTCTTCTCCAACACCACAGTTCAAAAGCATCAATTCTTTCGCGCTCAACTTTCTTCACAGTCCAACTCTCACATCCATACATGACCACAGGAAAAACCATAGCCTTGACTAGATGGACCTTTGTTGGCAAAGTAATGTCTCTGCTTTTAAATATGCTGTCTAGGTTGGTCACAGTCTTTCTTCCAAGGAGCAAGTGTTTTTAATTTCATGGCTGCAGTCACCATCTGCAATGATTTTGGAGTGCAAAAAAATAAAGTCTCTCACTGTTTTCCATTGTTTCCCCATCTATTTGCCATGAAGTGATGGGACTGGATGCCATGATCTTAGTTTTTTGAATGTTGAGTTTTAAGCCAGATTTTTTTCACTCTCCTCTTTCACTTTCATCCAGAGGCTCTTTAGTTCCTCTCTGCTTTCTGCCAGGGTGGTGTCATCTGTGTATCTGAGATTATTGATATTTCTCCCAGCAATCTTGATTCCAGGTTGTGCTTCATCCAGCCCAGCATTTCACATGATGTACTCTGCCTATATGTTAAATAAGCAGGGTGACAATATACAGCCTTGATGTACTCCTTTTCCAGTTTGGAACTAATTGTTGTTCCATGTCTGGTTCTAACTGTTGCTTCTTGACCTGCATACAGATTTCTCAGGAAATCTGTTTGCATTTTACAGATAAGGAATTGAGACTCAGAATTTAAATAATGAGCCCTAGCCACATAACATGGGCAGAGCCAGAATTTGAACTTGTATCCTTTCCATCAAGCTACCCTGCTTCCAGGAGGGCCACCTTTGGCCTGGTCATGCTTTTTTGTGAGCATCTTTTAGAAGAAAAGTCAAGTTGCTAAGAGATACTCAATCACTGTGGCTTTCTTCTCTGTTCTTTTGAAGACAGGTGATGACATGCCAGGGCTTCCCTGGTGGTTCAGTGGTAAAGAGTTCACCTGCCAAGGCAGGAGACTCAGGAGACACAGGTTTGATCCTGGGATCAGGAAGATGCAGAGGAGTAGGAAATGGCAGCCCTCTCCAGTATTCTTGCCTGAAACATATCATGAACAGAGGAGCCTGGCAGGCTACAGTCTGTGGGATCGCAGAGTCAGACACGACTGTGTGACTGAGTGTGCACGTGTGTGTACACACACACGCACATGCACGGTGATGCCAGGGTGGATGGGAATGGAGAGGAAGACAACAAGGAGGATGAAACTCCGGATATTGGTGGCAGCCAGGAGTTGGCAAAAGATGTGAATTCTCTCCTGTTTGCTTCAAACATGAGTATGAGGAGTCAGGAGCTGAGAATAAGTTTAGTGACCACACCTGTCTCTACATCAAGGAAATTAGGGACAAAGGAGAATGAGAATAATTAATTTGGAGTTTATGACCGCAACTCATGTGTGCTGGCCATGTGGAGGGTCTGCTCTGGCCTCCTCAGGGCGTTACTCTGTCCCAGGGAAGTCTGCGGCCCTGTGTTGTGTGGGCAAAGTGAAACTTCCTCCTGTGAGCTCTTTTCTTTCTTCTGTGGTGCTTTCTTTGGCTTTACCTTTTGCCAGACCTGAAAATCTGGAGCTGTCAGCTCTAGTTCAGCCCCCGCGGAGCCCAGTGGCAGGGTTCCAATTCCTTGCGGTGGCGAATGTGACGAAGTGCTGTGTGTGGGGTAATATTTATGGCTTTGTCAGCTGTTGGCACTGTAGCAACGGACTCAAGAATGGCTAAAGGAGCTTTAGTGATGACGAGTGTTTATTTAGAATGATAATCTAGGGAACTGAGCTCTAGCCTCTCAGCAGCAGGCCTGTCCTGGTTGAGAACATTCCCTAAAAGAAATTCTTGGTTCAGCAGTTAGCCCCAGGTCAAGTGTGACCAAAGAAGATGATGTATATTGCAGTGGAGATGCTGTTTATCCCAGAAAGTCCTTCATTTGCCCACGCACTTGTGTGTGGTAGGCATCTTCTTTTCCTCCTGCGTGATCCATCTGAAGATGTAGGTGATTGAAGGGACTTGTGTCTTTTTTCTACTCTGCCCTGGCTCCATGACTCAGGGTCAACTTGATCATGACCTTGACCTTAGTGTTACTATTTCTGAAGAGTGAGACAGAGCTAAATTTATCCAAGTATCAGTAGGGTTAACTGTATACAAAGTGTTCTAAAGTATATGATTTTCATCTCATCCTTGTAAACTCCCACGTGGAGAAGAAAAAGTTTATTACAGTCTTTGAAGATGGAAGTCAATGATTTAATTAAGTTGCAAGAATAATAAGTGGAATCAGGACTATAGAGATAGGTATTTCTGATTCCTAGATCTGTACCTTGGAGTAGATAAGTTATAGCTTGCTGGCCAAATCTGGCCACTGTCTGTTTTTGTACAGCCTGCAAGCCTAGAGAAGTTTTCACATTTTTAAATAGTTGGGGGAAAAATAACAAAAGAAGAATATTTCATGACACATAACATAGGTAATTCAAATTTCAGTGTTTAAAAAATAAACTTATATTTGAACACAGACACATTTATGTATTTAGGCATTGTCTGATTACTGTTAGGTTACCATGACAGACTTAAGTTGTTGTGACAGAGACCTTATGACCCATGCCACCTAAAATATTTTGTAAAGAAAAAGCTTGTCAACCACTGTAATAGATGATCAGTAAATAGAAACCTATGGAACAATCTCTCTGCACTAGTCTGTTAAGGCTACATAAAAAGTTCCACGAAGTAGGTGGCTTCAAACAACATACATTTATTGTCTCCCAGTTCTGGGGGCTAGAAGTCCAAAATTGAGGCATTAGCAGAGCTATGCTTCCTCTGAGACTCTGAGTAGAATCCTTCCTTGCCTCTTCCTAGCTCCTGGTGGTGGCTCACAGTCCTTGGTGTTCCTTTGTTTGCGTCTGTGTCCGTTTAGTCAATTTCTGCCTCCATCACCATGTGGATGTCCTCACCTCATCATCCTCTGTGACTGTCTGTGTCCAGATTTCCCCTTTTTGAAAGGACACCAGATATATTGGATTGTTGTTGTTTAGTCACTAAGTTGTGTCTGACTGTTAGGACCCCATGGACTGTAGCCAGCCAGGCTCCTCTGTCCATGGGGTTTCCCAGGCAGAATACTGGAGTAGATTGCCATTTCCTTCTCAGGGGATCTTCCCGACCCAGGGATTGAACCTGCATCTCCTGCATTGGCAGGCAGAGTCTTTACCCCTGAGCCACCTGGGAAGCTGCTATATTGGATTAGGACTCCCTCTAATGACTTCATCTTACCTGGACCATCTGCAAAGACGCTAATTCCAAACAGGGTCATTTCCAGGTACCAGGGTCATTTCCATGACATCAACGTCTCTTTTTTGGGGACACAATACAACTCATAGCTCTTTTTCCGATGTAGGGTATCATTCACACATTAGCATCGCTCTTCCTGCTCCCTCCCTTTGGACCTCCTTTCCCGTTTTTTTCCCACCCTCTTGCACCCCTGATTCACTAGACATTCAACAAGCATTTATGCAGTCATTACAGTGTCCTCACCGCTATGTCCGTCACTGTGCTAAAGTACAGTGTACGAAAATGATTGAGTTTTGGCTCCTGGCCTCAGTGAGCTTGCAGTGCATGATCAGCTGTCTGTGATAAGTCCTATCAGAGGGATTTGTGTAAGCTACAGTAGAGATTTGAAAGGATCTTTAGCTTTAAATTCTCAAATATTGAGCAATAATCTTTCAAAATAATTGATGTGGTCTTCTTTAATGTACCATGGCTATTGACTCAAAAATAACAGATGCTGATATCCTTAGAATTGTAGAGTTTCCTTACTGTTCTTTTAAAAGTCAGAAAACTTCAGCCCCTCATCTGCCTTTATTCCTTCAGTCTCTCTTTCCTTCAGCACTGACCATGTCAGGATGGATTCTCTGTTCTGGGAAAAAACAGTGGAGCGACCCTACAGAGGGGCTCTGGCCTGGTTATATTAAGTTGATGGCTTTTGGGGAAACTTAGTCATGGCTTCGTGGGATGAGGCTGGAGGGCACTCGGTGCCTCTTGTCCCTGTATGTGCGTTGTGTTGTGTGTTCTTTGAGGCTCTTTGTCACTCTGCTCTCTCCTCCTGGCACTAATGGGTTACATTCAAGTATAGTCATGAAGTGCTTGAAATATGTTCTGACAGCTTTTCTCCCCTGGCCCCAGAGCTCAGCAGCTCGCTGGGCTTGTAGGATCCTCCTGGGTCATGGGTGTGAGGGCACAGCAAGGGAGGAGGTTCGTCCTTTCTGTGGGGGATTCTGGTGGGACTATTCGTGGACTGCATCCTCGGGTTGGATCGTTATTATCCCTGTGCAGTTTGTCAACCATGGAGTTCCTTCTGCTCCCTGCAGATTCAGAGCTTCCTCACTTCAGTTCAGTTGCTCAGTCCTGTCCGACTCTTTGCGACCCTATGAACCGCAGCACGCCAGGCCTCCCTGTCCATCACCAACTCTTGGAGTCTACCCAAACCCATGTCCATTGAGTCAGTGATGCCATCCAGCCATCTCATCCTCTGTCATCCCCTTCTCCTCCTGCCCCCAATCTTTCTCAGCATCAGGGTCTTTTCAAATGAGTCAGCTCTTTGCATCAGGTGGCCAAAGTATTGGTGTTTCAGCTTTAACATCAGGACTGATCTCCTTTAGGATGGACTGGTTGGATCTCCTTGCAGTCCAAGGGACTCTCAAGAGTCTTCTCCAACACGATAGTTCAAAAGCATCAATTCTTCGGCACTCAGCTTTCTTTATAGTCCAACTCTCACATCCATACATGTGATTCAGAGCTTCCTACTGGTTCTCAAATCCAAAGATGCTAACCTGGTGGAAACATCAAAGATCCACTCCCTGTAGAAAGAGGATGAGGGAACTGATGCTAAAAAGTAATGTCTCTTCTCCCAGTGGTGTCCTCTTCCCAGAGTTCACAGTTGCTGCTGACCTTTGTATTCGGACTTTGTGTATATGTATATAAATATATCAGTCTCTGTTCTACTTAGCCTTTTAAAGGAGCTTCTTTGATGTTTTTTAAAATTAAATTCACTATGAATGTCAAGATTCTTCAGCTTTTATAAATAGTGCAGAGTAAGAAGAAATTAATATTGACTTATTGGTAAAGAACCTCTGACATTGATATTGCGAGACTACAGTAACCTTGCTTTGTTAATTTTAACTGAATTTCACGTTTTACCCTAATGCTCCCAGAGTTCAATTCCTGAGTCACAGTCTACCCCAGAAATAGCTCTGAAGGCCAATGACCCAAATCTTGGCTTGACCACTTACTACTTAAGAAAACTGGAGCAAGTTGCTTACCCTCTCTGTTTTCTCAGTGTCCTGTACTGAGTGAAACAGGTACTTTACAGGGATGTTTGGAGTTCAAGTGAGACAGTGTGCATCAAAGGGCTTTAGAAATTGGAAGTTTTGTATAAATGTCAGAAGGTATTATCACTATTGTCCTGATGAAAATTAATGCTATGGAAATTCCGGTCAGAGATACATTTTCTTCTTTTTTGTGACCTTAAAAGGCAGAGTTATCATTGCCACTAATTTGTTTGGGCTATTTCTTAGACTATTGGTTCTCAAGGTGTGGTTCCCAGACCAGGAGCAGGAACTTTACCTGAGAATGTGTTAGAGATGCAAATTCTTGGACCCCACCTCAGACCTCCTGAATCAGAATCCCTAAGGGTGGAGCCCAACATCTGTGTCTTAACAAGAACTCCAGGTGATTCTCCTGGCACTAACGTTTGAGATCCACTGGCTTAGAGTTATACCCAACTGCGTGTGTGCAGACTGATTTTCCTGATTTTTTTTTTTTAATCGGAGTATAGTTGTTTTACAATGTTGTGTTGGTTTCTGCTGTACAACAACATGAATCAGCTATATGTGTGCATATAGCCCCTACCTCTTGGACCTCCCTCCCACCATCCCTATCGCGCCCCTCTGGGTCATCACAGAGCACTGAGCTGAGCTCCCCGTGCTTTACAGCAGCTTCCCACTTGCTAATTATTTTACACATAGCAGTGTATAAATTTCAGTGCTTGTCTCTCAATTTGTCTCACCCTTGCCTTCCACCTGCCATATCCACAAGTCTGGTCTCTATGTTTGTGTCTCTGTTCTTGCCCTGCAAATAGGTTCAACAGTACCATTTTTCTAGATTCCATATATACCTGCGTTAATATATGATATTAGTTTTTCTCTTTCTGACTTACTTCACTGTGTATGACAGATTCTGGGTTCAAACACATCACTGCAAATGACCCAATTTCAATCCTTTTTATGGCTGAGTAATATTCCACTGCATACATGTACCACATCTCCTTCATCCATTCATTTGTCAGTGGACATTTAGGTTGCTTCCATGTCCTGGCTGTTGTAAATAGAGCTGCAGTGAACACTGGGGTATGTGTATCTCTATGAAAACAGAATTACCATATGACCCAGTAATCCCACTGCTAGGCACATACCCCCCTGCCTTTTTTTAACCTGGCTTTTCTTTCGGACCTGGAAGGGATTCTGAAAGACAAATGTGTGCATCTAAGGTTGAGTTGCCACCCTCCGTTGACTTCCTAGAACATGCCTGCCCGCCAGGTGTGCCACTTTTAGCATTGATATAGATCCTACGAATGCAGGTCCTTAAAGCAACCCGTTGATTAAACAGAAACTTGTTGGGGATGTGCTGGAGGCCCATAGCAGTGCTCTCTACTCAAGTGCCTTAATAGCAGTTGAATGAGATGACTGGTAAACTCCTCTGTGAAATTCAGTATCGCACCTGCTGAGCTTGACTTGTATTCTGGCCACCTTTCACCATCAGGTGTCTTCCTCCCTCTAATAGTCTCTTGTCTTCTTCAAAAGAACCACTACCTCTTGATGAGTTGGGGCCTCTATCTTGAAGTGCTCTGACAGGTCATAGAAATAGCCAGTGGTTTCCCTCATGGTCTAGTGGTTAAGAATCTGCCTGCCAGTGCAGGGGACAGGGGTTTGATCCCTGGTCCAGGATGATCCCACGTGCCTTGGAGCAACTAAGCCCTGCTGCCACAACTACTGAGCCGAAGTGCCGCAACTACTGAAGTCTGTGCTCCCTAGAGCCTGTGCTCTGAAAGAGGAGAAGTTCCCACAATGAGAAGCCCTCGCACCGAAAAGAAGAGTGGCTCCTGCACTCCGCAACTAGAGAAAGCCCTGGTGCAGCAACAAAGACCCAGCACAGCCTAAATAAATAAATAAGCTTTAAAAAAGTGAAATAGCCAGGTGCCCCACTGCACACCCTGTACTTTCTTTTTTTTTCCCTAATTTTATTTAATTTTTAAACTTTACATAATTGTATTAGTTTTGCCAAATATCAAAATGAATCCGCCACAGGTATACCTGTGTTCCCCATCCTGAACCCTCCTCCCTCCTCCCTCCCCATACCATCCCTCTGGGTCGTCCCAGTGCACTAGCCCCAAGCATCCAGTATCGTGCATCGAACCTGGACTGGCAACTGGTTTCTTACATGATATTTTACATGTTTCCATGCCATTCTCCCAAATCTTCCCACCCTCTCCCTCTCCCACAGAGTCTATAAGACTGTTCTATACATCAGTGTCTCTTTTGCTGTCTCGTACACTGGGTTATTGTTACCATCTTTCTAAATTCCATATATATGCGTTAGTATACTGTATTTATGTTTTTCCTTCTGGCTTACTTCACTCTGTATAATAGGCTCCAGTTTCATCCACCTCATTAGAACTGATTCAAATGTATTCTTTTTAATGGCTGAGTAATACTCCATTGTGTATATGTACCACAGCTTTCTTATCCATTCATCTGCTGATGGACATCTAGGTTGCTTCCATGTCCTGGCTATTATAAACAGTGCTGCGATGAACATTGGGGTACACATGTCTCTTTCCCTTCTGGTTTCCTCAGTGTGTATGCCCAGCAGTGGGATTGCTGGATCATAAGGCAGTTCTATTTCCAGTTTTTTAA
>NW_011494800.1:4458220-4473446 GCF_000754665.1 Bison bison bison | reverse complement strand
GCTGCACATCAAAGGAAACTATTAGCAAGGTGAAAAGGCAGCCTTCAGAATGGGAGAAAATAATAGCAAATGAAGCAACTGACAAACAACTAATCTCAAAAATATACAAGCAACTCCTACAGCTCAACTCCAGAAAAATAAACGACCCAATCAAAAAATGGGCCAAAGAACTAAATAGACATTTCTCCAAAGAAGACATACAGAGGGCTAACAAACACATGAAAAGATGCTCAACATCACTCATTATCAGAGAAATGCAAATCAAAACCACTATGAGGTACCATTTCACACCAGTCAGAATGGCTGCGATCCAAAAGTCTACAAATAATAAATGCTGGAGAGGGTGTGGAGAAAAGGGAACCCTCTTACACTGTTGGTGGGAATGCAAACTGTACTTTCCCATCATATCCTTGGATTGCAGCTATGCTATGGCTGTCCTGACAGATAGATGGACGGTAGTTACCTTATAGTGAAAACAGAACTCTAAAGGTAATTAAGACAGAAGAGAGAGAGTGGTGGGAAAAACCTTAGGGAAATCATGGTGCTGTCAGGTTGATCCATAAGGGCAGAGGTGCATGGTAGGTGTTCAATAAGTACTTATAGAATGAATGAATGAGGGCAGAATTTTGTGTTTGGGAAGTGATCCTGCCTACTTCACTTATGAGCATCTGTCTTATTCCAAAGGAGCAGACATTATGCCTTGATTGAGTGAACTGTTAGATATGTTTAGTTTTAAATGCAGACATAAATAGATTTGATCTTTCCATGGTTCGACTTTCCTCCCATCAGCTTTCCCTTAATTATTCACAAGTGTTCCAAGCCTTCATTTAGCTAAATAGGATGCAGATGATGGTCATTAGTCTGGGATATAAATCCTGCTGGCACATTCAATGGCTTTTCACTCGGTTAATTGAAATTTTCAGTATTCATGGACTACAAGAAAACACTAATTTTATCATTTATTTGGGGGTACAATTTTTTTTCTTTTGCTGCTTATGTTCTATAATTATGAAGTTAAAAATAAATATGAATGCCACGCTTTGCCTGGAGAAGATACCACTATTTTAAGTACACACGTATCAATACTAGTCTGCTAAAGCATGGAGACCAAGTGGAAAACCATACTTTGTCTAGAAATCTTAGAATTGGCCAACTAAATGTCTAAGAAAGCATCCGAGTAGCATGCACTTTGGGAACCCATTGATTCAAGTGTAAGAGACTTCCAAATTGTTAGTAATATGAGTAGGTCTGGTCTTGACATCTGCCAATGAATAAGATATCATCCAGTTGTCCGTGGAGTGCAAATTGCAGGTATCGAATAGAGATGATAAATGCAGGCGTTATTCCTTTAAGTGGTTCTTAGCTTTTGACTGCATTTGACCATTTGTCAAAGCTAACTGGCCTCTGTTTAGTGATATTGAGAGTGAAACACACGTACACAGACACATGCGTGCAACTGATACTTGAAATAAAATTTTATAACATTACCATCTATCTTAGAGATTCGGTTTCTGAATTCCTTAGTTTTTATAATCCAATACTTCAGCAATGATCTCTGCTTGCCCCCCACTTTGTTCCAATTTAATCGAGTAAGTGTCATCTGTGTGCTGTTTTAAAAATATAAATCTTGGTTATGGACGTTACACGGCAGAAGTTGGCTCAGTAGAGGCAGAGTATATCTATTTCTAAACCTAATTTAGTGGGAATAAAACAACATTGTAATAATTCTCAGAGGCAAACTCTCCCTTAAAAAGGAGAATAGAACATATGGAGTCTCTTTTCAGTACTCAATCACTTTGCAAAACACACCCACCAGTGAGAATAGGGTAGGCAGCTGCCCTTTCCGAAGTCTTTCTGTAGGCTGGACTGGATGAACCCATCCATCACTGCTCCTCTGTCTAGGCTGTCTGACCAAAGCCTTATCAGCCTCAGTTGTTTGCCACTCTTTCTTCTGGGGTTGCTTTGACCTTTTTGTCCCTTGGAATGTTTCTGCAAATGATTCTTAATGTTAATTTAAGGAAGACATGCTTAAGTACCTCAGTCTTCTAAATCAACCATTATATATAGAGAAAAATATACATGGTTTAATACTGTTGTTTCAGTCACTAAGTCCTATCCAGCTCTTTGCAACCCCATGGTGCTGCAGCATGCCAGGTTTCCCTGTCCTTCCCTATCTCCTGGAGTCTGCTCAAACTCATGACCATTGAGTCAGTGATGCCATCCAGCCATCTCACCCTCTGTCACCTCTTTCTCCTCCTGCCCTTAATCTTTCCCAGCATCAGGGTCTTTTCCAATGAGTCAGCTCTTCACATCAGCTGGCCAAAGTACTGGAGCTTTAGCTTCAGCATCAGTCCTTCCAAATGAATATTCGGGGTTGATTTCCTTTAGGATTGACTGGTTTGATCTCCTTGCAGTCCAAGGAACTCTCAAGAATCTTCTCCAACACCACAGTTCGAAAGCATCAAATTTCTGGCACTCAGCCTTCATTTTGGTCAGACTCTTACATCTGCACATGACTACTGTATAATATATAAATACATATATTTAATATGTATGTCAATATTTAATTTATATCTGTCTCAAAGTTGAATATAGAGACATTTTATGCTCTTGGGAATTTAAGCTTCAGTTATGCTTTTGGGAATTCCCTAAAAAATTCTCCTTTCTGCCTCTGTAGTTAATCAAAAGATGAATGTATTATTCAGCCAGATGTCCTGCCCTCAGAGGATGGAGAAAAGAAGTAGTCAGTCTACTCGCTGATTTCCAAAAATGTGCCTGCTAAGATCCAGATCTTTTCCTCCAAATTAACCAGGGTTCTCATGACCTAATGGGAAATGAATAGGGGTTTCCTCATTTCAAAATGAAGAATTCAAGACCTCTAGTCCAACAATCTGTCTTAAGCTTACAAGGTTAAAGTTTGTCTCTTATTAAGAAGAGACAAGAATCAAATGCCTAGATTCCTGAGCAAGTGACCCATTTGTTACTTCTCCAGCAACTCTATTATAAAAGACCAGCAAATGTATAAACTAATGAAGGGTCACATGAGCTTCCCAGGTGGTGCTAGTGGTAAAGCATCTGCCTGCTGCTGCAGGAGATGCAAGAAATGCGGGTTTGATCCCTGGGTTAGGGAGATCCTCTGGAGCAGGAAAAGGCACCCCACTCTGGTATTCTTGTCTGGAAAATTTCATGGGCAGAGGAGCCTTGTGGGCTACAGTCCATGCTACTGCAAAGAGTCAGACATGACTGAGCGACTGAACACAAGGGGTCACATTCAACTACAGCACATCTGTCATAGCTAGTATCATCCCTTGGCAAAACTGGGTCAAATTAAAGTGTACTGTAGTGAACAGAGCCAGGCTCCACACAGATCTCCATGCACACTGCCCTCAGCTGTCTGCCCTCTCAGGAAATTGCCCTTGGCTGAAAAGAGGCATCATCCCTAGGGTTTACCCCCTTCCCAGAGGAGCCCTTTCCCTTGCCCCAGCTTAGGACAAGTCTAGCCCAGTTTCAGAGCTCCCCACTTGGTTGGCTGAGACCTTGGTTGAGTTTGTGCTCCAGCCCATCAGCCCATCGCATCTCCCTCTGCTCAGTCCTACACCTTTGCTTTCCCTTCTCCAAGTGGAAATCCGAAGCTCTCCCTAACGAACCTCCTGCAGGCTGATCTCCTCCTCATAGGCTGCTTTTGAGGGAGTCTAACCTGCGACCTGTGTGATCTTTTCCATCAGCATTGAATATCTGAGATCTTCATGCTATAAGTTATCATTTCTCTCAAAATCTGCTTTGAAATTAATAAAAGACAAGAAGCATCTGCTTGTAGGAAAGAGAATAAATACATTCATCCTCTGCAAGATGTAACAGACCAAGATTATAGGACTCAAAATTTCCAGTTTCCCCCTTTCTGGTGACTCTTACCCCCTAGCATCACTTGAGGGTCTGTCTATTATGATTCAAAGCCTTCTGCTGAAACCAGAGCCCCTATAAATGAAATTTCAGATATCACTATGTAAGTGAACAGCAGTGGGACCTCACCTTTCTAGATTGATTTTAGGAAATTGTTGCAACTATCCATGTATAATACTGTTCGCCCCATGCTATTCATTCTGCCGACAGTCTTAGAAGTCAGTGCTCTAAAAAGCCACGGTGTATATGAACCACAACTTCCTTATCCATTCATCTGCCAGTGGACATTTAGGTTGCTTCAATGTCCTAGCTATTGTAAATAATGCTGCAATGAACATATACCCAATGGAATATTACTCAGATATAAAAAGGAATGCATTTGAATCAATTCTAATGAGGTGGATGAACCTAGAACCTATTATACAGAGTGAAGTAAGTCAGAAAGAGAAAGACAGATGTATATTAACACATATATATGGAATCTAGACAGATAGTGCCAATGATCTTATGTGCAGGGAAGCAAAGGAAACACCAATGTAAAGAACAGACTTTTGGACACGGTGGGAGAAGGAAAGGGTGAGATGATTTGAGAGAATGGCATTGAAATATATACATTACCATATGTAAAAGAGATAGGCAGTGGGAGTTTGATGTATGATGCAGGGAACCCAAAGCTGGTGCTCTGAGACAACCTGGAGGGATCGGGTAGGGAGGGGAGTGAGGGGGGGTTCAGGAGGGAGGGGACATATGTATGCCTGTGACTGATTCATGTTGATGTATGGCGGAGGCCATCACAGTACTGTAAAGTAATTATCCTCCAATGAAAATAAATAAATTAAAAAAAAAAAGCCATTGTGCTTCCTTGGAACAAACGCAGCATCAGGCTAACTTTGATGGAGGGGACTCATTAGCAATTTCCTCTTTAGTAGAAAAATATTGATGCAACAATCAAGAAGGTCACAGCATGGGTAAGTCACCATGTTTTGAGGCTTTCATTTTCAGTAATTAAGGTGAACATGTTATTGGAAGGTTTAGAAAGCCCACCCAAAGTCATTCACAATAGCTGCCATCAGGAAACTGGAATCCCAGCGAAAGTCTTTCAACCGAATGAAATGAGACCGACCAAGCGTATAAGCACAGTCTCCTTAAAAATGGCCAAATTAAGGATATGGACTCTCATTGACCCTTGCCATATCACTTCCACACTCGTTCCGTGTCCTGAGATTTCACTGTATATTCATGCTTTGTTTCAAGTGGTTCTTTGCTACAAGTGAAACATTTAGAGCTATATATATATATTTTTCTTTTTAGTGAAGCCAATTTCACCCATCTCTGATTCTCATTTCTCCTCCAAACATGTTTATCAGGTTACCTGAGACTGTTTTTGAAAGTTGAATGGTATTGTTTAATTTTGAAGATCATTTCCCTTGGGGGCAGAGCACTAATGTCTGCATTCTTAGACATGTCCCTTAATTTACTCTCTCCAGTGGTATATGTTAAGCTTAGTTAAAAATGCAATTAGAGTCATTCAAGTTGCCCCCATTGGCAACTGCACAGAGTCTTCAGTAGCTGGGATTTGTGCCCCCACCCCCTAAATTTTTACTTCCATTTAGGACAGAAATTTGTTGTTTAGTCGCTCAGCCACGTCCAACTCTTTTGTAACCCCAGGGACTGTAGCTCACCAGGCTCCTCTGTCCATGGGATTTTCCAGGCAAGAATACTAGACTGGCTTGCCATTTCCTTCTCCAGGGGATCTTTCCAATCCAGGGCTTGAACCCTTATCTCCTACATGGAAGGCAGATTCTTTACCACTGAGCCACCAGGGAAGCCCTAGGACAGAAAATGAGACTTCAAATCAGGAACAGAAAGAGAAATTCCCATGATTAGACTTTTCCATTTCCTGGAAAAAATTTAGTTGCACTCATCAAGGAATTATGATCATTTCTATAAACTAGCTCAGTTAGAGTTTATACCTTTGTTCTCAACTGGGGGTAATTTTGCCTGCCCCCTGGTGCTTGGCAATGCCTGGGCACATTTTTGGTTGTTATGGGCGATCCAGGGAGGAGGGTGTGCTGCTGGCATCTGGTGGGTAGAGACCAGGGATGCTGGCAGCCTTTCTTAAGTGCTCTGTACAGCACATACATCCCATAATAACGGATTATCCAGTCCAAAGTGTTCATAGGCCCAACACTGAAAAACTGATTTAACCAAACCATGTGGATGAGAAAATGGATATATGCTAAGCAGAGAGAAAAATGTTATTTTACTACAGTTCAGAGGCTTTTGTGTCTGTCCTTTGGCTTCACTTTGTAGCTCTATGACACATGAGTAAATCTGCTTCCAAAATAATGTTTTGGGATAAGACTGCAGTCTTTTTTTGGCATTTTTTCATCTGGTGCATATTTAGTGGATACCTTTTCTGTGCCAGGCGCTGGGCCAGGTAATGAGGCTACAGCGAAGACCAAGTCTTGTTGGGTCTTCGCTCCCTGGAGCAGAAATCTGAGAGTGAACATCAAGATCTCTCTCGTGGTATAGTGCTCAGTGTACAGGTGTGTAAAGACGAGGAAGGGTCATGAAGAAGGCATTTGATGGGAAGATTGAAGAGGGTGCTTCACTGTTACGCATGCCCCCTGTCTGCTACTTTGGCTGTGCTTTTTTCTCCTTACTGTCCAATCTTGATTTTGGCTTTTTCTCATTTTTTTTTTTTTCTGCCACCAAAATCTTTCCTCCCTTCCATTTTCCCCTTTCAGTTCAAACTTTCTGAATAACATGTATTGCTTCCTTCCCAAACAAAATTAAAACACACATAAAAACTACCAGCAATCCACATGTAAAGGTCACGCCCACCTAAACCTTGAACTTAATTTGTCTTAATTAAAGATCCTTTTTTGTATGTTTATCTATGTCTGTGTTTTCTGTCCTTTAATACTGCATATTATTTGGGGACAGAATACATGCTGTCTCAGATTCTTAACTTTTTCTGATTTTTGTCCTAAAACATATCAAAACCCTAAGTGAATTGATAAATATTTTTATGTTATGTGGAGAAAGAGTGAGATAAAGTTTACACACATTAGATCTTTGAGCCATACCAAACTTTTTATATACATTTCTTTGTTTTTTAATTCTATTCAACCAAAATAAAACTATCAGTGTGCATATATATACATGTATACACACATATATATACCCGTACACAAAATACACATACATACATCTATGCCCACATATACATAATGCATGTGTATGCATACTGTTGTTCACTCGCTAAGTCATGTCTGACTCTTTGTGACCCCATAGACTCCAGCACGCCAGGCTTCCCTGTCCTCCTCCATCTCCCGGAGTTTGCTCAAACTCATGTCTACTGAGTCCTGATGTCACCCAACCATCTCATCCTCTGTTGTCCCTTGCCCCTCCTGCCCTCAATCTTTCCCAGAATCAGGGTCTTTTCCAATGATTTGGCTCTTTGCATCAGGTGGCCAAAGTATTGAAGCTTCAACTTCAGCATCAGTCCTTCCAGTGAATATTCAGGGTCGATTTCCTTTAGGATTGACTGGTTTAATCTCCTTACAGTCCAAGGGTCTCTGAAGAGTCTTTCAGCACCACAGTTTGAAGGCATCAATTCTTTGATGTTCAGCTTTCTTTATGGTCCAGTTCTCACATCTCTACATCACTACTGGAAACATAGCTTTGACTATTTGGATCTTTGTCAGAAAAGTGATATATGTCTGCTGTTTAATACACTGTCTAGGTTTTTCATAGCTTTCCTTCCAAGGAGCAAGCATCTTTTAATTTCATGGCTGCAGTCACTGTGTGCAGTGATTTTGGAGCCTAAGAAAATAAAATCTGCCACTGTTTCCACTCTTTCCCCATCTATTAGTCATGAAGTGATGGACCTGATGCCATGATCTTCATTTTTTGAATGCTGAGTTTTAAGCCAGTCTTTTCACTCTCATATATGCGCACATATACATAATACATATTTATGCATATATTACATATATATATATATAAGAATATTTATTGCAAAGCAACAACAAAAGAATAAAGTCCTGGAAACCATCAAATCTCTGTCAGTAAAGGAAAGCATACATAAAGTATGATAAATCCATATTATGAGTGTTATGCAGCCATTAAGAGGAACGAGTGACTCTACCTGAACTGACTGGAAAGATGTTGATAATGTAGTCCTAGTAGGATGCTATGATCTCAAGAAAGAAAGAAACTTCTCTGTGTGCATGTGTAATATAGTGTGTATAATTAGTATGTAATACATACATATTTGCATAAAAATAGAGAAAGTGTGGAAGGATGAACAGAGATTTTTACTATTGGTTGCCTCCGAAGGATAGGTTAGAAAGGGGATTGACTCATTAAGAATGTATATTACCGTGCCATGCTCAGTTGCGTTAGACTCTTTTGTGACCCTGTGGACTGTAGCCCGCCAAGCTCCTCTGACCGTGGGATTTTCCAGGCAAGAATGCTGG
Organism: Bison bison bison; assembly: GCF_000754665.1. Taxonomy (NCBI): domain Eukaryota; kingdom Metazoa; phylum Chordata; class Mammalia; order Artiodactyla; family Bovidae; genus Bison; species Bison bison. The sequence goes on along the minus strand of NW_011494800.1, from coordinate 4,465,059 downwards.
AGTGGGTTGCCATTTCCTACTCCAAGGGATCTTCCCCACCGAGGGATGGAACCCGCATCTCTTGTATCTCCTACATGGCAGGTAGATTTACCTGCTGAGCCATTTTAGTTTTGTAATTAATTAAAAAGTAGAAAATTTTATTGAAAAAATTATTACCATTATGTCCATTAAATTCTTCATAGGATAGTCCAGAAGGAACAAACTTGCAGATAAATCCCATCTGGCATTGGATACCAAAATGCTTTTTTAGTGGCTCACAAGACCAAGAAAATATCCACACAACTATATAAAAAGCCAATCATGCGAAGAACAAGTGAGCTAAAGAGAGGGGATGAGATGGCAAGTCCGATACTACTGTTCAGGCTCACACCACTTGTGGATGGAGAGAAGCTCCACCCATCACTCAGATTCTTCAAGGTGTCATTTGAAAGATATTGGCATTTGATGATTTGCATGTCTCTTCAAAAGAGAGTCATGTGTGTGGTTGAGAAGGTGGGTACTAGAGTCAGACTGATTGGCTTTCATTCCTGATCTATTTCTAAGGCATGACAATTAATCTAATGGTGCTGTAGTCCTTTATTTGTGAAATGAAGTAAATAAGAGTCTTTATCCTTACTAGATCATCGTTGGCCCACAATGAATGTTCTGACTTGGAGGGGGTGGAAAGTGGGATTGGTGAAAGACAGGCGCTTTTTATAATCCAGAGAAATCAGGAACTTTCCTGGTGGTCCAGTGGCTAAGCTGGACCATTGGGACCATTGGGTCCACTGGGTCTGAGCTCCCAAAGCAGGGGCCCAGGTTCGATTCCTGGTCAGGGAACTAGATCCTGCATGCTGCAACTAAGGGTTCACATGCTGCAACTAAGACTCGGGGCAGCCAAAATAAATAAATAAATATTAAAAAAAAAAAAGTCCAGAGACATCAGTGTGGTCATGGGAGATGGTTCCCACCTTGCATGGAAGATGCACAGGCCAGGGTCAATGTCATTACACTTTGCCAGTTCTAATGGGTCTCCCACCTTCTTGTTTTGCAGACCACTATCTTCAGCACACTGGCCAATGAGAAGTCCTTATCTGACTGCAAAAAGGTAAGTCAGCCTGCAGGAATTCCAGCCTGCAGTCAGCATAATAAGCGACTTTAGAACTGATGACATTCAGTTGAAAAGCTATGGCATCAATGAAAATGCTGTGCTGACATTGTGTGGTCCTCTTTCCTCAGAGATGGAAATTTGAATGGTTCTCTTTAAGGATGTGGAGGACGCTGTTATCATTTGACAGTGGTTTCTTATACAGAAGCTCTGGTTCCATCTATTTCTATCTCGCTATTATCTGATATTTTATTCTGTAAGATGAGCGTCAAGGGAGTTCAGGGCAAGCTGCATGGCAGGCATCTCTATCTTTGTTTGCAAATTTAAATGTAATAAACCTAAACCCAATACAAAATAAAAATGATTTTGTATTTGGAAAGCTGAACTTATAGCATAAAAATCTGGTTTGGATTCACCACAGTCGAGTTTGAGAAGCTGTCAGGCTTTGCAAAAGGATTAGCCTCGCTGGCATCTGATGGAAGCCGTCTTGTAATGGATCATGTCTGAGGACTGCCTGCTGGAGCAGCAGCGTGTCTAATTCCTGGCCTCTGCAGTGCAGGGGGCACTTTTATCCGCCTCTTTACTCTCGGGTTTAACTAGATCTTGTCCTTCTTGAGGGGAAAGAAGTGATTTCACAGTCTGAAAACTCAAATAAATTCTTTGACACTATCTATTGATATAGCAAACCAGGTGCATAAAGAGTTGACCTGCGCCTTGTATATTAGTTATTTGGCATTTCTGGGGATTTGATACCATGACATTGTTTGCTGGGTTATTTCCGTTTCTGAATTTGCTTGATATGGAAATAGGTAGCAGGGGTCCTCATCTTTAAAGGTGGCATGGGGGCCCACTGTTCTGAGTGCTATCCATTTCATTACCTTGATCATTTTTTTTTTATTGTGAATTAGTTCGCCATCTTAATTGGGTTCTGCAGTGTTTGTCTGGTTTTGGGCTCCCCATGTGGAATTCTTAAAATTATAGAGCTTAGAGAATAAAACAAGAGGAAAGGGGACAGGGGCACAACCTTTAAAAGAATGACGTAGCCCAAGGACTTGACCTAAGTTGATTAGAACCAAATAGGTCCAAGATGGCAGATGAGCCGACTTGCACTAGAAATCCCCACCCCTTCCCCCAAATAGCTGGAATACTCCTCCCGCTCTTTAGCCTCTGAAATTACCCACCCCTGTAGAAACTTGACAGCCTCATACTCCCAGACCTCTCACCTTCAAGACGACCCAAGCTCTGTCTGTGGAGTGTGCTTCCCTCTAAGTAAATCCACTTCTTACTTCTATCACTTTGTCACTGAATTCTTTCTGTGGCGAGACATCAAGAACCTGAGCTTCATTAAGTCCTGACAGCAGGTGTGATCTCACTTAAAAGACTGTGGGTTCAAATCCTAACTGGGTTTAGGCTGGGTTGGAGTCCCAGCATGTGAATTCAAGTCCCGGTCCGCATTACACGGTTTTAAAAGGACTTCAGGGGTTCTCTAGTCTCCTGCTTTTTCCAGATTGGACTGCCATCAATATCATGTACAGATAATGATAATGAGGCTGGTGGGCCTCTAGCCTCCACTTGAATGTTCCACTGACGGTGTACTTAATGACTCTACCTATCACTAGAGACACGGTATTAGAGAGTTAGTTCTTCATTTTCCTGAGCCAGTATCTGCCTCCCTTTGACTTTTGTCTAGTGATTAAGTATGAAGCCAGCTAATATGCTGTCTTCTGAATCTTCTCCCCACCCCATTGCAAGGCTATTTATCTTCCTTATTTATTTCTAAGAGGATGTTGATAATGATTGATTTCCAAAAGCTTGGCTGCTGGGAGCTCACTGTCTGGTTTAAAAACCTGGCTCTGCTACTTGTTATGTCTGTGACTTTGGGTTGGTGACATAACCTATTTGTGCCTCGTGTTTACCATCTGTAGAATGGGCATAATAGCTGCACACTTCATATGGTGGATGAATTAGCATACGCAGAGTGTTCTGAACAGTGCTCAGCACGTAGAAGCATTGTATTAGTTATTATTATTATGGCTTCTAGACCAGGTTATCCTTTTCTTTTGGGGGGCGTGGGGAGCTAGTTTTTATAACCAGTGTCAAGAATTGTGCTTTTCACTCTTCATTCAACAAGCTCTGTTTACAAACTTAGTATGTGGCAAGCACAGTATAAGATATGATCTGTGATGAAATGATAAGCTGTAGGCATTCTTGAGTGCAGCACTAACATTCTACTAACAGTCTAAGATGGCACAAGTTTCTATTTATAAGCCATATCCTTCTGTTGATCACATGATGCTTAATGTACTTGCATGAGCCCTTAAAACATTTTTACATGAACTGGCATTAAAACACAAATCTGTTTTATATTTATGTAAGTGATTCTTTTAGTACAGATGCAGGCCAGTATGTTTGTTTTCATTGAATTAAAAAAATTTGATCAATCAAGATAATTTATAAAGCCAGTCCTGTTATCCACCTTATTACTACCTCTCCTAGTTCTATATCATACACAAATTAGAATAGTATAGTTGGTCTCTGTGACTTCACTTTCCTTCATCCATTTATCTGTGTTTACAAGTGTTCACTGAGCATCTACTATGGGATGTGAACTGGAATATCCTGTGAACAAGTCACATCTGATCTTCACCCTCATAGAACTAGTAGGTAGTCATTGAAAGTGAAGTTGCTCAGTCGTGTCCGACTCTTTGTGACCCTATGGACTGTAGCCTACCAGGCTCCTCCTTCCATGGGATTTTCCAGGCAAGAGTACTGGAGTGGGTTGCCATTTCCTTCTCCAGGAGATCTTCCTGACCCAGGGATCAAACCCGAGTCTCCTGCGTTATAGGCAGATGCTTTACCGTCTGAGCCATGAGGGTGATAGTAGGTAGTCATTAAACAAGTAAAATTGTCATAGATGATATGTTCTGTTGGCCAAATTGTGATAGATGATATGATTTTTTTAACTGGGGAGGTTCTAGGATCATATACGATGAGAACTTAAGCTAATCCAGGGGCCAGGGGAAACTTTCCTGAAGAAGTGACTTTCACACACAATAAATGAATGGGATTTGGCTGTGTGAAGACAAGGTGGAGACAGAAAAAGAGCAAGTGTGAAAGTCTGGAAGTGAGAGGTAGAGAAGTGTAAAGTGTTCAGAATGTCTAGAAATTATAACTTGAAATTGAAGATGGGAAACCGTGAAATAAAAGGCAGCCTGATCATGAATGGCCTTGTAAAACTATAGTAAGTGTTCAGATATATTGTAAGGGTAACAAGCAATTTTTAAAGGACTTTGAGCTAGGGAGGGTAGGTGTGTATGACATGATATGATTTTTATTTTAAAATCTCTTGGCTACTAAATAACAGAAGCAACTAGAGTTTAGATATGAAGTCTAAGAGGGAGGCTATAATTTAGGCAACAGATGGTCATAGCCAGAATCAGAATAATGGCAGTGGGAATCAAGAGGTTTATAAAGTCAACAGCATATAATAATAGTTTGGATACATGGGAGAGGAAGTTGCTAAGGATAATTGCCTGATTTCAGAGAAGAGCAATGGGCAGATTTGCAGCGCTGTTTTCTGAGACAGGAGACAGGGATAGGGAGGAAGTTGGTGGAGTTCAGATGAGTTCAGATGAGTATTGCTTGGTCTGTGTTAAATGAGTTCAAATTGATATGTGTTAGATTTGTGAAATTTCCTGGTAAGGATGACCAGCAGGCATCTGGTCATGTAGCATTACAATTCTTTCTCCAGCCCAGAAAGCTTTGAATGCTTTCTGGTCTGGAGATATGAATATGGAAGTAATATGCATGTAGAGAATGATTGAGAGAGTGGGAATGGGTGAAGTCACCGGGGAGGGTGTGGAGAGTGAGAAGGAGGAGGGTTTACAAAAATCTTGAGGGGTATTCATATGTAAAGTCCGGAAGAAGACTGTGCCCTCTGTAAGACACCAGCTGACCCTGTACAGAATACTGAGGCAGGGAAGAGGGGAATGCAGGGCAGTCTCCACTCTGCCCCCAAGTTCTATGCCCAGTTGGTTTTTGACAAGGGTACCAGGTCCTCAGTGGAGAAGAAAATCATCTTCAACAAATGGTGCTGAGACAGCTGATGTGTACATGCGGAAGAAAAAAGTTGGACCCCAGACTCACACCACAGAGCAAAATGAACTCCAAAGGGAGCAGTGACCTAAATGTAAAAACTTGGAGGAGAGGACGGCGGAGGAGAACCTGTTTAATGAGTAACAAGTTTTGCTCTGGAGTGATGGAGGTGTTCAGGTACCAGGTAAAGGTAATGGTTGCACAACATTGTGAATGTTCTAAATGCCACTCAACTGTCCACTTTACAACGGCTATGTGATGTGAATTTTACCTCAATAAATTATTTAAAAAACATCTAAGGGATCTCAGTTTTTATACCAAAGAGCCCCCAAACTCTGCATCACTTGAGCAGTCTGGAGACCTGGAACAGACTGCTAGAATACCCCCTGCCTTCTCATCGGCTTGGAAAACTCACTCTTCCATGGAGAGATCTCTTTGTTTGTCCCTTTCCTTTCCAAGATTTTTGAAAGACTGTTCTTGGTTTCTCCAAGAAAGATGAGTGGTTTTATCTCCTGCGCTCATAACATTTGGTACTGACTTCAAGTATAACCTAACAACAACCACACAACTTGTCAAATGTTGACCATGTTCGCTGTGCAAAGTACTTTACATGGGTTTTCTCATTCCATTTTTATAACAGCCCTCGCAGGTAGGCAATAAAACCATGAACTGGTAAAGAACCTGCTGGAGGACACTCCAGTAGTAGATGTTGTAGTCAGGATGTGAGTTCAGCTTTCTGACCCTAGAGTCATCGCTTTTAGTGTTTGTTACCTTCTCTGCCACTGGGTTCTAAATACTTATTTATATTAGGTCCCGCTTCCCCCTAAACTATCAGTTCTTGGAAGGGAGGAACCATGACTGATTCTATTAGCAGTAGTAAAAAAAATACCCCACAGGTAGTAAGAACTCAATCAATGAATTATTGAATGAGTTTGGATGAGATCCATGAGATCCAAATGAATTTGCTGCGCACATGATAGTGAAGGACAGGGAAGCCTGAGGTGCTGCATGCAGTCCGCAGGGTCACAAAGAATTGGACACGACTTAGCAGAGAAGGCGATGGCACCCCACTCCAGTACTCTTGCCTGGAAAATCCCATGGACGGAGGAGCCTGGTAGGCTGCAGTCCATGGGGTCGTGAAGAGTCAGACACGACTGAGCGACTTCCCTTTCACTTTTCACTTTCATGAATTGGAGAAGGAAATGGCAACCCACTCCAGTGTTCTTGCCTGGAGAATCCCAGGGATGGGGGAGCCTGATGGGCTGCCGTCTATGGGGTCGCACAGAGTTGGACACGACTGAAGCGACTTAGCAGCAGTGGTAGCAGTAGTGACTGAATGATAAATGGTTGTCTGTTAGCATAATATTATTATGGGACCATTTTGTTCTAAAAAGTATTTTTTTTCCTTTTCACAGAAATTGAGAAAGAATATATTCACTGTAAAGGTAATTTCTGCATTAAAATAAGGTGTTAATGGATGGCTAGTGGGGATTGACATGTTAAGGTTGGGCAAAGACAGCAACTATTCTAAAGCTTACTTCCTAAACACCATCTGATAGAGTTGTAAGAACCCTATTCTTATTTTCAGCCAAAGACCAGTTCATGCTGTAATTTGGAAAACTTAAACACCTCTAGGTAATATGCATAAATTCATTCA
>NW_011494800.1:4439294-4458120 GCF_000754665.1 Bison bison bison | reverse complement strand
ATGAATATTTATTGAGTATCTCCTATTGCAAAGCACTTGTTATTCCTAACATGTTATAGGAGAAAAACAAATATGCCAAGACAAGAGATGACTTGCTCTAGGACACATATTAAACTCAAGATAAACTCTTAGAGGATAGGCCTGATTCAGATCTTCGGATTTTCTCTCTCTAAAACCTCTCAAATAAAACTACCGTATGACACAGCCGTCTTGCTACTGGGCACGTACCCTCTGTCTGTGCATGTATGTGCTCAGTCACTCAATCGTATCTGTCTCTTTGCAAACCGTGGCCAGGCTCCTCTGTCCATGGAATTTTCCAGGCCAGCATACTGAAGGAGATTGCCATTTCCTCCTGCAGGGGATCTTCCTGACCTAGGGATCGAACCTCTGTCTCCTGCTTCTCCTGCACTGACAGCCAGATTCTTTACCACGGCACCACCTGGGAAGCCCTGAGAAAACTATAATTCTAAATGACACAGGTTCTCCAGTATTCACTACGGCCCTATTTATAGTCCCCAGGACAGGGAAGCAACCTAGATGTCCATCGACAGATGAATGGATGAAGAAGTTGTGGCACATATATACAACGGAATATTACCCAGCTATAAAAAGGAACACATTTGAGTCAGATGAAATGAGCTGGATGAACCTATTATGCAGAGTGAAGTAAGTCAGAAAGAGAAATATCGTTAACGCATGTATATGGAATCTAGAAAAATGGTATGGATGAATGTATTTGCATTCATTTGTATTCATTGCAAGAATGCACAGATGTAGAGGACGCTCTTGTGGACACAGCAGAGGAAGGAGAGGGTGGGACAAATCAAGAGAGGAGCATTGACACATGTACAGTACCAAATGGAAAACAGATCACTAATGGGAAGTTGCTATATAACACAGGGAACTCATCCCACCCTCTTTGATGACCTAGAGGGGTGTGGGGTGGGAGGGAGGCTCAAGAGGAAGGAGCTCTATACTTACGGCTGATGCCGTTGTTGTACAGCAGAAACCAACACAACATTTAGAGCAGTTATTCTCCAAGTAAAATTTTTAGAAATTATAAAAAGATAAAACCTCTCCACGCCACACTATTTATCTAGTGTTGACACGTGAAGGGTGTGTATTCAGTGGACCAGCAGCACAGAACGATCCTCAAATGTGCTTCATAACATCTCCTGCCGCCTGTTCTATGTCCATTGGTATTTATAAGTTTGTGTCTTGATGCTTTTCTATCTCTCAGTGCAAGCTATGGACCCACATGTGTCAGGACTTTCCGAGCAGCACTATTGAACTTCCATCATTTTAATTGGAAGCAGCGCATAAAACAGATGCCTTCACCCCTTCTCCAAGGCTCCTCACTCTGACCCTGACCCCCACCCCTGGGACACAGGTCAGAGATAGGCAAGGGGTGACAGAGAGGTGAGGGTGATGGATGGGGTGAAGGTCAGGCATAAGATGAATCTGAGGGATGGGTCAAAGGTTAGAGATTTCTGTTTCACAAATTACTTAAAAATGAAAAACAGTGGTTTTCCAGTTTGACATCAAAACACCCTACCTTATCCTGCTGTGTATTCCATCTACATATGGTAACCTAGACTCCCAACCATGTAATACTAGTTGTATAAATAGGTTTCTCAGGTTGGAGAGTTTATTTTAAAAATTCAGCTGTCACTTGGTGGTATATTGTATCTTGCGTGTGTGTTGAGGGGGTGAGTGGGCTCCATTTCTCTCTCTCACTCTGCCCTCTCTCCTTGGACTTCTGATATCAACCCATATACACGAAAACCTTTAAAAAATAGTACATTTAGGAAATGAATCCTTATCATATTAAAAGGTATTGGTGTGGGGACTCTGTGGGAACCTAAAGGAAATCTATCTGTTGATGGTAGTAATTTGTGGGGATATTTGTGGCTGGGTAGACTGTGCATCCCTTCCACCCAACCACTGGCTTTGACTTGTCCCTCCACCATTACCAATGACATATGAATATGCAGAGCACATGCTTAGGTCATCACTTAGCCCACTGGGTGAATGTTTTACTTTTAATAGACGATGCTTCACTCACATAGGCAAGGTAATTTTCCTTCAGGAAGCGGTGATTAAAATAGACAATGTAACAGGCTTTTGGAAGTTTTCATCCGTGTTGATGAATGGGTCTCTGTGTAAACACAGCCCAAGATAGTAGTATCGGTGGTTAAGATATTTACTTACAGTTGGTTCCTCAGCCTTTGAAACTGTATTATATCTGGCTTCCTCTTTTAAAGACTAAGACTTAGTGTCTAGACGGCGTTTGCTGACTTCTACAATGCAGGCTGGGCAGATTCCCATGACTCCTGGCCTCTTGGCAGAATTTCCAGGGTGGCAGGTCACCGTGGCTTCTTCCCATGGCCTGAGAAAGGGCACAGAGGTGAAATCAACCCTGTCAGCATCGAGGAAAATTTTCAGTTCCCGCCTGAGAAAGGCAGAATTCCATGTTCTGGAGCAGTAACAGTGAAGGGTATCATTTCAAGTAAATTTAAATGCTGTTTACTTTCTAAATAGATTTTTGGGAAGCTATGAAGGTTCATTGTTGGCAGAGTGCTGTTTTTGCTGACTTGTTATAGGGCTGTCTGCTGGAGAAAGGATGACAGAGATGTATTTGCAAAGTTCTATCCCTTTTTTCATATGTGCCAATACAGATCACTAACTTATAGGAAGGAAAGTTGTATTGCTTTGAACAGAGGGGCGGTATTGCAGCCAGCGCCCCTCCTCCCTGTCGCTCCATGTCTCACTCACTTAGCCAAGAATGGGCTCTTAGTGCTCATTTGCAGTATTTGGGATAAGGATGCATGGTTCTGGATTCTGGGCACTCTCCTTTCAGCAACTGTTGCCTAGTTTTTGGTTTTTATTCTTGCATTTTTCCCATCTCCACTCTCCTGAGAGGCAGTATGGTGCAGGGTTAAGAGCACAGACTCTGGAGACCAATGTCTGTGACTTGAATCCCAGATCCATTACCCAGGAGCTCTGCAACTTTGCCCAAATCCCTCAGCCTCTCTGTGCCTCACTTATGTCATGTATGAAATGAGACAAATGATGATATCAACCCCCAAAATTGTTGTGAGGATTGAACAGGTGGATCCACATAAAATTCTTCAAACAGCCTCTCGGTAAGAGATGTTCATTATTATCCCAGCCCTGTGGTTGCAGAGAATAATTTGAATGTTGGTACTCTGCGTCCTGCTGTATCTTTTTGCTCTAAAATACCAAAAATATCAAGGAAAGTACTCAAAAGACTTCGGCTAATGTCAACATTTAGAAAGAACATTAATAGTAATTGCACTAGAGAAATACCCTCATGTGGGTCTCTAATTCTTATTTACTCTAATTCTTAATAACTAGAGTGCACTCAAGTTCCATATTATTTGGGTTCCAGTTCTGTAGAAGAAGGCATTTCTTAATAAATAAAACATAAAATCTTTCTAATTGTACAATGAATATACTTTTTTATATCTTCTAGCACTGGACAGAATGTTGAGCCCGTGCTGCTGCTGCTGCTAAGTCACATCAGTCGTGTCCGACTCTGTGCGACCCCATAGATGGCAGCCCGCCAGGCTCCTCTGTCTCTGGGATTCTCTAGGCAAGAACACTGGAGTGGGTTGCCATTTCCTTCTCCAATGCATGAAGGTGAAAAGAGAAAGTGAAATCATTCAGTCATGTCCAACATAGAAGACATTAATACTGCTTGTTAATTCATAAATTTGGCTTGGTATTTTTCTTCCAAAAGCCTCCAGGAGAAGGCTTGAAATGGAAAAGAATTTAAGAGAAAGAATCTACTTTTTATAGATGGGCTTATGGCTTTATTCTTATCAAAAGGAGGCATTTCAATGGATGGAGGGTTTGGATTGACTATGAAAAAATGCTGTGGAAATATTGGACTTCCTTGCTTTCAGCATAGCATCCATGGATGTAATTTAAGAGAGTGAATATCAGTGATTCCTTCATAATGATTTTATAGCCTTGGCCTAGAAATTTTTCATTCTTTTCCATATGATTGCAACATTTTCAAATATACCATATATTTTCACATATACCCAAGGTCAAACCAAGTAGTCCTAATTTACAGGATTGAAACGCATTGTGGAAAATAGTCTTAGGACCAGAAGAAATTCATTGCCTATTTTTGTGTATGTCCTATCTTAAGCAAAAAAATCAAGGAATACATTATAATCATTTTTTGGATGAGGTATAATTTGCAGCAAATAAAATGTAGTGATAAGTTGACAATTTAATGATATAATTGTTTTTTAAATTTGGCCACAGAATCTCATCAGTGCCATTAAGATATGCCTTTTGGGACATGGGCATTTTCATGAATGGGGTCTTACTGCTCTGGACAGCACTGGTGATGCCAGTTCAGTTCAGTCGCTCAGTCATGTCTGACTCTCTGTGACCCCATGAATCACAGCACGTCAGGCCTCCCTGTCCATCACCAACTCCCAGAGTTTACTCAAACTCTTGGAGTCGGTGATGCCATCCAGCCATCTCATCCTCTGTCGTTCCCTTCTCCTGCTGCCCCCAATCCCTCCCAGCATCAGAGTCTTTTCCAATGAGTCAACTCTTCACATGAGGTGGCCAAAGTATTGGAGTTTCAGCTTTAGCATCAGTCCTTCCAATGAACACCCAGGACTGATCTCCTTTAGAAAGGACTGCTTGGATCTCCTTGCAGTCCAAGGGACTCTCAAGAGTCTTCTCCAACACCACAGTTCAAAAGCATCAATTCTTCGGCACTCAGCTTTCTTCACAGTCCAACTCTCACATCCATTCATGACCACAGGAAAAACCATAGCCTTGACTAGACGGACCTTTGTTGGCAAAGTAACGTCTCTGCTTTTCAATATGCTACCTAGGTTGGTTATAACTTTCCTTCCAAGGAGTAAGCGTCTTTTAATTTCATGGCTGCAGTCACCATCTGCAGATTTTGTAGCCCCCCAGAATAAAGTCTGACACTGTTTCCACTGTTTCCCCATCTATTTCCCATGAAGTGATGGGCACCCCATAATTCTCTCCCAGCAGCTGCTGTAATTGTCATCATCATTTCAGAGTCAACAGCACATTCAGGTCCATAGTTTGTCTAAGTATAGTCATTGTCTTAAACAGGAACATTGCTAATAGGAAGGAAGGTAGTTAAGGGCAAGTGTCACGAAATAGGTTGCTTTAATCCCTTTTGAGCTATAATTATCGCTCTGCATCTGCATTTGAACAATCCTCACGAGTACCACCTTGGAAGTCTGTGGTTCATGCCTAACTGCTCATGTAATATACATTGTAGGATATATTTGAAACAGTAACAATTAGCAGCAACCTTTTCACCCACCACACATACCTACACCTGAAAAAATCTATTTTGAGCCACCAAAAAAAATAAGTGGATTTTTGTCATAGTAGTTCTGGACTGCCAAAATTGTTTATTGGGGGTGGCAGAAATAAAGGGATGCTGACTAATTTTGCAAATTATACTTGCAAAAGGGCATATAAGAATTGTTTTATTATGTATGTGGTATATAATCCAGAGATATAAAATGATAATATTATAGAGGAATCACCATGATTTACTCTCTTCATTTATCTCTATGGCTGCTACACCGAAAGCAAGGAAGTCCAACATTTCCATAACACTTTTTCATAGTCACCAATCCAAACCCATCATCCATCGAAGTGCCTCCTTTCAATGAAGACAAAAGTTGTACGCCCATCTATACTGGGCCAAATGCAAATATATATATATGCATTTTTGTGTGTGGGGGGTTAAAGATCACAAAAAAACTACTCCATTCAGCTCTACAATCACTAACTCGATCTCCTAGTTTCTTTGTCAAGTACTAAAGATATTATTCGTTCTGATGGCTCAGATGGTAAAGCATCTGCCTGCAATGCAGGAGACCCGGGTTCGATCCCTGCATTGGGAAGATCCTCTGGAGAAGAGAATGGCAACCTATGACAGTATTCTTGCCTGGAAAATCCCAAGGACAGAGGAGCCTGGCAGGCTATGGTCCTTGGGGTCGCATAGAGTTGAACACGACTGAAGCGACTTAGCACAAGGTATTATGGTGAACTTCTGGCTGTGAATTCTGTTTCCCTTGCGATTCTAGATGATTTCCTTTTGGGCTCTGATATTGCTGAGTCTCAAGGGCACCATGGAAGCTTGCTTTCTTCTTCTTTCTGTTTTTGGATTTTCCAGACTGTTACATAATCAGGATTTGGCATAGTTAAATAGACTTGTGTGCCTGCTCACACATAAACACATTTAATTTTACATAATACGCTCTGAAAGATGAGCTTTCCTAGAGAGATTTATCTTATTTTCTGAGTCCGTAGCACAGTGTGCTAGATGTGAAAAGAAGGCGGAAAAAAAAAAATTAAAAGATGACTCCATAAGAAGAATGGCCCAGAATTCGTGTAAATTGGATCTCTCTACTGGCTTACAACTCTTTTTAGAAAAGTGGAGTCGTCAGAATACTTAATTTGCCTCAATTAAGAATGATCACTCTCGCTATTGTTGCTCAAAATGGGACCAAGTCACTCTGCAATCAAGCTAATTGCAACCTCTGATTTAGCAGCTTAGCTCTGCGCTTCGCCTTTGTTTTCATAAAGGATCTGTACAGGCCAAATAATCCGTCCCCTCCCACTCCCCCCACGTGGATTGTTTTTCTTCATTATTTTAATTCCATACTTTGAGGATTGCTATAATCTTCTGAAGCCATTGCTCATGCCAACTGCTAAATAAGACAGCTGATGTGAGGATGAGGACAGGGCACTCGGATAAGGAGCCAGTGTGGTGGCTGCTTTGTGAGGTCCAGAGCCAGCCCTGAGACACTGCTCCAAGAATTTTATGTGGATCCACCTATTCAATCCTTTCATCCGTTCTAGAAATTGATACCATTATTTGTCTCATGTTATACATGACACAGATGAGGCACAGAGAGGTTGAGTGACTTGGGCAAAGTTGCAGAGCTCATGGGAGGAAGGGCTGGACTCCAGTCCCAGAAGTTGGTCTCCAGAGTCTGTGTACCAATACTGCCTCTCAGCAGAGTGGGAATGAGAGAATGCAAGAATAAAACCCAAAAGCCGGGCAATAATTGCTGAAAGGAGAGTGCCTGGAATCCAAGACCAAGCATTGCCCATGAGTGCTAAGAGGACCTGCTTTGCTGGACAGTGAGAGGAAGGGGCGTGGAGGAGAGGGGTGGGGGAGGGCGGACTCTGCTCCTTCCCCGTGTCAACAGTGATTCAGCTTACCAGCGTATCAGCACCTTCTCAGTGACCACCTGATTCAAAATTGCAATCTGCTCCTGGACCAAGAATCTCCAAGCTGCCTGTGTTTTTACTTCACATTCTAAGATACTATGTAATTCATTTTTCTTGTATTATTTATTACATGTCTTCTGACAATAGAATCAATTTGAAGATGACAGGGATATATGGATCTGCTTTATTCATGCATGGGAACTAAGACTTGAACGTAATAGCTCCTCAAAATTACTTGTTAAATGAACTACTAGGACCATGACCACCACCTTCACCACCATTCTTAGTCACAGCAAGGGATGGCCATAGAGTTTTAGAGCTGGAAGTGATCAGAGATCATCTCTAGAACAGCTCCGCCTTTTGTCAAAGCAGAGACTCCTGAGTCATGTCCTGGGTCAGGAGCTGGAGACTGGTCTTCTCAAAGACTTGTCTGCCCCCTGAAATGAGTGGGCTGATTCTCCAATGTAAAGTGGCTAGCACTTTAAATATTGTCTTGGGAGATCTCATACTCTACCCTGCTCTGGGGTTGAGCCTAAATTTAATGATCTTTAAAACCACAGACCATGAAGGCTTGCGGAACTGCCTAGATATGTTGGAAAAGAAAAAAAAAAAAAAACGGTACTGCTGGTGTGGAATTGCAAGTTAAGCAGAGAACCCAGTAAATGACTCGGTGGGAGTTTTCCCCAAGAGAAGGATAAAAAAAAGACTGTACTGTTTTTTTGGCAACGGGAACTGGCACTTAACATGATTATAGCAACTCTGGGCACTTGGCTTTTCCCACTGGGGAGATCAAATGTGATAAAAGCAGAGCTGCTTTTCCAAAGCTAAACCTTCATGAGCTTCCGTCTCCAACTGAGGTGTCAAAATGGCTGATATCCCTGGCTAGAAGAGCAGTTTAATTAATTTGGGCCTTGAGCTGGCAGTTTGCCACAAAAACACCTGACCATGGTTGTCCATGAATGGAAGTGCAGAGGGCCACTGCCAGGGACTTTCAGACCATCCACCCGTCTCCGTGGGAAAGACAAGTGCCGTGTTCTCCTGATGGAGGACCTGTTTCCCCTTGATGTTCTTTGGAGAGAATCTTCTGGCAAAGCCTTTCCTCTCGTATAGCTCCAAAGGTGGGGAAAAAAGATGAAAAGGAAATTGCTGCTTCTGCTTGTGTTAAGAGAGCTTGTGTTAAGTCAGCATCCGCTGCAAGCAGAAGGTGTTCAAGGAAAGGTGACCCTTCTTGCCGAATCAGAGCTTGTCATCTTGTATCAACTGTGGAAATCCCAATGTTCTCTAAGGAGGATGATGTTTTGAGGCTCTGTAGTGTCAGTGAGGAGACCTGACATGTTGAGGTGCATCTCCCCGGTGATCTAAGGGGCCTGGGGACTCTGTCATCAGAAGCAGTATAGTGCCCTGCAGGTTTGTAGATGCCTTCATGCCCTGGTTGTGCTTTTGAGCAGCACCTGCTGCTCCTGTTGTTGCAGGAGATGCCCTTTGGAAGATGGGTTTCTGTTTACTCAGAGGAGACAGAGATAAGCTGGAGCACAGGGCTGTGCTCACCTTGCCTTGAGGAAAGGTGCTGAGAGAGGGGTCATAACTCATAATGAGGATTGCTGACTGCAGCTTCACTGCTGACCTGTGCAGGGCATCTGGCTCCCTTCCTCTCCTTTGACTCCTGGGCCACTCCATTATTTTTTTAAAACAATTTTTCCTTTTTAAAATCAATTTTCATTTTGTTTTATTAATATTTATGTTTATTTATTTTATTTGGCTGCACTCAGAGAAGGCAATGACAACCCACTCCAGTACTCTTGCCTGGAGAATCCCACAGACAGAGGAGCCTGATAGGCTATAGTCCATGGGGTCACTAAGAGTTGGACACGACTGAGCGACTTCCCTTTCACTTTTCACTTTCATGCATTGGAGAAGGAAATGGCAACCCACTCCAGCGTTCTTGCCTGGAGAATCCCAGGGACGGGGGAGCCTGCTGGGCTGCCGTCTATGAGGTCGCACAGAGTTGGATACGACTGATGTGACTTAGCAGCAGCATGGTGTCTTTGATCTTTGTTGCGATGGCACATGGGATCTTTAGTTGTGGCATGTGAACTCTTAGTAGTGGCCTGTGGGATCTAGTTCCCTGACCAGGGAACCAACCCGGGGCCCCCTGCTTTGGGAGCTGGGAGTCCTAGCCACCAGAACACCAGGGAAGTCCCTCCTAGGCCACACTTAATCATGGTGGGGGAAATGCTTTCTGTGACCATTTCCTCAGTGCTCCTCTCAGCTCTCTAAAGTAGTTCTAAAAGTCTTTTAAACTTCTA
Source organism: Bison bison bison (assembly GCF_000754665.1). Taxonomy (NCBI): domain Eukaryota; kingdom Metazoa; phylum Chordata; class Mammalia; order Artiodactyla; family Bovidae; genus Bison; species Bison bison. The sequence continues at coordinate 4,448,533 of NW_011494800.1, read as the reverse complement.
AAGCACATGATAATGTACTTTCAGACGTCAATGGAGTTATTATGGATTTACTGGTCACATACGCTATGTAATATGTAGAATATTTATAGCATTGCGTGACATATTGTCCAGTTTCTATGTAACTAATAATGACTCTGGAGTAAACTGACTGATAAAATGCTGCCTTAGCACCCGTTCACTCTGTGATGCTCATTGTTACCAAAACCCCTCTGTGCCTGTATTTCTCCTTCCCTGCCTTCCCTCCCCCAACCCTCCACTCCTCCTTCTTCATTTTTGGAGAAACCATTTGTACTTCAATCATTTAGAAAATTTTATCTTATTTATACTGAGCAAAAGTCAGTTAACAAACTTCCAAACTGCTCAAGAGCATCTCACAAAACATTGCATGTAACTTATCACTGTGATGCCAGACTGAAATCCAGAGACAATATGTGCTTTGTTTTCCAATTTGAAAAGAAAAACCATAAATGCAAAATTAAAATATTTTATTACTGAGTACTTGAGTTAGCAAATCATTTTGGCTCAGAGGAGAAAATAAAACTTGGCAATATGTGGGTTTTGTGTCTGCTTTTGTAACAGTCCCTTCATAAAATCAACATTTTAGACCACATTAGTATTACTAATGGTTTAAATTTGGGAGTGACCCTCAAAAATTATAGTTATTAAAGCTTTAATAGTAAATGTAAACCCTTAGACAGACTGAAAAGATCAAGGTAGGAATCAAGGTAAAAGGAGAAATTGGGGAAAACCACTATTTAGGGGTCAAACAGAAAAGTAGCCAGAAAGGGAGAGGAAGCTATCAAGCCTATAGACAGGACCAGAGAGTTTGAAGGTGCAGAGAAAAAAGGAAATCAACTGATGCAGGAATGTTGTAGAGATGGAGAGGTAAGGGTATTGGCCATGGAAACCAGAGGGTCAGTATAGAAATAAACCTTGACTAGAAGGAGAAACAGATCACCAGCAAAGAGAATATCTCAGTATAAATGAATGTGGACGTGGAACCTCTTCATTCCTGTTGTTCAGTCGCTCAGTCCTTTCCAACTCTTTGCAACCCCATGGGCTGCAGCACCTCAGGCTTCCCTGTCCTTCAGTATCTCCTGGAGTTCACCCAAGTTTATGTCCCTCTAGTCAGTGATGCCATCCAACCATCTCATCCTCTCTTGCCCCCTTCTCCTCCTGCCCTCAGTCTTTCCCAACATCAGGGTCTTTCCCAGTGAGTCAGCTCTTCACATCAGGTGGCCAGTGTATTGGCATTTCAGCATCAGTCCTTCCAGTGAATATTCAGAGTTGATTTCTTTCAAGGATGACTGGTTTGATCTCCTTGTTGTCCAAGGGGCTCTCAAGAGTCTTCTCCAGCACCACAGTTCAAAAGCATGAATTCTTTGACACTCAGCCTTCTTTATGGTCCAACTCTCATATCTGTACAGAACTTCTGGAAAGACCATAGCTTTGACTATATGAATCTTTGTCGGCAAAGCAATGCCTTTGCTTTTTAATACACTGTCTAGGTATGTCATAGCTTTCCTTCCAAGAAGCAGTTGTCTTCTAATTTTGTGGCTGCAGTCACCATCCACTTTAAGGTGGATTCATTCTTAAGGTGGAGATAATGATAGTACCCAGCTCAGGGAATTACTGGTTCAGTTGGTAAAGAATCTGCCTGCCAATGCAAGCGACGCAAGAAACACAGGTTCCATCCTTGGATCAAGAAGACCTCTGGAGGAGGAAATGGCAACCCACTTCAGTATTCTTGCCTGGGAAATCCCATGGACAGAGGAACCCGGTGGGTTACAGTCCATAGGGTTATAAAGAGTCAGACACAACTGAGCACACATGCACTCAAGATGACGTCAAACTCAAAGTCCAGGATCTTGTGAGAGGCTCTACCTCATTTCCAGATCTAGCTTCTCTCTAGAGACAGATCTACCCACCCCCATCTGGGGCAAATTATCTACCCCCTTCCCCACCACGCAATAGGCAGTGGTGGAACAAAATCAAGATACCCATACGCATGCGTCTCATCAGGAAGGGGAAATCCAGACGCACCTAGCAGCTGCTGAGGGTACCACTCTGACATCCCTGCAGCCTCTGACTCTTGGGCGAACCTCACTTCTGTTTCTAGGAGGTAATTTCCCAGGCCTCTGGCTCTCCCTCCAAGAGGGTTTTCTTTTACTAGCATCCTCCTTGGCCACAGGTGAAAATGGCATTAGAGAATGTGCCCTCCTTGAAGGAGGAGCTACTTTCTCAGCCTTCTCCCTGCTTGTTGAGTAGCCACAGTTGTTTTTAGTCCCAGGCTCTATAACTCACTAGGAAGCCTGGTAGGCTTCTTCTTATCTGATTCTCAGTCAGCTCCATGTGCTCATCGGCACACTGTTAATTATTTATTTTCATTTATATCCTCTACCTTTTCTCTTTTTACTGATGTATCACTTAATATACATCTGCAGTGCAGGAGACCCAGGTTCAATCCCTGGGACAGAAAGATCCCCTGGAGTAGGAAATGGCAACCCACTCCAGTATTCTTGCCTGGGAAATTCATGGACAGAGAAGCCTGGTGGGCTACAGTCCATGGGGTCACCAAAAGTCGGACATGACTGAGCGACCTTCACTTTCATCACTTACATGTGGAAAATGCACGTATTGTAAGTATACCAGCACAATCGTTTTGTGTATGCCCGTGTGTGCACCATCCATATTGAGCAGTAGCATTTTCCAGCACCCTCTTGAACATCCCTCTTCTGGATTCTGGGAAGAATGTGGGTCCTTAGGCCTCAAACCAGCACTGTTCATTCTTGGAGTTTCACAGCCTTTCTTGAGGACAACACCTTTAGCTTCTGGCTTTAACTACCCTCCCCACTGGCTCAAGACGGGTTTCCTGAATCTAAGAGGAAAGGTCTCTGCGGCAGCATTCCCCTCATTTAAGCTCATCCACTCCTCCTTGTCTGTGTCTTCCCTTTCTCCTGAACACTGTTGCTCCAAAATTTATGCCCTTCCATCTGGAAAGAGCTCTCAGATATCTTAGACCATAAACGCATGTGCTCAGATAGTAGCCAGCCCAATTCCATGAACAGGGACCCTTAGCATTCTAATCTAGATAGCTAGGATGCTCTGACAGTTGGTTTCTCCAAGCTGTGAGTAGCCCAAAGTCTGGGCTCAGAAGACATCTAGTTCCAGAAAAGTATGAGTTAATTAAGCAACGTGTGGGGCTTTTTGTTCCTCCAGTCACTTGCTGGAGGAAATCCATGTTTGTGTTTCTGACGCTCTGTGTATCTATAGTGTGCCTTTCAACAATGTCTGGATTTAAAGGATTGAGAAAGCCAGAGTATCTGTAGATTCTTATCTTGACCTTCATTCATAAAGAAAGGAAGCTAGATCACCTAGTGAACAACTCCTTCGACACCTAGGAACCAAGCTTGCTATCTCAGCACTTTAAAAGTTGCCTTTTGTGTCTGTAGACTCTTGCATGGAATCAGCGAGTCCCAGATAAAGTCATGACCTGTTGGGAAAACCTGTCAGTCTGGCTTCAACTTAATGTCATTTTGTTGCCATTTGTTACCGTGAAGTTAAAAAAATTTTTTTTGTAGATGAAGGAATAGACATAATTCCAGGAAGGAAAGAAAACTGAAATTAGATCATTTCTGTGAAAATTAGCTGTGTCTGCTCTGGGAAAATAATGTCGATTGATTCAGGGGACGTTGTGTTGTGTTGCTGCCTGCGTCTGGGAAACACAGGCCTGAGTGAGCAGAGCGTGGACTTGGACACAGAGGGTCGTAGACGGCTGTGCTGAAGGGCACAGGGGCTGAAGAGAGAAATTCGGGAGGTGGAGTCGGGTGCATTCCCACTCCCGAGGTGAGGAGCTGAGACAGAAGTGATAGGTCCTCACGGCCTCAGCATCCCCTGAGAAGACTGAACAAAACTAGAGACCCCTGAGCTCGGCTTGGCTCCCCGAGATGCCTCTTATTCAGTTGTCTTGACAGGAAGTCTGGACACTGACAAATGTAGAAGCTCCCTCTGCATTCTGGCTTCCCCTGTGGCTCAGCGGTAAAGAATCCACCTGCAAATGCAGGAGACGTAGGAGGCGCAGGTTTGATCCCTGGGTCAGGAAGATTCTCTGGAGGAGGAAATGGCAACGCACTCCAATATCTGTGCCTGGAGAGTCCCATGGACAGAGGAGCCTGGCGGGCCATAGGGGTCACAGAGAGCGGGACGTGACTGAGCACGCACGTATTGTGCATTCTACTGTGCAGCCAGAGTTGAGAACCACTGAGCTAAAGGAGCAAGTGAGTTCCCAGGTCTAAGTCCATTTTCATATGAACTGGCCGTGGTGAAGGGGACCCAGCTTACTACCCAGCCTGGTCTCCCTCTGCCATGGGCATCGCTCCCAGGTCTGCAGTGCTCGGGAACAGAAAGCTGGGACACTCCCCTCACTGGCCTTTGCCTGACCACCCCAATCGGCCTCGGTGCTGTCTCTGCCTGGGGTTGTTTGAACTCTCCTAGAATCCCTTAGATCTGCTCCTTAAAGCTCACGTCCTAAGGGGGTCTCTCTAAGGCCCGCCTCATCTGGGCCTCAGAGGGTGACACCTGCGAAGCACATGTTTAGATGCTTAGAAATTCCTGAATGGGTGCTATGCTACCGTTCTGCAATGCCTCGCTGTCTTTTCACACATAGCTTCTCAACGGAGACAAAAGACCTGCAGACTTCCCTGGTGGTCCAGTGGCTAAGCTCCATGCTCCTGGTGCAGGGGGCCTGGGTTCAATCCCTTTTCAGGGAACTAGATCCCACGTGCCAGAACAAAGAGTTCACCTGTTACAACTCAAATGCTGTAGTTCTGCCACACAGAACACCCTACAGTCTATCTTATTTTTTCTGCACCCCCAATATGATCACAACCCCAGTGTCTGTCAGGTACCTGGAAAAACTATAGTTACTCAAGAAGATCTAGAAATACCATTTTCTATGTCAAGAAGCCATTCAGTGTGAATTCTTACAGGCTCTGGGCATGGAGGAAACTTTATTTTGGTTATGTTTGGGAGACATACTACCAAACTAGCTGGCCTTTAAAAGCCATTCAAGACCCTGAAGCATGGCTATAGGGACTTCTGGTATCCCTGACTGGCAAATCCCATTCTTGCACAGCAGCCATTTGGATACATGTACTTGGGCCAGACACACCCAGAATTCCAAAGGGGAGAATAGTTTTGCTCTTAATTCACAAGGGCTGATAGACTACCATTATGATGGATTTCATCATGTTCCTGCTCTCCTTTCTTGGCCACAGTGAGAGTTGACACCGTTACCAAGATGACAGAACACAGAACGCACAACAGTTAGTTGTACTCTGTTCGTTAGGGAATTCCATCTCCACAATTAATATAAATTTTGAGTTTTGATTCCAGGTATCAATTAAATCCTGAATTGAGAAGACATAGTTCAGAAACCTGCTTGTCCAGAACCATCTGTCCTCTACTTCTCATCCCCACAGAAATGGTCTTATGGAACACATTTCAGGCCCATCTGCATTGACTCATCATGCCATGGACCTCAGCACTGCTAAATCTACATATAATGATTTATAATATCTCTCCATACAGAACACCCTACAATTTATCTTCTTATTTTTTTCTGCCCCCTCAATATGATCACAACCCCAGTGTCTGTCAGATACCTGGAAAAGCTACCAGTTACTTAAGAAGATCTGGAAACACCATTTTCTATGTCAATAAGCCATTCAGTGTGAATTCTTACAGGCTCTGGGCATGGAGGAAACTGTATTTTCTAGAAGATCACTCATTAGAACTATTTAAGATCAAGAAGAGGGGACTTACCTGGTGGTTCAGTGGTTAAAGATTTGTCTTCCTTGCAGACTGTGCGGGTTCGATCCCTGGTCAGGGAGCTAAGACCTCACATGCCTTGTGACCAAAAAACCAAAACACCAAAACATAGAACAGAAACAATATTGTAACAAATTCAGTAGCGACTTTAAATGGTCCACATCAAAAACAAAAGCAAGAAAAACCCTTTAAAAAAGATCAAGAACAGTACTGGCATTCCACTTCCTACTGTCCTGTGCCCGTGGACCCATCTAGGGTTTCACTGCTTCCTGTCCCGTCTGTCTCTGGAAATTCTGTTCCCATCCCTATTCTCAATCTACCCGTTGAAGCCTAAGACAGAGAAACAGAATATGTGTGAATGGAGTTCACCCCCGCAGAGAACAGCGGCAGCTTCTGCCAGCTGCTGCAGGGATGGTGTGGGCCTCAGCTCACCGCGCACCTCCCAGTGCGCCATCCAGCAAATCCGGGTTGGACTCAAGACCCCCCTTCCCTTCTCCCACAGGCCATAGGAGAAGGGCATGTGAAAACTTGACCTTATCTAGCCTTTTAAAATGGAGCCAACTATGAACCAAAGCTGCAGAGGCTAGCTGGTTATGTTCAGGACTTCCACTCTACCCTCCTCTCTGATGCTGACCCACTTGCTTTCACTCTGTGTCTAAAATCTGCCTCAGGTCTGATTTCGACAACCACATGTGCCTTTTTCCATTTTTGTCATGCTTTCTACCTCTCCTACCAGTATTGGGGACTTCTATTCTCCTTTAGGGCTTCTGGTTTAGCTCACCTAACCCACTTGGTGATTGCAGCCATGAAATTAAAAGACGCTTACTCCTTGGAAGGAAAGTTATGACCAACCTAGACAGCATATTGAAAAGCAGAGACATTACTTTGCCAACAAAGGTTCATCTAGTCAAGGCTATGGTTTTTCCAGTGGTCATGTATGGATGTGAGAGTTGGACTGGGAAGAAAGCTGAGCACCGAAGAGTTGATGCTTTTGAACTGTGGTGTTGGAGAAGACTCTTTTTTTTTTTTTTAATTTTTAAAAAATTTTATTTTATTTTTAAACTTTACAATATTGTGTTAGTTTTGCCAAACATCGAAATGAATCCACCACAGGTATACCCGCGCTCCCCATCCTGAACCCTCCTCCCTCCTCCCTCCCCATACCATCCCTCTGGGTCGTCCCAGTGCACAAGACCCAAGCATCCAGTACCGTGCATCGAACCTGGACTGGCGACTCGTTTCATACATGATATTATACAGGTTTCAATGCTATTCTCCCAAATCTCCCCACCCTCTCCCTCTCCCACAGAGTCCATAAGACTGATCTATACATCAGTGTCTCTTTTGCTATCTCGTACACAGGGTTATTGTTACCATCTTTCTAAATTCCATATATATGCGTTAGTATACTGTATTGGTGTTTTTCTTTCTGGCTTACTTCACTCTGTATAATAGGTTCCAGTTTCATCCATCTCATTAGAACTGATTCAAATGTATTCTTTTTAATGGCTGAGTAATACTCCATTGTGTATATGTACCAAGACTCTTGAGAGTCCCTTGGACTGCAAGGAGATCCAACCAGTCCATTCTGAAAGAGATCAGCCCTGGGATTTCTTTGGAAGGAATGATGCTAAAGCTGAAACTCCAGTACTTTGGCCACCTCATGCGAAGGGTTGACTCATTGGAAAAGACTCTGATGCTGGGAGGGATTGCGGGCAGGAGGAGAAGGGGATGACAGAGGATGAGATGGCTGGATGGCATCATGGACTCAATGGACGTGAGTCTGAGTGAACTCCGGGAGTTGGTGATGGACAGGGAGGCCTGGCATGTTGTGATTCATGGGGTCTCAAAGAGTTGGACATGACTGAGCAACTGAACTGAACTGAAGGGCACATGACTGGTTCACAGATAGATGTCATCTTGCCGTGCCATCCCCTAATTAAAGGAGGGTGAGAGAGCTCTCTGGTGTTCCTTTTATAAGGGCACTAGTCCTTTTCATGAGAGTTCTATCCTCATGACCTAGTTAGTTCCCCAACGTCTCACCTCCTAATACCATGACATTAGGATTTCAACATCTGAATATCGAGAGAAAACAAATGTTTACTCCATTGCATTACTGCCCACCTGTACCTGAATTTATGTGCACAAGTATGCACACATATGCATGTGTATTCACGTGTGTGCACACAGAGATATAGGCCTATAGACAGACGTATGAGGCAAGAATAATAGTCAGGGGTCAGATGATGAATGGCCTCCAAAGTAGTTTGGATTTCATCCTGCATACCGTGAGGAGTCACTGAACGTTCTAAGCGGGAGAATGGTTCAATGTGCATTTTAGAAAGATCCTCACTTATTTTTATTTGGCTGCGTCAGGTCTCAGTGGTGGCACCTGGCATCTTTTCTTGGCGTGTGTGGACTCAGTAGTTGCTATGTGTGGGCTTAGTTGCCCCATGGCATGTGGGATCTTAGTTCCCCTGCCAGGGATCAAACCCACATCCCCCACATTGCAAGGTGGATTCTTAACCACTGGACCACCAGGGAAGCCCAAGATCTCCATTCCTAAATGCAGTGTGAAGATGCTTTAGACCTTATAAGGTCTAGAAGCAAATGCTAGTGTGTCAGCCCAGCCCAGGTCCCTCCTTATTACCTGCCTTTTACCTCTTTAATTCACAGGACACTCTTTTTCTACATCTGTGTTCTGTCTGCTGTATACCCAATCAATGTTGCTCAATCAATGTTTTTAAAATTAAGCTAAGAAAGCAAGCTGAGTCTTCACAATTGATGGAAATATGTATAGGATCCTTAGAGAAGGAGACAGCAATAGGAGACCAAGAAAGTGAGGGGCTTGAGAGAAAGGTGGGCTTTCATTTGGGACAAGAGAGATAAGAATGGATAAAACATAAAGTTGCTGGGGGAAAAAGTACAAGTTGGAGTAGGCATGTGTGACAGGAAAAAAGCATCAGATAAGAAAGACTCACAATGCAGATTGTGTGGCTGGAGAGAAGAGGAGCTTGATGTGGATTTAGTTGCAACAATCAAGCTGAATACAAAGGGGAAAGTCATTATTCCTTAAGAAAGACAGGAGAACTATATCAAGGTGAGATTTTTCTTTCATGGAATCTGAGTTGGAAGATGTAGTTCATGAAAAAGAAGTATCAGTTCAGTTCAGTTCAGTCGCTCAGTCGTGTCCGACTCTTTGTGACCCCATGAATCACAGCACGCCAGGCCTCCCTGTCCATCACCATCTCCCGGAGTTCACTCAGACTCACGTCCATCAAGTCAGTGATGCCATCCAGCCATCTCATCCTCTGTCGTCCCCTTCTCCTCCTGACCCCAATCCCTCCCAGCATCAGTCTTTTCTAATGAGTCAACTCTTCGCATGAGGTGGCCAAAGTACTGGCTGCTGC
>NW_011494800.1:4415806-4439194 GCF_000754665.1 Bison bison bison | reverse complement strand
TCCCCTTCTCCTCCTGACCCCAATCCCTCCCAGCATCAGTCTTTTCTAATGAGTCAACTCTTCGCATGAGGTGGCCAAAGTACTGGAGTTTCAGCCTTAGCATCATTCCTTCCAAAGAAATCCCAGGGTTGATCTCCTTCAGAATGGACTGGTTGGATCTCCTTGCAGTCCAAGGGACTCTCAAGAGTCTTCTCCAACACCACAGTTCAAAAGCATCAATTCTTCGGTGCTCAGCTTTCTTCACAGTCCAACTCTCACATACATACATGACCACTGGAAAAATCAAGTATAAGGCACCAAAAAGTGAAGAAGAAGCAAAATATTTAATAGTGGGCATGATAGCTTGGGAAGTGAATAGCACATTGAGTTTTAAGAATATAAGCTTTCCCGTGCCTGTAGATCCACTGTTGCACTGTACAAAGCTTTTGGAGGACCTTTGGCAAATAGGGTGAAGGAAAATAAATAATGACTATTAGAGACTAAGACAGATTTTAGAAACTGAAGGCCACCACCATCACTAAAAATGTATTACAGTAGATTTTACCTGCAGGACAGTCTGCTGTGGTTGACTAGATTAACAAAGGGCATGTCACAGGATTTTGTAATATAGCATATGTGGTGGTAAAAATATAAATTGAAGAAAAATCTCAGAACATTCCAAAGGGAAATAGAATCTATGCTATATTTGAGTTAATGATATGCTCTTGTTTTATCCAACAAATTCTTACTATTTTTCTTTAAGACCATGTACAAATTTGTGGTCCTAATAAGATGTGTTGAAAGATCTTTAAGTTACCCTCAGCCCATGTGACCATTTTTGAAATGCTTGATTAGAAGGGGGAGGAAATGTAAGCATGAGGGCAGTGAAACACGACAGCCGACGCATGGCTTTATTCTGTGTATTTGTTGTTCAGTCTCTAAGTCGTGTCTGACTCTTTGCAACCCCATGGACTGCAGCACGCCAGGCTCCCCTGTCCTTCACTATCTCTCGGAATTTGCTCAAACTCATGTCCATTGCATCCATGGATGCCATCCAACCATCTCATCCTCTGTTGCCCCCTTCTCATCCTGCCCTCAAGCTTTCCCAGCAGCAGGGTCTTTTCCAGTGAGTCCCATTCTGCATATAGTCTGTTAGTAATCTCTGTTCACTGAGAGAAGCAGGACCAGGAGGAGACATGTATCAAATTTATTTCAGGGAATTGATTGCACAATCGTGGGGCTGACTGGGCAAGTCTAAAATCTGTAGTGGGGGCTCTTAGGACAGGAAAAGCAGAACTCTCAAGGACAGGCCGAAGCTGCTGCCCGTGGTTGGGACTGCCTCTCCTTCTGGAAGCCTTACCAGTGTTCTCAAGGTCTTTTGACTAATTAAATCAGGCCCACTCAGTTTTCCAGGATGAGCACCTTCATTTAAAAGTCAACTGATTATCTTTAATCACAACTTTAATCACATCTACAAAATACCTTCACAATAGCTAGATTAGTGTTTAACTGAATTATTGAAATTGTAGCTGGCAGGATGTTACATCAAAAGACTATGAAACCCTGTTAGGGAAATTTGGTAAGAACGAGGCATTAAATGAAGTGTTAGTCATTCAGTTGTATCTGACTCTGTGACCCCCTAAACTAGCCAATTAGGCTCCTCCATCCATGGAATTTTCCAGGCAATAATACTGGAATGGGTTTCCATTTTCTTCTCCAGGGGATCTTCACTATCCAGGAACTGAACTCGGGTCTCCCACATTGCAGGCAGATTCTTTACTGTCTGAGTCACCAGGGAAAAGGGGTATAATTGTAGGAGCTCAGCCAAGGAGCATGCCACTCATTTATTCTGACAATTAAAGAAAGGGAGAATATATTCAAAGTCTGTGAGTAGAGTTTGAAAAAGTGTTGGATGGAGCAAAAGTCATTAATTCACTCACTTAATCATTCACTCACTCGTGTACGTGGGCATTCATCAAATATTTGCCTCAAGCTAATGTATGAGACATGGAGGTTATAGCAATAAAGCACTGCCTCTTCCAATAAATAGTTTCCAGCATGGTGGGAGAGATACAGAAAAAGGCATTTGCAAAATGTGTATTTTTGGTATGTGAGATCCTAGTTCCTGGGCCAGGGATTGAACCTGTGTCCCTTATGATGGCAGGCAAATTCTTAACCACTACGCCACTAGGGCGGAGAAGGCAATGGCACCCCACTCCAGTACTCTTGCCTGGAAAATCCCATGGATGGAGGAACCTGGAAGGCTGCAGTCCATGGGGTCGCTGAGGGTCGGACACGACTGAGCGACTTCATTTTCACTTTTCACTTTCATGCAATGGAGAAGGAAATGGCAACCCACTCCAGTGTTCTTGCTTGGAGAATCCCAGGGACGGCGGGGCCTGGTGGGCTGCCATCTATGGGGTCGCACAGAGTTGGACACGACTGAAGTGACTTAGCAGCAGCAGCAGCACACCACTAGGGAAGTCCTGAAAATGTGTAGTTTAGAACAATATTATAGAAATGTGTATATACTATGGGAACAGTAAGGAAGACCAAGGAGGATGGTAGAAAAATGGAAATGAATGTGTACTGAATTGTAGAAATAGGTGATAGGCCAGTGAGAATTCTTGGTGTAGATGACTGAGGATGAATAAAGAAAACAGCAATGAAAATAGAGGAAGTAAAAAGTTAACAGGCACGGGAGGGTAACATGTGTTAATGCTAAGTTTCCTTTTACACATTCATGATGTTTGGCTCTTCCCACTGAGAGTACGTGTGATCCCACCAAGAGTAATGAAGATCCTTTTATGGCCTGTGGAATGGGAGTGCAGTCTCAGAGGGCAGCTGTGCATCTGCTAGACTGGAGGGGAAAGAATGTGCTGCCCAGAATGCTTTCACACTTCAGGGCTACTGGATTTCAACTTTAAGAAGCCCAGAGGTGAGGACAGTGGTGGAGTATGTGGGTAACTGAAACACCAAGTGCTGAAGTTGGCTCAGAAGGCTCCCCTGAAAAGAAGTAATGCTTATAGTGAATTTATCTGTCCGCAAAGGCACCAGGTTATCTTTCCTCCTGTCTTTCAGAATAGATCTCTAGGCTATGAACTTGCCCTCTTGATTGCAAGTAACAGAAAGCAGTTCAAGCAGGCCAAACAAAAAATGATTATTTGTTAGAATGCAGGAATAGATCCTAGAACCGAGAGTGGGAAGGTAGCCAGATCTCAGATGGGGGTGGAGGGGTGGGCAGATGGGGGGAATACCTGGGATTTTCACCCTCCCTCCCCTTGTCTCCTTTCTGCTCATTGGCTTTGTCATCCCTGAGAATCAGAGATCTCTGTTCTCCAGTCCCCCTAGTAGACTATCTGCCACACGAAGGACTATTTCCTCCAGAGTGAACAATTACAGCTGGAGCCGTGCACAGGCTTTCCCAGTTCTAAATCTGATTGGCCTCTGTTGAATAAGATACCTGCTCCATTTAGTCAGATATGGGCCAGGACGGGGGCCAGAGGAGCTCTGAGGTCTGGGAGAGATGGGTCATGGGTTAGTTAGACGTCCCCAGGGAAGCTCACAGAAAGAGAGGGGAGACATGGGGCATCCTATAGACCTTTAGTCTCTGCTATGATGTTCTTGATTCCTATCTTTATTCTTTTGTATCCTGACCTATGGGTGGGTCTTCTTTTTGTAGCCCTGGAAAACGATGATGTCTGAGATCCAGAGTGAAGTCTTTAGGAAACAACAGCCATTGTGTTTCATTTGTTTCTCCATTTCAGTAAAACCATAATAACACACTGATCTAAACAGCTGGCCTCTTGGCTTTTCTTGCACTTTAGTCCACCTACCCCAGAAACTGAAAAGCAAAAACACAGTGGATCATCATATTTCCTCCCTCCTGTGTGTTTAGCATCGTGGAGATCAATATCAGAGATAGAGAGGAAACAAAAGACATGAATTTTGCCAAAAATAAAATGGCTTGAAAGTCAAAGTTGCTCAATCATGTCCAACTCTTTTGTGACCTCTATATAGTCCATGGAATTCTCCAGGCCAGAATACTGGAGTGGGTAGCTGTTCCCTTCTCTGGGGGATCTTCCCAACCCAGGGATCAAACCCAGGTCTCCAACCCAGGTCTCCCACATTGCAGGCAGATTCTCTGCCAGCTGAGCCACCAGGAAAGCCCAAGAAGCCCATCCCTTCTCCAGCGAATCTTGCCGACCCAGGAATCAAACCAGGGTCTCTTGCATTGCAGGCGGATGCTTTACTGCTGAGCCATTGGGAAAGCCCCAGAATGGCTTATTACTATCTTTTGAAAAGAATAGAAGGAATGATTGAGAAGGAAAAACTGGTTAAGCCGTATTAAGCAGATTAATATTGGGACACAGCATATTGATATAATACATATAATATCAGAAGATACTAGAGGAATAAGATATTGGGGGAACTGCTCTCTGTGGGCCTCATGTATACCTGTGGGTCAGTCTTCTGAGCACAGAGAGGGAACAGCTCAACTTGTCCCTTCTCCTTCCTTAGAGAGAGAGAGAAGAAAGACTGATGAGATCAGAGCAGAAACTCCAAGAAACGCAGGGCTGGGGAGAAAGTGAATAAGGAAATAGTTCTGAACCCGCCTAGTGGTTTTTGAAATCAAATTTATTAGCCTTCTCTCCTCATTATACCATACTGCCTCTCCATAGATCTATAAGGGATGATAATTGCTCTATTTTTCTGAGCTTTAGCCCTTATAATAGTCTTATAATGATAATATATTTTACATGGTAATATCCTAATAAGAACACTACATATAAGATTAGGTGAATTGTATTTGACAAATTTAATTTTAAAAAGCTAACAGAAAAAAACCACATCTCAATGAGATTAAACGCTGACTTAAGTCCTCAAAGTGGGAAATTGCCAGAAGGTTAATTTTGCCTTTATCATGGCTCCACTGCCTCTTCCCAGAGGGCCTTGCAGCTGCTCTCACAGCCTGTGCTCCAAGCCTCTGAAGTACTTGTGGACTCCTGGGTGAAAGGCAGATGAACTTCAAAGTGAGCTTTTCCTTCTTACCATTACTACTCATCTCTTAATGAACTCTATAAAGATCAACAAACAGATGACATTTGAGTGAATGAATATAGAGGTTTGTGGGGAAAGGTGATCAATAGGTTTAAAAATAATTTAATATCCTCTGGATCATTTTCTCCTTCTTTTGTGAAATAGTTCAACAGAGTAAAATCTCTATTAGTTTTTGATAGGAAGGGCCTGAGTAATTTTCCAGTGTATCAGTAATTTCAGAAATTTGTTTTTTTTTTTAAAAAAACACAAAAACTCAAAGTGCAATACATTTCACAAAGATAAATTTGAATTTTGAAGGCAAATCTGTCACATGGTTTTAAGGAGTTGGAACAAAGAAATAGTATTTCTATTTCTCCATCAGAAATAGTACTGGAAAGGGAGACAGCTCTAACAGTGGTCACTTCCTAAAGGTATAAGGAAGGAACTCCCATTGTAAGCAGTCAGTGAGAAATAATCACATTTTATTACAATAAAGTAAATATAAAATTAAATTTCTGGTGGCTCAGATGGTAAAGAATCACCTGCAATGGAGAACACCTGGGTTTGATGCCTGTGTCAAGAAGATTCTCTGGAGAAAGGAATGGCAATCCTCTCCAGTATTCTTGCCTAGAGAATCCCATGGATAGAGGAGCCTGGTGGGCTACGGTCCACAGGGTTGCAAAGAGTTGCATATGACTGACACAAAATTAAATTTAATGGCATTAGGAAATAAAGTAATTTTTTCTCTTGTCTATAGTTGTACCCAGTGTATTATGTAGAATGTTCTGTCTGAGGATATGATTGTTAATTTTATGTATCAGCTTAGTTGGGCCACAGTGTCCAGATATGTGCTCGAATCTTATTCTGGATGTCTCTGTGAGGGGCTTTTTGGATGGGATTAACATTTACATTGGTGGACTTTGAGTTAAGCAGATTGCCCTCCATAGTATGGGTGGGCCATACTATGGGTGGGCCTCACCCAATCATTTGAAGCCCTGACTCGAAGAGAAGACTGACCTCTCCTGAACAAGAACACATTCTGTCAGGAGAAGGCTTTTGAACCTGAATTGCATCACTGGCTCTTCCCTGGGTCTGTAACCCACGGGCACACCCTGCAGATTTTAGACTTATTTAATTCCTTAAAATATATCTCTGTCTCTCTTTCTTACTTACACACACACACACACACACGTGTGCGTGTACACACACAGACACACACATACACATGCACGCATGCAAACTCCTATTGGTTCTGTTTCCCAGACTAACGCAGAGGTTGTTACTCAGTCTCTAAATTGTGTCCTACTCTTTGTGACCCCATGGACTGCAGCACTCCAGCCTTCCCTGTCCTCACTATCTCCCAGAGTTTCTTCAAACTCATGTCCATTAAGTCAATGATGTCATCCAACCATCTTATCCTCTGTTGCCCGCTTCTCCTCCTGCCCTCAATCTTTCCCAGCATCATGATCTTCTCCAATGAGTCAGCTCTTTGAATCAGGTGGCAAGTATTGGAGCTTCAGTTTCAGCATCTGTCCTTCCAATAAATATTCAGGGTTGATTTCCTTTAGGATTGACTGGTTTGATCTCCTTACTGTCCAAGGGATTCTAAAAAGTCTTCAACACCACAATTTGAAAGCATCAGTTCTTTGGCACTCAGCCTTCTTTATGGTCCAACTCTCACACCTGTTCATGACTGCTGGAAAACCATAGCTTTGAATATGCAGGCCTTTGTCAGCAAAGTGATGTCTCTGCTTTTTAACCTGCTGGACTTTACTTTCACCACCAGACACATCCACAACTGAGCGTCTTTTTCACTTTGGTCCAGCCTCTTCATTCTTTCAGGAGCTATTTCTTTACTCTTCCCTAGCAGCATATTGGAGAAGGCAATGGAAACCCACTCCAATACTCTTACCTGGCAAATCCCATGGATTGAGGAGCCTGGTAGGCTGCAGTCCATGGGGTTGCTAGGAGTTGGACACGACTGAGCGACTTCACTTTCACTTTTCACTTTTATGCATTGGAGAAGGAAATGGCAACCCACTCCAGTGTTCTTGCCTGGAGAATCCTAGGGATGGGGGAGCCTTGTGGGCTGCCGTCTATGGGGTCGCACAGAGTCGGACACAACTGAAGTAACTTAGCAGCAGCAGCAGCATATTGGACATCTTCTGACCTGGGAGGCTCATCTTCCAGTGTCATATCTTTTTGCCTTTTCATACTGTTCATGAGGTTCTCGAGGCAAGAATACTGGAGTGGGTTGCCATTCCCTCCTCCCGGGGACCATGTTTTGTCAGAAGTTTCCACGAGGACCTGTTCATCTTGGTCCTGGGTGGCCCTGCAAGGCGTCACTCATAGCTTCACTGAGTTTTACAAGCCCCTTTACAATGACAAGGCTGTGATCTATGAAAAGGAACACAGAGGTTGAGTTTTATTATTTAAAGGAACAAAGAAGAGAGAAAATGAAAGAAAAAGCAGCTCCCTTTAAGAGTAGCTCCCCTTAAGAATTTCTTTCAATGATACAGACTATTACTTCCTTTAAAACATTGCCTCTTGAGTGTATAAGTTTATAAATCATTTAAAAGCTGCTTTATTTAAGTAAGCACTTAATGAATTGGAACAAAATCTGCAATAAGAAGTAGATTGTGTGGGGACACATATTAACAATTATTAAATCGTGAACTCATGGAAGACAAGGTCATTTGCATCATATCAATTTCAATTGCTGATCTATTGTATTGAGCCATATGAAATTGCTGATATTTGAGTACTTCTGACCTATTAAAAAGAAAAGCAATTACATATGGTTCAATCAAATAGAAGTATATTATAATTCTATATGATAAAGGTCAGAAAAAAAGGATTTCTAGATTTTTTGCCCCATGTAATTAAGACCAGTTTTTGGTTTAGTTTTGTTTTGTTTTAGAACCAGTAAGATGTGTGTGAGATGAAGGTAATAAAATACTTTATGTGAAAAATACACAAACTTGAGCAAAGTGATTATCCTTTTAAGTATTTTTGTCAAATTTTAAAATTTCAGCTCCTTTTTTGAGTACACAGCAACACTCCTAAAATCATAGATACAAATTCTTTCCCCCCATAATGTAGCTTCCATCTATGGCGCATTCCATGCCAGTGGACTGGCTGTGGGCCAGGCATTCATATGGATCCTGTTAAAATGCCAGTTGAGGTACAGTATGTCTCTTAGGTGTTATCCAGAGATCTGAACAAAAATAATTTGTGATGTCCCTAGTGATCCCTAAGACGATCTGGAATTGTGTCAAAGTACCTTACATTTGGGTAACACTTGACAATCTAGAAAGCTTGTTCTCTTTTCATCTTTGCACAAACATCATAGAGCATTTTGTCTTTCCCTTATTTATCATAGAGGCAATGCAGTGCAGACAACTGAAGTCATTTACTGAGGTTACATAACTTAATGGAAAGAGCTGAAACTTTAAAGCACTTTGAGCACTCTTCTTGGTGGTGATTTTTTAAATTTTCATTAGGGCATCCGTCTCAGTCATGTCTGACTTTTTGTGAGTCCATGGACGGTAGGCCACCAGACTCCTCTGCCCATGGAATTTTCCAGCCAGGAATACTGGAGTGGGTTGCCATTTCCTCCTCCAGGGGATCTTCCCAACCCGGGGACTGAACCCTCGTCTCCTGCACTGAAGGTGGATTCTTTACCACTAGTGCCGCCGGTATAGGTGCTGTACAATGTTGTCTTGGCTTGCTTAGAGCAAAGTGAATCAGCTATACACATACAAATATCCTCTCTTTGTCACCACAGAGCATTGAGTAGAGTTCCCTGTGCTATGCAGTAGGTTCTCATTAGTTACCTATTTTATACATAGCAGTATGTATATGTCAATCCTAATCTCCCAGTTCTTCCCCCTCCTCTTCCTCCCCATGGTGTTCATGCATTTGTTCTCTACGTCTGTGTCTCTATTTCTGCTGTGCAAATGGGTTCATCTGTACCGTTTTTCTGGATTCCAGATATATGTGTTAATAGGCGATACTTGTTTTTCGCTTTCTGACCTGACTTCACTCTACGGCAGGCTAGGTCCATCCACATTTCTGCATGTGGCCCAGTGAGCACTGTCACTTGACCACTGCGAGACTGATTTCTAGCTTTCCTGCACCTTGCTCTTCTTCCCCTTCCAGTTTGCTTCTAACCCGTTTTGTGGATTAGTTCCACAGGACCCTGAGTTGCTCATGCACAGGATTCTGCAAACATTTTCAAGGCTGCGTTTTCAAGGCAAATCTTAGCAGTCCCCTGCTGCATTCTGCTGAATCTGTTTCTGAGCTTGTTCTTGTTCCAAAATACAGTGCTGACTTTGCAAATGGCCCGTAAAGCAAGTGTGCGTTGAAATCACAGCCATCTGTGTGCAGCAGAGCTGGAAATGTGGCATCAAGCAGCCAGCTGTTTACAAGACCACCTCCCTTGCCTTGTCCATTCAAAGGAGAGACAACATCAGGATACGTGTGTAGCTGTTTTGTTGTTGCTGTTTGATCGGTCAGTTGTGTCTGACCCTGCAAACCCATGGACTGTAGCCCACAAGGCTTCTCTGTCCATGAGATTTCCCAGGCAAGAATACTTGAGTGGGTTGCTATTTCCTTCTCTAGGAGATCTTTCTGACCCAGGGATTGAACCTGTGTCTCCTGCAAGTCTCCTGCATTGCAGGTGGATTCTTTGCCGCTGAGCCACCAGGGAAGCAGTAAGCTGAATTCAAAAACTGTGAAAAATTACGGGCGAAAAATTGACAAGGGACTTCTTAAAGTCCCACCTGAAGCACTGGAAAGCAACGGGGACTACGGGAAATATGTGGCCATAGAGCAGTCTGGCTGTTGCCGACTGTGGGACGGAAGTGTCCTTTACCAGCGAAGATACAGACGGTTGGTCCAAGAGAAGATGCCCTGGACTGCAGGGGCTCTGCCTTGCCCTGCTTCGTGTCTGCCTGAGGACCATGCATGCAGCCCAGACTCACAGATTGGAAGAAAATAATTGTCAAAATCAGCAGAATGTTCTTTGTGATCAGAGAATAACACTGACTCTCTAATTAAGGAAAAATGGTCCGCCTCTTTGTTTCAGTATGTTTTAGCACCTTTGCTGGTGGTATCTTTTATTCTTGGAAGGAAAAAAAATATTGCACTTCTTTTTTTGCTCTGGCTTATCAGAATCTGTCTTCACTACCATATAAATTCACAGAATTTGTGAATATATCTTCAAATTTAGTTCACAATTTCCCTAATTATAGATTTTCTTTCTTGTGAATTTATTTTCCAGGCTTTTGCCTAGACATTTTAGTTGCTTCAGTCTTTGTGGCTGAGTGGCACAGGGACAATGCTGGCATAAAACAAACATTAGCAGACTAGAATCCAAGATCAATCTCTTATCTTCCTAATTACCACCCATTCCCGCTGACAAAGTCTTCAGGTCTTAAAGAGAAAACAAACAGTCTACCTGAAAGGCAGAGGCAGTCTGTGTGTGCAGTTTCACCTGGCTGGGTGCGTTCTGCTGGAGGAATTTTCAGTGCTGACTTTCGGGTTGTGCTTGCGTGCTAAGTCGCTTCAGACACGTCTGGCCCTGTGGGACCCTATGGGCTGTAGCCTGCCAGGCTCCTCTGCCCATGAGATTTTCCAGGCAAGAATACTGGAGTGGGTTGCCATGTCCTTCTCCAGGCAGTCTTCCCAACCCAGGGATCGAACCCATGTCTCTTATGTCTCCTGCATTGGCAGGGGGGTTCTTCACCCCTAGTGCCACCTTCGGGCTGGCACTACTTAAACAGTGACTGCAGTAACAAGGTCACCTCTGGCCTTGCATCTCTCAGCTAGTAAATTAAATCTCAATTTGGCCATCTGTGAAACTGGAATAATCATAGCTGCTTCATAGTGTTTGAAGATCAAATGAGTTAATGAATGAGAAACGGCCTTGTGAATTTTAAAGTATTGTAAGAGTTTTAGCGTTTAGCTCAGTCGGTAAAGAATCTGTCTGCAATGCAGGAGACCCAGGTTCAGTTCTTGGGCTGGGAAGATCCCCTGAAGAAGGAAATGGCTACCCACTCCAGTATTCTTGCCTGGGAAATCCCATGAACAGAGGAGCCTGGTGGGCCATAGACTGTGGGGTCGCAAAGATTCAGACACAACCGAGCAACTAAACCAAACCACAGGAGCTTTAGCTGTGTCCAGGTGATGATGATTGCTATGAATTTTGGGAGTTAAAGAGTTTTCTACGGTCAATTTTAAGTTACTCTTTACCTTTTTTTGTCCTGTTAATGAATGAACTTGTTCATCGGTAGTACAATCAGAACACACACACACACACACACACACACACACCATACAGTTCCTTATAGACTTTTTTCCCCTAAGAATGGCCAAAAATTGGTTTTAAAAGTCATGACTACATAGAATTTTGAGAGGGGTTGGCAAACAATGGCCCATGAATGAAATCTGGCCAAAAGCTGCCTGTTTTTGTAAATAAAGTTTTATTGGGACACAGCCTGACTATTTGTTTACAAATTGGCTGCAGCTTCTTTTGCAACAGATTGGTTACTTGCCATGGACTGTATGGCCCTGCTGCTGCTGCTGCTGCTAAGTCGAATCAGTCGTGTCCGACTCTGTGCCACCCGATTGATGGAAGCCCACCAGGCTCCTCTGTCCCTGGGATTCTCCAGGCAAGAACACTGGAGTGGGTTGCCATTTCCTTCTCCAATGCATGAAAGTGAAAAGTGAAAGTGAAGTCGCTCAGTCATGTCCGACTCTTAGCAACCCCATGGACTGCAGCCTTCCAGGCTCCTCCATCCATGGGGTTTTCCAGGCAAGAGTACTGGAGTTGGGTGCCATTGCCTAGCCTAAAATATTCACTACCTGACCCTTTATAGAGAATGTTTTGTGACTCCTGAATTAAATGGAAGGATTTGGCAAAATAAAAGAAATGTTAACCTGTCAGTCTGAACATATCCTTTACTATCCCCAGTGGTTCAGTTAAGTGGACATTTTGATACGCTGGTGGTGAGAATGTAAATTGATGTAGCCTTTTTAAAGGGCAGTTGGGCAATGTGTATTTTCAAAGAGTTCGAAAAATTTGCATCCAACTTTAGTCCCTGAATATAAATACAATGAATATTAACAGTGTTTACTTCTGAGATACGGTTCTTCAGATGCTCTTAGAAACGAAGGAAAGCTCTTCTAACTCTTAAAATTCCCTGCTGTCATTTTAGAATCTTCATGAGAATCTGATAAAAACAAAACCATACCAACTTACATGATGTTACAGGGAAAATACGCCCCTAGTTCAATGCTGCTTCAGCAATGGTTATTTCAGGAGCTGTAGAGAGAAGCCTTTTGGTATGTGGATAGGCAGCCTGTATTTTGTTTTGCAAGTGTAGAACACTATTTTTAGGTTTCCTTTAAACAGATCCAGCACCCTAAGTGCTTCTATGTACCTTCTGATCCAATATTTCTGTTTCTCATATAATTGATACACACACACTCCCCAAAGGACAAATCAGCATTAGTATCAAAAATATTATTATCTATTTTCAACTTCTGGAGCAAATAATTTTATGTAGAAATTCCTGTGCTTAACCAACAGTTTATTTGGTAGAAAGGAATTACTGTGGTTGAATATATTATTGTAAAGTTTCAGAAAAAAAATTATTTTCTGGTTAAAACAGCTAAAGTTGCAACAGCAAAAGTTGGCCCTCAAAAAGGGAAACAGAAAAAGAAATGGAATGCAAGTTTAGAGCCTTTGCTTTGGTTGCAAAATTCCTTTATCCAGGAATCTATTTGCATTTATTACTCTTTGTAGTCAGTGGTAGTTCCCTTCCTTGCTATCTTAACATTCTTCCCCCAGGATAAACGTATCAGAGAGCGTGGTAACCCATGGCAACCAGGCACCGTGTGAGAGGGGCAAACTAACTTGGAGGTGTACTTAATATTTTCTTGGTGAGGAAAACTTGTGGAAATGATTTCCCTTCTTCCTATTTTCATAATTCACAAAGAACGCGTGTGGAATGTCATAATGAATGCACTATGAGATATGCTACTGGTAGATGGCACACAGTTATCAGCTTCTGAAGTTCAGTTTCAAGGCTGCATAACTGCATTAAAAGGCCTGGGGACTTCTCGGTGCATATGCAAAAGCTAAAAGAGTACTTCTCAAAAGCATGTGTTTTCTCACACTTAGAGGTGCAATTTTGGTGATTATTATGAAGCGACTTTTGTTTCAAGAAAGAGTCAGAAACCAGGATTATGAAAAAATAGACTGTGTATGCTGTGTGCATGTTGTTGGAGATAAGATGCATGAACAGGATTTATAGATAAACATGCCCTGAGTATGGAGATGGAGTGCTACTTTCTTGAAAGGACTAGATACCTGATAAGAAATTCCAAGCAAGACCTTTCCTTTTCCATTTTCATATATAAACACACCACAAGGTGTTTTTGTTTCTTTGGAAATGAAATGAGTATTGTTTCTATTCTTACAGTTAATAGAAACAGTAAGTTTCTATTACTGTTTCTGTTACTATTACGCTTAATAGTAACAGTTGCAAAATAGGAAAGCTTGACAAACTGATGATTAAATCCAAGAACATGGACAAAAGCATAAAATGGGATGTAGAGGGAAGAGCTTTCCGTACTTCACTCTCTAGAACAAAACCCAGCTACGACTCTTCTCAAATAAAGAGAAACCATTGAATCATAGACTTGTTTGATGAAACTCTGGGAGTTAGTGAAGGACAGGGAAGCCATGCATGCTGTAGTCCAGTCAGTTCAGTCGCTCAGTCGTATCTGACTCTTTGAGACCCCATGAATCGCAGCATGCCAGGCCTCCCTGTCCATCACCAACTCCCGGAGTTCACCCAGACTCACATTCATTGAGTCAATGATGCCATCCAGCCATCTCATCCTCTGTCATCCCCTTCTCCTCTCTCCCCCAATCCCTCCCAGCATCAGAGTCTTTTCCAATGAGTCAACTCTTCGCATGAGGTGGCCAAAGTACTGGAGTTTCAATTTTAGCATCATTCCTTCCAAAGAAATCTCAGGGCTGATCTCCTTCAGAAGGGACTGGTTGGATCTCCTTGCAGTCCAAGGGACTCTCAAGAGTCTTCTCCAACACCACAGTTCAAAAGCATCAATTCTTCGGTGCTCAGCTTTCTTTCAAAAGCATCAATTCTTTGGTGTTCAGCTTTCTTTCAGAGAAGGCAATGGCACCCCACTCCAGTACTCTTGTCTGGGAAATCCCATGGGCAGAGGAGCCTGGTAGGCTGCAGTCCATGGGGTCGTGAAGAGTCAGACATGACTGAGTGACTTCATTTTCATACTTTGGAGAAGGAAATGGCAACCCACTCCAGTGTTCTTGCCTGGAGAATCCCAGGGACGGGGGAGCCTGGTGGGCTGCCGTCTCTGGGGTCGCACAGAGTCGGACACAACTCAAGTGACTTAGCAGTGGCAGCAGCAGCTTTCTTTATAGTCCAACTCTCATGCTGTAGTCCATAGGGTCATAAAGAGCCATGACTGAGCCACTGAGCAACAACAAAATTAAATCATTAAGGGTAAGAAATTAATGGTGATTCTTTGCATTTGCAGAATATGCCACCTTCATAAGGATGATGGGCACATGTTGCCCTTATTAATTGTACGTTATCCTGTGACTGCGTGTTGCAGTACATGGTGTCGCAAAGGGTCCGACACAACTGAGCGATGAACAGTAACAACCCTGTGAGTTAAGTAAGCAGAGCAGATTTTATCACAGGGGAAAAAAGTATCGTTATGATACCTGTGTGTATTTGCTGAAGCTGAAGCTCCAATTCTTTGGCCACCTGATGCAAAGAGCTGACCCACTGGAAGAGACCCTGATGCTGGGAAAGACTGAGGGCAGGAGGAGAAGGGGATGACAGAGGATGAGATGGTTGGATGGCATCAGTTACTCAAAGGACATGAGTTTGAGCAAACTCTGGGAGACAGTAAAGGACAGGGAAGCCTGGCGTGCTGCAGTCCATGAGATCATAGAGTTGGACATAACTAAGCAACTGAACAACAACGATGTGTATATTGTGGTTACATATATTTTGATATATATGGATGTGTGCATACGTATGAATCATGCGTACATGCTTCTGCATTATTTGCAATAGCAGAAAACCCAAGGATCAAATAAGTTATATGCATCTCAATAGGAAATGGGCTAAATGAATCATGGTTCTATGAAGAGCCTTTTAAAAATCAGGTTTGGAGGAAAGTGGTCAAAAAGTACAAACATGTTTTTACAAGACAAATAAATGCTAGAAATAAAATATACAGCACAATGGCTATCGTCAACACTGCTGTAGGACATACAGGAAAATTAGAGAATAAGTCTCAAGAATTCTCATCACAAGAGAAACATTTTTTCTTCTTTCTTTTTAAAAATATTGTATCCACAGGAGATGATGGATATTAGCTGAACCTATTACAAAAATCACACAGAAGCATGTAAACGACACCATCATGCTGTATGTCTTAAACTTTGATGTATGTCAATTATTTCTTAATAAAACTGGAGAAAAGAAAGGGATTAAGTAAATCTCTATTGGCTGTTATGAATGTTCTCAAAATGTAAAATTAAATAAAATCACCGTGAATTATCTCATTTATATAAATAACAGGATATGTACACAGACACACATATGCTAGCCAATTATAACTTTTTGTTTTGGAAGGATGAATAAAAAACTATTGTTAATAGTTAGATTTGGAGAAGAAGAAGGCAATGGCACCCCACTCCAGTACTCTTGCCTGGAAAATCCCATGGATGGGGGAGCCTGGTGGGCTGCAGTCCATGGGGTCTCGAAGAATCAGACATGACTGAGCTACTTCACTTTCACTTTTCACTTTCATGCATTGGAGAAGGAAATGGCAACACACTCCAGTGTTCTTGCCTGGAAGATCCCAGGGATGGGGGAGCCTGGTGGGCTGCTGTCTCTGGGGTCGCACAGAGTCAGACACGACTGAAGCGACTTACTAGCAGCAGCAGCAGATTTGGAGAAAAGTGTAGGGTTTGGAGGCAAAAGAATTCTACATCTCATATTTTCCTAAACTGCATGAAATTTTTACTATGTACATGTAATTTATCATTTAAAAGTATTAAGATTTATCTGGGGGTAGAAGTTTTGTCTAATATGTTTTTCAACATTTGAAAATATCTATGTAATTAAAAACGCTTCCCAGGTGGCTTGGTGGTAAAGCATTGGCCTGCAATGCAGGAGACGTGGGTTTGACCCCTGGGTTGGGAAGATCCCCTGGAGAAGGAAATGGCAACCCACTCCAGTATTCTTGCCTGGAGAATCCCAGGGACAGAGAAGCCTGGTGGGCTGCTGTCTATGGGGTCGCACAGAGTCGGACACGACTGAAGCGACGCAGCAGCAGCAGCAGCGGCAGTGATTTCCATGATCCACAGGTGATGCTCTCTGCAGTATCTCACACATGTGTTTAACTACCACAGTTGCAGTTAGGCTTCCTGGGTAGTGCTAGTGGTAAAGAACCCACCTGCTGATGCAAGAGACATAAGAGATGCGGGTTTGATCCCTGGATCGGGAAGATCTTCTGGGGAAGGAAATGGCAACCCACTCTAGTGTTTGTGCCTAGCAAATCCCATGGACAGAGGAGCCTGGCGGCCTACATTCCAAAAGGTCACAAAGAGTCAGATACAACTGGAGCAACTTAGCACGCACGCATGTCGCAGGTACCAGTTCACAGCTGACAACGCATAAAGCTGGGTAGATCTAATAGCCAGTATTCTGTTAGTTGAAAACAGCCGGTGGAGTAGTTCAGGGTTTAAATCTTGTAGAGGCTTCAAATTCTATAGTCAAAAGAGCCCAGGTTTTTGAGCTGTGGCTCCTCTCACACAGAAGAAGCCAGGGAAGCAAAGATGAGGTCAGTGTAATATCCAGTGGAAACCAGACATCTGTATTATCACCTGTAGTACCTGATTTCTAAATTTTATGTAAACAGTATATCTCCAGTAAGAATATAAATAAAGTTTTCATCAGTTTGTACACATTTATTTGAATTTGTGTCTTAAAGACAAATCAGGGGGCAATATCACTAAAATTTAGGGGCTTGTGATAGATTATGTTGAAGTTCACCCTCTTTTTA
Source organism: Bison bison bison (assembly GCF_000754665.1). Classification (NCBI taxonomy): domain Eukaryota; kingdom Metazoa; phylum Chordata; class Mammalia; order Artiodactyla; family Bovidae; genus Bison; species Bison bison. The sequence continues at coordinate 4,422,037 of NW_011494800.1, read as the reverse complement.
CTCAATAATGTAATCAATATTATAAAAGAGAGTAACCCCAAATCCACTCATATTAAATAAAGAAAGGAGTTATTGACTTGCCCTTCAGGGAGGTCCAGTCGAGACTGGAGACATAGGTTAGTGGCTAAATCAAGGGATCAAACAGTGCTGTTTATGTTCTTGTTTCTGTTCACTTTGCATGTTGGTGTAATTGTCTGCTGCTGCTTACTTGCTTTTTTTCTATGTAACAAAAAAGATGGTTCTTGGAAACTGTCAGCTCACTGGGTTATGCTTCTCTGTCCAGTGGGATGCTGCTGCTGCTGCTGCTAAGTCACTTCAGTCGTGTCTGACTCTGTGCGACCCCGTGCGACCCCATAGACGGCAGCCCATGAGGCTCCCCTGTCCCTGGGATTCTCCAGGCAATAACACTGGAGTGGGCTGCCATTTCCTTCTCCAATGCAGGAAAGTGAAAAGTGAAAGTGAAGTCGCTGAGTCTTGTCCAACTCTTAGCGACCCCATGGACTACGGCCCACCAGGCTCCTCCATCCATGGGATTTTCCAGGCAAGAGTACTGGAGTGGGGTGCCATTGCCTTCTCCGGTCCAGTGGGATAAGGACAGTCTTTTTCCTAATGTCTATTATTAACATAGTCCAAGGAGGATTCCTATTGGTGTTTTGAGGATCAAGTGTCAGTTTCAAAGCTAATCATTGGTCCTAGAGGATGTAGTCCTGTGATAGGCATTGCTTGGTTCATCTGTCCACTTCTGTGTATGGGGCTGGTGGTTGGAGGAACTTCAGGATTGGCAGTACCAATAATAAGGGCTTCCCTGGTGGTTCAGACAGTAAAGAATCTGCCTGCAATGCAGGAGACCTGGGTTCTACCCCTGGGTCGGGAAGATCCCCTGGAAAAGGGAATGGCAACTCATTGCAGTATTCTTGCCTGGAGAATCTCATGGACAGAGAAGCCTTGTGAGCTACAGTCCATGGGGGTCACAAAGAGTCAGATACGACTGAGTGACTAACTCTTTCACTTTCATTTATTTATTTGACAGGAATAATTTAGTTGTGGCATGTGAATTCTTTGTTGCAGCATATGGGATCTAGTTCTGTCATCAGGGATTGAACCCAGGTCCCCTGTATTGAGAGCTTGGAGTCTTAGCCACTGGACCACCAGGGCAGTCCCAGCTTGGGGCCTCCTTTCATCTCCCCAGGGGCCTCTCCACCTGGGCTAATTTGGGCTCTCACAGCGTGGTAGCTGGTTCCCCAAGGCAAGTGTCCCACCCCTAGCTCCTGAAAAAAGGCTATAGAAGCTATATCCTTCTCACAGTCTAGCCTGGAAAGTCCGAGTGTCACCTCTGTGGGCCTCTTTCGGTTGGAGCTGTCATAAGCTCCCGCCCAGACTCAAGGAGGGAACAAAGGTCGCCACCCTCTTAGTGGGAGGAGTGTCAACGTCATATTGTTAAAAGAGCATGGTGAGGTGACAGCAGTGAAAATGGAGGAAAAAGTCAAGGCTTCGTGGAGCAACAATATCGAATCTAACTCCAGACCAGATGGTTGCATGTTTAAATCATGTCAGGATCAAAGCGTTATTTTTGGTATGACAGTATGGACTTCCCTGGTGGCTCAGATGGTAAAGAATCTGCCCGCAATGTGGGAAGATGCAGGTTCTATCCCTGGGTCAGGAAGGTCCCCCGGAGAAGGGTATGGCAGCCCACTCCAGTATTCTTGCCTGGAGAATCCCATGGTCAGGGGAGCCTGGCTGGCTACAGTCCATGGGGTCATAAAGAGTCAGACATGACTGAGAGACTAATACACACTCAGCAGCAATAAAGTTCTCCCGGGGCGACCAGCATAAGCACGGTGCACAACATTTTGGAAATGAAAAAAGCCTACAGCTTTTGTAGTCTACCATGCACGTGTTCCCACTTCAGTGGGAAGCCTGTAGTCTACTCGGGATGGCATCAGAAGCGATCATTTTGCTTTCAATCATACCCTGAATGTAACTTTGTTCAATTCTGCTTATATTTACAAGTGGACTGAAGTGAAGGATTAAGATGGCATTTGGGCACTACATTTTTCAAGTGCCTTTCATTAGTGAAAGTCATTCTTACATCTTATTGCTCCCCCCAACCAGCAATTTTCTCTCATATTTTATAGAAAAGTGTTGGGAATTTTCCATGCCAGGACTATTCTATGTTAATGTAAAAAATGAAACCTTTTGTCCTCCTAACCCTTCGATTAATAAAGAGTGCTGAGAAACCAAATCAAAACAAAAGTAGGCTTATTAAGTTATCGGGTTGGCACATCACATGAGAGTCAGAAGTTAAAGTAACGTCAGCAGCATCAGTGAATAAGATGCCCTCCTGTGCCTCCTCCCCGCACTACAACAGTCTGTCAGTGGACAAAAGTGCCGTTGTGGGAACTCTGGGGTCCAGCCCCATACAAGATACACGAAAGCACCCCCAGAGAAGCCTCACCCCATGGGCTGCACTGCCTCTGTGCTGTGGGCCCTGCAGTGGCCCGTGAATGGCTCTAGCCCCTCTTGGCTGTGGTCTGGCAGCCCCTGGAAACAGTCTTAGGCCCTCACCCACAGACAAGAGGGGCTTTGTGGAAGCCCAGTTTTCCAGCAACTTTTGTTAGAGCAAAAATCACTAGTTTGGATACCCTGGAGAGGGTTGTTTTTGTTTAGTCACCAAGTTGTGTCCGACTCTTTTGCGATCTCATGGACTGTAGCCCACCAGGCTCTTCTGTCTATGGAATTTCCCAGGCAAGAATACTGCAGTGGGTTATCACCTCCTTTTCCAGGGGATCTTCCTGACTCAGGGATTGAACCTGCATCTTCTGCATTGTAGGAGCTAATTTGACTTTGCCAGAGTGGATCTAATCCACTCTCCCCCAAGACAGCACATTTCAGTGCCAAGAGAACTCCCCACCCCGACCCAACTGCTGCACCACTCCCTCCAGAGCACTGACTCAATCAGCTGAATGACTGGAAGTGGGAAAAGACTGGGAGATTCTCAGAGGACATTAAAGGGATGTGGATTCTACTAAGTGTGTCCTGGACTCCATCAAGAAGAGTACCCATGACCTGCTGACATGCCTGGGCCATGGGCAGCCCCCTTGCTTCCCGTCCCTCACCCACACACCCATTCACCTTGTGGCCGGCTCTCTGGGCATGCTCCTGATGGTGGCAATAGTGAGCTATGGCAAATGGCTAGTGAGCATGCAGAGACATACAGATGGCCAACGAGTATATGAAAACATCACTGATCGTCAGGGAAATGCAAATCTAAATCACAATGAGCTATCTGTCACCTCACACCTGTTAAAATAGCTGTTATCACAAAGAGAGTAGGTAAGTGTTGGTGGTGATGTGGAGAAAGGAAACCTTGTCCACTGTTGATGAGAATGCAAATTGGTGAAGACGCTATGGAAAACAGTGTTGAGGTTTCTCGAAAATTAGGACTAGAATTGCCATGTGATCCAGTAAGCCCATATCTGGGTATAAATTCAAAGGGAATAAAATCAGCATTTTGAAGAGGTATTTGTACCCACACCCCCATCCATGTTCATCACATCGTCATTCACAGTTTAGCCAAGAGAACAGCCTAAACATTTGTTTTTGAATGAATGAATATAGAAACTGTGGTTCATGTAATGAGTGGAACATTACTCAGCCATGAGAAAGAAGGAAATTCTGTCATTTGCAACAACACAGCATTAGTGTTAAAGAACCTGCCTGCCAGTGCAGGAGATGTAAAAGATGTGGGTTCAATCCCTGGGTCGGGAAGATCCCCTGGAGGAGGGCAGGGCAGCCCACTCCATTATTCTTGCCTGGAGAATCCCATGAACAGAGGAGCATGGTGGGCTATAGTCCATAGTGTCACAAAGCATTGGACAGGACTAAAGCAACTTAGCACACACAGCATGGATGGACCTTGAGGACATTATGCTAAGTGAAGTCAGGCAGAGAAAAATAAATATTGTATGATATCACTTATATGCAGAATAAAAAAAGTCAAACTCATAGAAACAGTAGCCTGGGGATAACTAGGGGCTGGAGGATGGGGGAAATGGAAAAATATTGGTCAAAGAGTACAAACTCCAGTTATAAGATGAGTAAGTTCTGGGGATCTAATCACAGTATGCATAGTAGTAATAGTTAATAATACTATATTACATATTTGAAAATTTCTAAGAAAGTAGACCTTCAATCTGCTCATCACAGAAAAAGAAATGGTAATCATGTGAGGAGATGAAGGTGTTGGTTAACCCTGCATTTCACAATAGATAAGTGTATCAAATCAATACATTGTATATCTTAAACTCACCCAATATTCTGTCAATTATGGGCTTCCCAGGTGGCACTAGAGGTAAAGAATCTGTCTGCTGATGCAGGAAACATAAGAGATGCGAGTTTGATCTCTGGGTCGGGAAGATCCCCTGGAAGAGTGCATGGCAACCCAGTCTGATATTCTTGCCTAGAGAATCCCATGGCCAGAGGAGCCTGATGACCATAGTCCATAGGGTTGCCAAGGCGACCTTGTTGTTCAGTCGCATCCAACTGTTTGCGACCCCATGGACTTCAGCACCCCAGGCTTCCCTGTCCTTCACCACCTCCCGGAGCTTGCTCAAACCCATGTCCATTGAATCAGTGATGCCATCCTACTATCTCATCCTCTATCATCTCCGTCTCTTCCTGCCTTTGATCTTTCCCAGCATCAGAGTCTCTTCCAGTGAGTCAGCTCTTCGCATGAGGTGGCCAAAGTATTGGAGCTTCAGTTTCAGCATCAGTCCTTCTAATGAATGTTCAGGATTGATTTCCTTTAGGATTGACTGGTTTGATCTCTTTGCAATCCAAGTGACTCTCAAGAGTCTTCTCCAACACCACAGTTCAAAACCATCAATTCTTTGGTGTTCAGCCTTCTTTATGGTCCAAATCTCACATTTATACATGACTACTGGAAAAACCATAGCTTTGACTAGACAGACCTTTGTTGTCAAAGTAATGTCTCTGCTTTTTAATATGCCATCTAGATTGTCACAGCTTTTCTTCCAAGGTGACCTAGCACTCACACATCTCAAATAAAACTGGAAAAAAGTCAGAAGCTAATCATGAATATAGAGTTTATGTCTTACTCTGTATACTTATATTACATTAGAGATGAGGAGAAATCCCCAGACTTGAGTATAGCAAACCCCAGTGGAGAGCTGGCTTTCCGGACCAACGGTCATGCAGTCAGGAGTTCACCATTGCTTTGCAGCGTGTCATTGGCTAGAGATGATGTGGAGGGTATCTGAACAGTCTATTCCTTCATAGGAGTTTATAAGGGTTTTACTTTCCATTTTCTTAAACATAACATGTAATTTCCATTATGCATGTGTACTTGTTTCCTTTGAAAACTCTATTTCTTACTGGGGAAATGATTAAAATTTACAGACATTGTGCCCTTTTCTGAATGCACTTTATAATCATCCTTTTGTATAGCAATTCAACCAATAAGCTTCCTGGAGCACTTGGTGAATATTTCTTATTTCAGAAATTGTTTCAAGGCTCATTCTAACTGATCCACGACAAGTTGCCTTAAGTAATTTCTCAGGCATGATGTCCTCTAAATGATTTCAGAGTGTAGTTTAGAAACTGAATTATGATATACCAAAGCTGTAGAATCATCACTTTTCTTTTTTTTTTAATTTTTAGAAGTACTATTTTTATTTTTTTTTATTTAATTTTATTTAATTTAATTTAATTTTTTTTTGTGGGCAAAGTAATGTCTCTGCTTTTTTTTTTTTTCTAATTTTATTTTATTTTTAAACTTTACATAATTGTATTAGTTTTGCCAAATGTCAAAATGAATCCACCACAGGTATACATGTGTTCCCCATCCTGAACCCTCCTCCCTCCTCCCTCCCCATACCATCCCTCTGGGTCGTCCCAGTGCACCAGCCCCAAGCATCCAGCATCGTGCATCGAACCTGGACTGGCAACTCATTTCCTACATTTGCCCACTTTCACCATTACTATTCAACATAGTTTTGGAAGTTTTGGCCACAGCAATCAGAGCAGAAAAAGAAATAAAAGGAATCCAAATTGTAAAAGAAGAAGTAAAACTCTCACTATTTGCAGATGACATGATCCTCTACATAGAAAACCCTAAAGATTCCACCAGAAAATTACTAGAACTAATCAATGACTATAGTAAAGTTGCAGGATATAAAATCAACACACAGAAATCCCTTGCATTCCTATACA
>NW_011494800.1:4415267-4415546 GCF_000754665.1 Bison bison bison | reverse complement strand
GATCAATGGAATAAAATAGAAAGCCCAGAGATAAATCCACGCACATATGGACACCTTATCTTTGACAAAGGAGGCAAGAATATACAATGGATTAATTTTATTTTTAAACTTTACAATATTGTATTAGTTTTGCCAAATATCTAAATGAATCTGCCACAGGTATACCTGTGTTCCCCATCCTGAACCCTCCTCCCTCCTCCCTCCCCATACCCTCCCTCTGGGTCATCCCAGTGCACCAGCCTCAAGCATCCAGTATCGTGCATCGAACCTGGACTGGCG
>NW_011494800.1:4389824-4415167 GCF_000754665.1 Bison bison bison | reverse complement strand
ATAGGTTCCAGTTTCATCCATCTCATTAGAACTGATTCAAATGTATTGTTTTTAATGGCTGAGTAATACTCCACTGTGTATATGTACCACATCTTTCTTATCCATTCATCTGCTGATGGGCATCTAGGTTGCTTCCATGTCCTGGCTATTATAAACAGTGCTGTGATGAACATTGGGGTACATGTGTCTCTTTCCCTTCTGGTTTCCTCAGTGTGTATGCCCAGCAGTGGGATTGCTGGATCATAAGGCAGTTCTATTTCCAGTTTTTTAAGGAATCTCCACACTGTTCTCCATAGTGGCTGTACTAGTTTGCATTCCCACCAACAGTGTAAGAGAGTTCCCTTTTCTCCACACCCTCTCCAGCATTTATTGCTTGTAGACTTTTGGATCGCAGCCATTCTGACTGGTATGAAATGGTACCTCATAGTGGTTTTGATTTGCATTTCTCTGATAATGAATGATGTTGAGCATCTTTTCATGTGTTTGTTAGCCATCTGTATGTCTTCTTTGGAGAAATGTCTATTTAGTTCTTTGGCCCATTTTTTGATTGGGTCATTTATTTTTCTGGAGTTGAGCTGTAGGAGTTGCTTGTATATTTTTGAGATTAGTTGTTTGTCAGTTGCTTCATTTGCTGTTATTTTCTCCCATTCTGAAGGCTGCCTTTTCACCTTGCTAATAGTTTCCTTTGTTGTGCATAAGCTTTTAAGTTTAATTATACTTTCAAAACTTTAATCCATGTTTCTTCTAAAAAAAGTGCATATTTGAGTCCCTTGATCCAGTATTTTACATGAAGAAATGAGTGGGTTTCAGACATAACTATGTTACTAAAGGAAGAAGAAAGGTATAGAAGTTACAATAGTAATAGTTTAGAATCAATGAATGCTGAGTTTTTATTGGGTTGGCCAAAAAAGTTCATTCATAACATAAGATGTGATGGAAAAATCTGAGCGAACTCTTTGGCCAACCCAGTATTTTGACTTTGCCATGTGACAAGTTCCTTGGACAAAGTTTCTTTACCTTTTTGAGCCTTGCTTGTCTTCCTGTTAAACATCAGAAATACTTATTAGGTAGCATTGCAGATGCTAATGGGATAATATTGGGAAAGGACTCATTCCCAAATCAACTGCATAGTAAATATGTACGGCTATGTGTTTGTTTAAATTGTTGTTACTTTTTACTGTTATCATATATTTTTAATATTAGGGGTAAACATCTGTCAAAATCTGTCCCCATTATTGATTGTCCCCTTTATTGATTTCTGATTCTATATGCTTATTTATGGACCCAGCTATGTGACCCGGTTACCAAGAACCTAAATCTTTTCTTGCTTAAACATAATCAGGTGCCATCTTTTCAGATGTTTCTGCATTTGCCTTGAAATTGTGAAGATACCTTCTATTACATCATGGAGTGATCCCTGTTCCCTCCTCACATGGGAAATTTCTATCAGAGTTTGGTTCTAGGAAAAGCTTTATCTCCCTTGGGAAAGTAGTGAGTTTCCTCTTCTCAGATCAAATTGACTTACGTGATTTATCACATTTTCCCCTTTGTCCTGCTTGTCAGGAAGATTACAGTTGATCTTTTCACTCAACCACTTGACTTTTTGTATTTTGAATATTTACTTTTGTCCTCCTGTTTCCCAGTAAAAATATTAGTTTATTAATTTACTTTTGTCCTTCTTTTACTAAGTTCCTCATATCCTTTTGAGAAAGAGGTGAGGCAGAAATGTATGTACTTATGTGTGTGTATATGTGTACACACACAAGGTGCTGAATACAAAGTCTATTCAGAAAAGGACCCAGTGTCTATAAAATTTTATTGAATAATCATTTCCCAAGTAAGAAACAGAATTTTCAAAGGAAACAAGTACACTCCATACATGCATTAAAAAAATCTTGTTGTTTTTAAGAAAATGAGCAATAAAAACTTTATAAACACCAAAAAAAGAATAGATTTTTCAGATGTATATATTTTTATATATTTTCATATATATATATATATCTTCATGCAGAAATATCTCCTTATTAATTTTTATTTTTAAGTTTGACACCCAAGTTTAAGTTTTGATATGAGCAACTTCTTTAAATCAACTAGTGCCTTCTTTCCCCTTTTTACATTTCATTCTTATGTTTGTCCAACAACTATTTCTTGATGCCTAATATACTAGACTTTTAGGTGGAGAAAACTCTATGAAAATGAATCAAATTGTCATCAGGGAGTGTATGTGCTACTGGGGGATATGGACTCCTGAGAGGAAGAACAGGCCTAATGAGATCAGAGGTGCTTTCCTTAAAAAGATGTGAAATTTGAATACCATGCTAATTCTGATTTAAAATGACAGGTAGGAGAAAGGCCTGGGCTTTTTCCCTGACATTATTACTGAATCTAATAGGATTCCACTAGTTTGCCCACAGCCTCGGGTGAAATTGGTTTTTCTGTTCATTATCTTGGTGCCTTTTCTACAATAGCTACAAACAAGATGTCCTTTCATATCTGTGAAGAATGAGAATGAATTTTGTTTTGTCACATCCCTGCCTATACTCTTCAGGGCAGGAAGAAAAATGGCCTAAGGGCCCCTGGTTGTTGAGTCCCATTTTCTTGTTATTGTGTACTACACTTTTAGGATATTTTTTAGGATGACTTAACTATTGTCATATTTTCATCCCTGTGGTTGTTTAAAGCAACAAGAGGTCTTTTATCCTATTTCATGGAGAAATGCAATGCATTATTAATCATGATTATTTTATTTGTATGTCAACACTGCCTCAGTGGAGCCTGGATCACCCCAGGGATAACTCTTGGATGTGTGAAGGGAGACTTTCAGGTCAGGGGTCTCTTTAGGGATGTTTCTTTTCATCTCAGAGAATGTTTTTGGCTTAAACATAATGATACGTTTTATCTATGAATGCTCCTCCTGTGTTAGAGATGTGCTCAGTAGCACAGTAATGTCCAACTCTCTGCGTCCTCATGAACTGTTGCTGCCAGGCTCCTCTATCCCTGGAATTTTTCAGGAAAGATTACTGGAGTGGGTTACCATTTCCTACTCCAGAGGATCTTTCTGACCCAGCGATTGAACTCGCATCTCTTGTGTCTCCTGCATTGGCAGGTGGATTCCTTACCACTAGGGCCCACCCGGGCAGCCCATGTTAAGGATGACGGCACTCATTTTGAACTTATCTTGTCAATGCCTACTGAGCCGCCAGCGTGAGTTTTATGCCATGTTGAAACCTGGACTCATGTAACTGCAGTATTTTGTGTGTTAAAACTGTAGTGGAGACTGAAAGTAAGAATATAAGATACTTTGTGGGTATATAGCTTTTGTTGGTCTTCTCGCACACTCCGACTCTAAGAAGAAATAATGGATATGGGAGGGGCTTAATGAATTTGGGATAGACCCTGTTATTGAAGTTGGGGTAACCAATGGTTCCAGTTTTCAGCACTGAAAGTCCTGGCTCCAGGAAACCCCTCACTTTTGGGCACAATGGCATGGTTCAGTTCAGTTCACTTCACTTCAGTCACTCAGTCATGTCTGACTCTTTGCGACCCCATGGACTGCAGCATGCCAGGCCTCCTTGTCCATCGTGAACTTCTGGAGATTGCTCAAACTCATATCCATTGAGTCTGTGATACCATCCAACTATCTCATCCTTTGTCGTCCCCTTCTCCTCCTGCCTTCAATCTTTCCCAGCGTCAGAGTCTTTTCTAATGAGTTGGCTCTTCTCATCAGGTGGCCAAATTATTGGAGCTTCAGCTTCAGCATCAGTCCTTCCAGTGAATATTCAGAACTGATTTCCTTTAGGATTGATTGGTTTGATCTCTTTGCAGTCCAAGGGACTTTCAAGAGTCTTCTCCAATACCACAGTTCAAAAGCATCAATTCTTTGGCGCTCAGCTTTCTTTATGGTTCAACTCTCACATCCATATATGACTGCTGGAAAAACCATAGCTTTGACTAGATGAACCTTTGTCAGCAAAGTAATGTCTCTGTTTTTTAATATGCTGTCTAGGTTGGTAATAGCTTTTCTTCCAAGGAGCAAGCATCTTTTAATATTATAACTACGGTACAGAGACCTGGGTTCTATCCCTGAGTTGGGAAGATCCCCTGGAGGAGGGTATAGCAACCCACTCCAGTATTCTAGACTGGAGAATCTGCATGGTTGGAGGAGCCTGGTGGGCTACAGTCCATAGGATTGCAAAGAGTCAGACACGACTGAGTGAAAGCAATCTTGATCTAGGTTTGTCATAGCTTTTCTTCCAAGTAGCAAAGTGTCGTTTAATTTCATGGCTGCAGTCAGCATCTGCAGTATTTTGGAGCCCAAGAAAATAAAGTCTCTCACTGTTTCCATTGTTTCCCCATTTATTTGCCATGAAGTGATGGGACCTGATGCCATGATCTTCATGTTCTGAATGTTGAGTTTTAAGCCAGCTTTTTCACTAGAATGGTTGATCATACTGCATTTGAAGATCAGATGGAAGCTGTGTCATAACATGACCATAAGGTGACTTGGACTCTAGGATTTCAGTTTCCAGTAAGGCAACCTTAAATGCAGGCTTCCCAGGTGGCTCAGTGGTAGAATCTGCCTGCCAATGCAGGAGATGCGGATTCCATTCCTGGGTTGGGAAGATTCCCTGGAGTAGGAGATGGCAACCCACTTCTGTATTCTTGCCTGGAAAATCCACGGACAGAGGAGTTTGGTGGGCTACAGTCCATGGGATCTCAGAGAATCAGATACAACTGAGCAACTGAGCATGCATGCAACCTTAAACACAGCATTTTTCTTTGCAGGAAACTTATACCTATTTATTAGCTTAAGTAAAGATGGTTTATTATAAGGAGTCTTGTATAAATAAAGAAAAATTGAGTAACTAGTGTCCTGAAAAGGTAAGACAGGTGGCTCTGAGGACCTCAACAGCTTATGTTCAAGGATTTTAAGGTAGCATTCTGCCATTAATGAGATTCCCTGGTGGCTCAGACAGTAAGTAAAGAATCTGCCTGCCATTCAGGGGACCCAGGTTCAATCCCTGGGACAGGAAGATTCCCTGGAGAAGGGAATGGCTACTCACTCCAGTCTTCTTGCCTGGAGAATTCCATGGAGAGAGGAGCCTCATGGGCCCCAGTCCATGGGGTTGCAAAGAGTTGGACATGATTGAGTGACCAACACTTTTACCTTCATCTTGTCATTAATATGAGCTAGCTCCCAGCTCCCTTAGGCTCTATGCCCCTTGGTTCAAATTTTTGAGAACAAGAATTTTAGTGACTTATACGTGCCTAGGAGTTGATTACTCTTTGGTCTTGTGTCCAAACACAGTCTACTTAGCAGTTGCCCAGGGTCCGAATACTGGTCATTGCAGTTGACTGGAGAGCACCCACCACCCCAGCTGATCATGGTAATTCTGATCCCTGTACCTGTGATTGGTTTGGGAATGGATATGTTACTCAGTTCTCATCAATGAGACCCGAGGGGAATCTTCTGGAGGGCTTTTGGGAAAGGTTCGTAAATCCCCAGAATGAGGCACATGTCCTCTGCATACTGTCGTGTCTACTTGTATTGTCTAGAACTATGGAAGCTGTCTTGCTAGCAGTCTGAGGGTGAAGACTGCACAAGAAGGGCAGAGTAGAGAGGACGAAAAATCTTGAGGCTTTTATGAAATCTTTGAGTCAGTCAGTCAACCCAGAGTGTGCCCTACTGCTGAACTTCTAGAAATTGGAGAGTTAAAAAAATTTGTTCCTTGTTTAGAAAACATATGATGTACCCTGTACCCTAGGATATATAATGCATCCTAGGGTAATTATGATGTATCATCATCATCTCACAAACACCAATTGGCTGGTGGGAGCTGGTAGAACTGCTCCTGTGAGTGGAATGTATTCTTTAAGAAAGCTTGAAAATGAAGAGTATCACTTCTACACAAGTAAACCAGAGATTCGCTGCAGTTCTTCGTTTGAACCTCTGCCTTAATGACTCGAATCCTCTTTTGAGTGTGCTGATTATACGTCTCCTCTCTCTTTAAAGAGAATGAGAGATAAAAGATCCTACATCCTTTTACTTACAAATGCAGTTGCTCTAATCACAACCTAGAAAGGGTTCCCGTAAGCAATGGGCCCTGCTGTCTATTGCTTGCCAGGAGGAAGCACCTCAAAAAGAGAGTCATCACAATAGGTTAGACATCTTCTAATGTTAACTGGATTATAATGAGCTCTGTTCAGGGAAGCATCTTATCTGATTACCCAGGATACATTTTGTAAGCAGTTCATTTTACAATATGTACAAGGAAGTTTCATTGCTAAAGGGTAGATGTTTTACAAGTGCTTTACATATGTGTCAAAGTGTTACTTGCTCAGTTGTGTCCAACTCTTTTGTGACCCCATGGACTGTAGCTCACCTGGCTCCTCTGTCCATGGAATTCTCCAGGCAAAAATACTGAAGGGGTTTGCCATTCCCTTCTGCAAGGGATCTTCTTGACTGAGGGATCAAACCGGGGTTTCCCACATGGCAAGCTGATTCTTTACAGTATGAGCTGCCAGCGAAGCTGTGTGTGTGTGTATGTGTGTTATATTTTTAATGATCAAGCTAGACATTTTATGATATCAAAATTTGTAATTGTCCAGGCTTAACATGCTGCCATGTTTGTGTCCTTGAACTCTAGATGTCATGATTTTTGATTCAACTGTGAGTTGCTGCTGCTACGGCTAAGTCGCTTCAGTCCTGTCCGACTCTGTGTGACCCCATAGACAGCAGCCCACCAGGCTCCCCCGTCCCTGGGATTCTCCAGGCAAGAACACTGGAATGGGTTGCCATTTCCTTCTCCAGTACATAAAAGTGAAAAGTGAAAGTGAAGTTGCTCAGTCGTGTTCCACTCCTAGTGACCCCATGGACTGCAGCCTACCAGGCTCCTCCGTCCATGGGATTTTCTAGGCAAGAGTACTGGAGTGGGTTGTCATTGCCTTCTCCACCTGTGAGTTAGACTGGGAGAATCTTGGTAAGAGAGAAGCTTCATGGGAAGGAGGGTATTTTTTCCAGGCCACCCATGGGCATATCTTAGAATAATCTGACTGGCTGTTAAAGCATGTGATCAGAGTTGGCTTCACAGGTGTGTGATCGTATACAATTACACAGGGCCTCCTCTTCTGGAGGACCTTGTACTTGGTTGACTATTCTGCTTTAGCCATCTTGAAAATCTTAATGCCTTTGAACAAGGAGCTCTACAGTTTTATTTTGTGTGGGTTCCTACATATGGTTCCTTACTCATCTGGATCTGGCAGCACCAAATACGTATATTCTTAGTTCTGTCAGAGAATAGAATTTTGTACACATGGCCCTTAGTTCTTATCAAAACTCATAAAACAACATTTGTGGGGTTTGGCTGAAGGCTCTGTGGCCTTTCTGCTCCTCTGAACATGCTAAAATCAATTTCTGGATTAACCCACTGTTTTCAGTGCCTGGAACTCATGATTTTCTGCTCTTACTGCCCACCCTGGCCCCCGTTGCTTTCCTGAATTGCTCTTTGGTGGCAGGCCTTCCTATTGCAGGATGTCTAAAAAAGTCTGTATCACACTCATCATTGATTTTACTGGAAAGATACTGTTGAGAATGTTGTCTTTAACAATATGCACCATCCTTTGATGGGTCTTTGTTGCTACATGGATTTTCTCTAGTTGTGGGGAGCAGGGGCTACTCTTCAGGTGCGATGCATGGACTTCTCATTGTAGTGGCTTTTCTTGTAGAGAACAGGCTCTAGGGTGCATGGGCTTAAGTAGCTGCAGCCCTTGGGCTCAGAGTTGCAGTCCCTCGGCTCTGGAGCATAGACTCAATAGCTGTGGTTGCTCTGTGACGTGTGGAATCTTCCTGGACCAGGGATCCAACCCATGTATTCTGCACTGGCAGGCAGATTCTTTACCACAGAGCCACTGGGGAAGCCGTGCACTATCCTTACTGTGGGGATCCATGAAAGATATTTTTATTTGTTCTCAGCACCAGGAATGCTTTTCCTGACTTGTTTACCTAGTTTATCTCTTGGATATAGAATCATAAGGTTGCATTTTCCTATTTGTCATGGTTGCTAGAAAGCTTAGAAAAAAAGTGACTAAGGACAAAGGCACAAACTTCATAGTTTGTGATTTGTTTATTGACTTCCTTCTTGCTTTCAGCTTTCCCTCTGCATTCATTTTTTTTCACTCATTTCAATTTAAAAACAAATAGCAATCTCTTTTCGTCCTAGCACGTGCTATAGTGTAAGTGGCCTTAAATTCTTCTAGAATATGTTGAATAATAATTTTATAACAAAAGTTATGTCTGTATATACTATGTTTCCACCTGGGAACATATAAAGGAAACATTTTTAAAGAGTGGCAAGATTGAGGAGTGAAGAACAGTGACTAAGTTTCTACTGTGTAGGGATACAAAGAAATTTTAGAATGTTATTGCAAGAAATGACAAGGAAAATGTTGGGTAATAGTAAAATGTGACTTGAAATAGAGTCTCTTCCTAAAAATCAATTGCGTTTGAGTTTTATTTCATGGTGACTCTTGAAAAAAATCCCCATTTCATTGTGCTTTATTGTCATCTCTGAAGAGTGGGTAATAACATACCATATGTTTATACATATCCAGGAATGGTATTTAATATTACCATAATTAAAATAAAAAATAATTGTTTTTAAATAGATATTTTTGTAAGTACAAAGAATTTATTATAGCTGATCTTTTAAAAAAAAATCAGTGCTGCTGCTTCTAGTTGTTTTGTAAAGGATGAAAGATTGCTTAAACTGGAAATAAAATAAGTTTAGAAAGAAATAAATGAAATTATAATATGTATCTTTGTTTTCTGATTTCAAAACTTACATTGTCGTGTTTCCTCATGACATTTTTGATCCAGTAATTAATTCATTATTCATTCACAAGTGTCTTTTGAGTACCTGTAAAGTACCAGGTATTGTTCTAAGTGACAGGAATATGTCAGTGAGCAATAAGCACCCCACCTTCTGGTTCTCATATCTAATGATTTCCCCCAAATCATCTCTATCGATTGTTTGAGTTTATATCCTTTTCCACTGCTATATTTTATTTTGTTTTGGCATGTTGAAATCAACTTTGCCTCTCAATGTTCTGGGCTTTCCTTCTCTTTCTTTTTTTTACTCATCAAATGCCTGGAAGCTTCACTTGATTTGCTAGTGAGCCACACATTTTACTGCTTACGGGGTTATGTGATGTGCTTGATTTGGGCTAATTTACATATTTTCCTGATTAAGCTACATATTAGCCTTTTGACCTTTGCACTTCTTCAAAGGTAGAGAATAATTAGCCTGCACAATTTGATAGAAAGAATTCACATCTGTTAAATCTTTTTTTTTTTAGCCTCAATTAACAGACACTTATGATAATATATAGATTTTCTTCCAGGCTAAATATGAAGAAGCTATTTTCATTCTGTCATGAATGGCACCACTGAACATTGTCCATATTTTTTTTTTAAAACAAAAGCTATGCCACTTCTTGTTCAAAGCAAGTAGGAAAAAAAAAATCAGGCATTTGTCAATGGAAGACAGCAGTTTCTTTTTTTAATTAATTTTTTTGGAGTATGGTTTCTTTACAGTGTTGTGGTAGTTCTTGCTGTACAGCAAAGTGAATCAGCTGTACGTATGCATATATATCCCTTCGTTTTTGGATTTCCTTCCCATTTGGGTCACTACAGAGCATTGGTTAGAGTTCCCTGTGCCACACAGTAGGTTCTCATTAGTTATCAATTTTATTTTTTAAATTAATTTTTATTGAGCTTTGCTTGTGGCTCAGCTGGTGAAGAATCTGCTTGCAATGCAGAAGACCTGGGTTTGATCCCTGGGTTGGGAAGGTCCCCTGGAGAAGGGAAAGCCTACCCACTCCAGTATCCTGTTCTGGAGAATTCCATGGAAGTCCATGGGTATATAGCTGTTTTACAATCTTGTGTTGATTTCTCAGCCCTGATAACTTACTAACTATGCGACATGGAAACAAAAAGGGTGATGGTATTTGCAAAAACATATGAGTCTGCAGTTGGCACTCAAATGAATATGTACTACAGCATCTAGTTAGATGAGGATTTGAAATCTCTTTTCTGGAAGGAATGCCTTTTAACTCTTCAGCTCACTTTTCTGACTAGATGGAGAAAAGCTACCTCAGAATAGCTTTGTCCTGAGGATAATTGTCCTGGAGGAAAGAAATAATAGGACTCTTTGGGAAGGCTTGATAGAGGATGGGAGACTTGATGCTATGATCCTTACTTCTTGAGGCATGCTGATATTAGCAGCTCTCTGGTGGATTATCATGGCTGTAGGGTGTCATGCACCCTTCCTAGCCCAGGGGAAACTCGTCAGGAAGAAAAGAGGAGTGTCAACTTTTCAATGCAGCTCACATCAGGACTTTCAGGTCCAGGTGAAGTGCTGCTTTGACTCAAAGGTTTCCTCTACCCACCTTAGCATTGCTTTAGACACATGGACTCGCTAGCTAAAGAACAAAGACCTTGCAAGTCACAGGGTTACCCTTGAGGGAACAGAATCTCCTTTCCTTGGTAAACCAGCTGGGCCTCTGCAAACTGCTGAGTCAGCAGTGGCGCCACAACAGACTGGGCAAAGGCCTTTGGGCCTGTGTGAAGTTTTAGTAGCAATCTTGTGTGGTGGCCCCAAGAGCAGCATCCACTCGGAAATGAAAGTGCTTTTCAGAGGACTGAGCAGACATCTCAGTTTTCTCAGTGCAGAGCTCTGAAATAAGGATTTTTAGTAAACTTTCAAGTGAAAGTGAAAGTGTTAGTTACTCAATCATGTCCAAATCTTTGCAACCCTGTGTCCAGGAGGGTCTTCTGTTCATGGGATTCTCCAGGCAAGAATACTAGAGTGGGTAGCCTATCCCTTCTCCATTGGATCTTCCCAATCCAGGAATTGAACAAGGGTCTCCTGCATTGCAGGCAGAGCCTTTATCATCTGAGCCACCAGAGATGCCCCAAACTTCCAAGGCCCTGGAACAGATCAACAGGAAAGGAGAAACCTGAATAAGGGGGAAACTTCCTGCTCATTTGTCCTACAGGTGGTGGTAGCTAGAGATGGGTGTTTTTAAATTTGAAAAAATATAAAAGAAACGAAGTGGGATCATCTCATTACATTCACCATCCATATCAAGATGTTTGCAAGGAATCGACTGGGACTGATTTTCTAAAGCAACTAAGGAGGGACTTTCCTGGGGGTCCAATGGTTAAGAATCTGCTTGCCAATGCAGGGGACACAGGTTCAGTCCCTGGTCCGGGAAGATCCCACATTGCATGGATCAACTAAGCCTGTACCACAGCTGCTTAGCCTGTGCTCTAGAGCCCAGGCTTCGAAACAAGAGAAGCCACTGCAATGAGAAGCCCATGCAAGGCAATGCACAGTAGCAACCACTCGCCACAACTAGCGAAAGCCTGCATGCATCAACAAAGACCCAGCGTGGCCACAAGTAAATAAATAAAGGACCAAGGATAGTTGTGGGCACTTTAATAAGGAACATTTCAGGGAAGCAGCACTTGTAGATCCCTGGGCGAAAGACGTACTTGGGTCTTTCCAGTAGTTACTGTGAGTGGTATCATTTGAAATTAAAGTGTTCCCATTAAAACTGGTCAACCACTTATAAAAGAATGAAACTACAACACTTTCTAACACCATACACAAAAATAAACTCAAAATGGATTAAAGATCTAAACATAAGACCAGAAACTATAAAACTCCTAAGGTAATGGTAACCCACTCCGGTACTCTTGCCTGGAAAATCCCATGGACGGAGGAGCCTGGTAGGCTGTAGTCCATGGGGTCGATAAGAGTCGGGCCCGACTGAGCGACTTCACTTTCACGAATTGGAGAAGGAAATGGCAACCCACCCCAGTGTTCTTGCCTGGAGAATCCCAGGGACGGCGGAGCCTGGTAGGCTGCCATCTATGGGGTCGCACAGAGTCGGACACGACTGAAGCGACTTAGCGGCAGCAGCATCAGCAGAGGAAAACACAGGCAAACACTCTCTGACATAAATCACAGCAAGATCCTCTATGACTCACCTCCCAGAGTAATGGAAATAAAAGCAAAAATAAACAAATGGGACCTAATTAAACTTAAAAGCTTCTGCAAATGAAGGAAACTATAAGCAAGGTGAAAAGACAGCCTTCAGAATGGGAGCAAATAATAGCAAAGGAAGCAACTGACAAAGAATTAATCTCAAAAATATACAAGCAGCTCATGCAGCTCAAAACCAGAAAAATTAACGACCAAATCAAAAAATGGGACAAAGAACTAAACAGAAGATGACTAACAAACACATGAAAAGATGCTCAACATCGCTCGTAATCAGAGAAATGCAAATCAAAACCACAATGAGGTACCATCTCACGCTGGTCAGAATGGCTGCTATCAAAAAGTCTACAAACAATAAATGCTGAAGAGGCTGCAGAGAAAAGGGAACCCTCTTACACTGTTTGTGGGAATGCAAACTAGTACAGCCACTATGGAGAACAGTGTGGAGATTCCTTAAAAAACTGGAAATAGAACTGCCATATGACCCAGCAGTCCCACTGTTGGGCATACATACCAAGGAAACCAGAATTGAAAGAGACACGTGTACCCCAATGTTCATCGCAGCACTGTTTACAATAGCTAGGACATGGAAGCAACCTAGATGTCCATTGGCAGACAAATGGATAAGAAAGCAGTGGTACATACACACAATGGAATATTACTCAACTATTAAAAAGAATGCATTTGAATCAGTTCTAATAAGGTGGATGAAACTGGGGCCTATTATACAGAGTGAAGTAAGCCAGAAAGAAAAACACCAATATAGTATACTAATGGATATATATGGAATTTAGAAAGATGGTAACGATGACCCTGGATATGATATAGCAAAGGAGACACAGATGTAAAGAACAGACTTTTGGACTCTGTGGGAGAAGGCGAGGGTGGGATGACTTGAGAGAATAGCAGTGAAACATGTATATTATCATATGTGAAACAGACCACCAGTCCAGGTTCAATGCATGAGACAGGGTGCTCAGGGCTGGTACACTGGGATGACCCTGAGGGATGGGATGGGGAAGGTGGTGGGAAGGGGGTTCAGGATGGGGAACATATATACACCCATGGCTGATTCATGTCAATGTATGGCAAAAACCACCACAATATTGTAAAGTAATTTGCCTCTAAGTAAAATAAATTAACTTAAAAAAATAAAATTAATTTAAAAAAAAGTGTTCCCATCTAAATCTGTCTATGAACTTTTGAGGTAGCCTCTTATTATTAGAGAAGGTCTATGCATAGTTTTGAAGCCAGGACTAGTCTATGATTTTATAGTTTCTCATGAGCCAGGGTAAGGAGTGAAGCTTGTCTCTTTTCAAAAACTACCTCAAACCTCTTCAGTCTATGAGACTTTTTCTCTCTACACATGGAAATAATTTTGTTAGGATCTGAGAAGGACTTTATTTGGTTCTCATCGTGGGGCTTTGGTATGGAGCTTTTTTTCTTTCTCCTCCCAACACTTCAGTAGACATGGTCATCTTTTTTTTCTGTGTTGAAACTGTAATGCCCATGAAAGTGAAAGTCTCTCAGTCATGTACGACTCTTTGCAACCCAATCGACTATACAGTCCGTGGAATTCTCTAGTCCAGAATACTAGAGTGAGTAGCCTTTCCCTTCCTCAGGGGATCTTCCCAATCCAGGGATCGACCCCAGGTCTCTGGCATTGAAGGCAGATTCTTTACCAGCTGAGCCACAAGGGAAGCCCAAGAATACTGGAGTGAGTAGCCTATCCCTTCTCCAGCGGGTCTTCCCTGCCCAGGAATTGAACTGGGGTCTCCTGCATTACAGGCAGACTCTTTACCAACTGAGCTATCAGGGAAGCTCATGGGCCCCAGCAAGACTCCCTGGAGGCACATTGCATAATAGTGGTTCAGCAGAGTGTGAATATTGGCTTCTCTCAGATCTAAAGTATGTTCTGGAATATGTTTCTCTTTTCGATTTTTGGAACTATGTACAGTATTTTAACTGTTCAGCATTTAGTGACCGTGAAAGCTATGGCAGGAATAATAGGTCTGACATTGCCTTACACAGTATCTAGCACATAACGGGTACACAATAAATGCTTGTTGAAAAAGTAAAGGAAAAACTGCTTCTTAAGAAAATATCCCATTGCCTCCTCCAGGATTGATCATCCCAACCCAGGAATCGAATCCACATCTCCTGTGTCTCCTGCATTGGCAGGCGGGTTCTGTGGTACATATATACGATAGAATATTACTCAGCCATAGAAAAGAACAAAATAATGGCTTTTGCAGAAACATGGATGGACCTAGAGAGTATCATACTGAGTGAAGTAAGTCAGAGAAGGAGAGATATCATATGACATCCCTTATATGTGGGATCTAAGAAGAAATGATACAAATAAACTTACTTACAAAACAGAAAGAGACTTACGGATTTGGAGAACAAGCTTATGGTTGCTGGGGTGGGTAAGGGAAGGTTGCAGAAGGGATAATTGGGGAGTTTGGGATGGCTGTGCACACTGGTTGGTTTCAAGGAGATCCAACCAGTCCATCCTAAAGGAAATCAGTCCTGAATATTCATTGGAAGGACTGATGGTGAAGCTGAAACTCCAATACTTTGGCCACCTGATATGAAGAACTGACTCACTAGAAAAGACCCTGACACTGGGAAAGATTAAAGGCAGGAGGAGAAGGGGATGACAGAGGATGAGATAGTTGGATGGCATCACTGACTTGATGGACATGAGTTTGAGTAAGCTCTAGAAGTTGGTGAGGGAGAGGGAAGCCTGGCATGCTGCAGTCCATGGGGTTGCAAAGAGTCAGACACAACTGAGCGACTGAACTGACCGACTGACTGTGTACACACTGCTATATTTAAAATGGATAACCAACAAGGACCTACTGTGTAGTACAACTGTATAGTAAAACTCTGCTCAATGGTATGTGTTAGCCTGGATGGGTGGGGAGTTTCAGGGACAATGGATACTTGTATGTGTAAGGCTGAATCCCTTAGCTGTTCACCAGAAACTATCACAACATTGTTTGCTAATCAACTATACCCCAGTACAAAATAAAAAGTTTTAATAAGCACGAAGAAAACCCCAAATATGATCTATTTGAAAAGGAAGGGATAATGATAAATCAGTCTTTCTTTTCTATTTGGAAAGAAAGGAATAATGATAAATCACTGTCATATTTGCTGACTTACAGAGTCTACAAAAAATCCCAAGAAATAACTATGCAAGAGAATCCTAATTAGTGATACTTGTAAAAACACATGGTCTTTTTGCATCCCTGCTGTCTCATTGGTGGCAAGGTAAGCCAACCTAATCATAGTTGTTGCTCTGGAAAATGGATTTACTCCTTCAAATTTTTAGTCAACTTCAAGGTTCTTCAACAAGTCAGGGAGGAGCAGAAACCTGAAACTTAAACTGTACTTTCTAAAACCCCTAATATGAAGGATTAATGTAAGTTATCTGAGTAAAGCCCTAAGAAGCCAAATCACCCTTCACACATTACTCATTTTACCCCTTTATGACATGTAAGAAGATAGAAAGAGGGTTTCTCTGGGCAGTCATTAATTATGAGCACAGTCACTTTGCTTTAAAAATAGTGATGCTGAGCCACAGGTAACAGGACTCTACAGGCACTCAGGGCCTTCAAAGCAAGTTTCAGCTCTCTTGTATTAGACCTTCTCTGTATAAAAAAAAGGCATGGCTAAACTTTTCCCTTAAACTGGAAGCTTCACCCTGAATGAAAGACACCCAACTCAGGCAGTGATTCAAAACCACCAGTTGGTGGACCAGCTGCATTAGTATGAATTAAAAACTTGCCAAAATATTGATTTGAGGGCCACACTCTTGAAATTATGATTCAGTAGAGCTTGGTGAGGTCCAGTTCTGTGTGCACATTGAAAGGTTTTTTTTATTTCTGGTTGTAGAATGAATTAGATGATTAGAGAAATCTTTCCTGATAATTCATTTAAAAGTGAACAGTAAAATAGTTAAAATTAAAGCTATCTATGTATTGCTCTTTCTAAAAGAGTGACAGAGAAAGAGAGAGAAAGACACTGTGGACTTCATGTCTTTAGTATTGTGAAGAAATAAACACAAACATATTTTATAAGTAGTTGAGTTACAAGCAGAATAATGGAATTCATTTGGTTGAAGCGTGATAAGGAAGCTTGACTTCATAGAATTAAAGTGAATGTGTTAATCACTCAGTCGTGTCTCTGACTCTTTTGCAACCCTATGGACTGTAGCATGCCAGGCTCCTCTGCCCATGAAATTCTCCAGGCAGGAATACTGGAGTGGGTAGCCATTCCCTTCTTCAGGGAATCTTCCCAACCCAGAGAATGAACCCAGGTCTCCCACATTGCAGGCGGATTCTTTACCATCTGACCCACCGAGGAAGCCCCCATAGAATTAAGTGAAGTGCCAAATCTGGTATGACCCAGAGGCTTTGTTAATTGCTGGTGTCTGACAGCCTGGGTTTTAATTGTCCACATGTGAGCTGAAGGAGGAACCAAAGCCTAGGGTCCCAAGCAGATTGGAAGTCAGATCAGAGTTTGCACATAAACCCAGAACACTCCGAAGATAGTGTGCTCAAGGTGTGCCAAAAAATTGTCTGCCCCTAAGGTGATGCAGATAGGCACCTGTTTTAGCTTTGGCTCTGGGTGAACAAACAGATAAAGAAAATGGCCTACTCTGATCCCTGAGCACAAGCTCACACGCACGCAGGACTGTGGCTTGAATTCACACTATCTTGTAGGTGCCGAGTCACGCCCAGCAGTATATTTACTGTGAAGTGGCCCTGCCTGGTGTAGCCTCCAGGGCGCAAGTGAAAGCCCGACAAACCCTCCTGGAAGCTATGCACTTTAAACAGGGTCTCAGGAAATCCCACGGATGATATTTCAAGTTAAATGAACCCATAATTTTTAAAAATCCCTGTAGATACAAGGAAATAAGCCACTGTCAGTGAGAAATAGCAGTAGTGAAGAACTACAGAGGCAGATAGGCAAACACTAGAATAATTGGAATTATCAGATATTAAGAAGTATGAAGATAGAGATTCACTCAGTCATGTCTGGCTCTTTGCGACCCCACAGACTGTAGCCTGCCAGGCTCCTCCATCCATGGAATTCTCTAGGCAAGAATACTGAAATGGGTTTCCATTCCCTTCTCCAGGGGATCTTTTCCAACCAAGGGATCGAACCTGGGCCTCCCGCATTGCAGGCAGATATTTTATCATCTGAACCACCAGGGAAGCCCAATCAAGAAGTATAGTAGGCAATAAGAAATAGAAGGCATTCATTTTATGATCAAGAATAAGAAGATGCCCATTCTTGGTGCTGTGTTCTCCACTGGGACAGGAATGAATCAGTAAACTGTGTTTTATGTTAATTTTTTTTTTGACTTATAAACAAATAAAAGAATGTGTCTGTTTTAGTCTGCTTGGGCTGCCATAACAAAGTACCACGGACTGGAGGGCTTAAAAAACAAGTTTATTTCTTCACATTTCTAAAGGTCTGAAGTCCAGGATCAAGGTGTCAGCAGGGTTGGTTTCTTCTGAGGCCTCTCTCCTTGGCTTGCAGACAGATGGAGGTGGGAGAGTTAATCAGGGAGCAGCACACACAAGGCCTTTTAGGCAAAGATGAAAAACTTAAGCTTCATTCTAGATTTGGTGAGGAGTCATTGAGGATTCAGGGCGAGAAAGAGAATGATCTGATTTCCTATTTGGTGTAATTACTCTGGCTTCTCTGAGAAGACATAGAAGGGAGCAGAGAGGCAGGGGAGGGCAGTGTGTGAGCTCCAGTGAGAGAAGGGGGTTGTTTTGTTTAGGTGTCAGAAGTACAGAGGACGCACTTCCCTGGTGGTCCAACGATTGGAAATCTGCCTGCCAGTTCGGGGGACATGGGTTCAATCCCTGGTATGGGAGGATCCCACACACTATGGGGCATCTAGACCTATGTGCCACAACCACTGAGCCCATGCACTGCAGCTACTGAGCTGCAACTGCTGAGCCCATCGCAACTAGAGAAAGCCTGTGCACAGCAAAGAAGATCCAGCACAGCCAAATAAATAAATAAATAGTTTTTAAAAGGCAGTGGAGAGGAGAAAGATAAATAAAGGGCTTAAATAAAGTTTTTGAGTTTTATTTTTTGTAGGTAAGGTGGACAGAGCTGGTAGATAGATTAGATATGGGGTCTGGGGGGAAAAGGTAACCCTTTTGATTGGGCCTGAGCACAAGGTAACATTCACAGAGATGGGAAGGCCAAGGAGAACAGAGTTGGGAGGGAAGAGGGGTAATCAGGAGCTCTATTTTGGGCAAAATTCGGAATGACTATTACATATCCAGTTAGAGATGTTAAGATAGGATGGATGTGGTAGCTGAGATAAAGACTTCAGAGTTATCTGCATATAGATGATTGTATCGGTTACAACATTTCCTGCTGGATGTAATAGGAAATCCAAGTTCAGTGAGGTTAAATGAGGATGACAAAGAAGAATGCTACCTAACTCAGGTCTGGATGCTCAAGGAGCAAAAGCAAATACCGAGAGGCAAGTGTTGTTAAGAAAGGAAAGTTTGCTTCATTTCAGAGGCTGGCAACTGGAGGAGAAGGCAGACTCATGTCCAAAAGCCAACTCCCCCTGCTGTGCAGGGGACAAGAGCTTTTTAAGTGGAGTTTTTCAGGGCTGTATAGGCAGAGGAAAGGAGCTATGTATAGGACGGTACAGTCAGCTCTGATAGTCATCTTGAAATTGTTCTGATCAGTTTAATGTTGATTGTTTTAAGTACAGTTAGTCTCTAGTTCCAACTGTGGTGTTGGAGAAGACTCTTGAGAGTCCCTTGGACTACAAGGAGATCCAACCAGTCCATTCTAAAGAAGATCAGTCCTGGGTGTTCTTTGGAAGGAATGATGCTAAAGCTGAAACTCCAGTACTTTGGCCACTTCATGCGAAGAGTTGACTCATTGGAAAAGACTCTGATGCTGGGAGGGATTTGGGGCAGGAGGAGAAGGTGATGACAGAGGATGAGATGGCTGGATGGCATCACCAGCTCGATGGACATGAGTTTGGGTGAACTCTGGGAGTTGGTGATGGACAGGGAGGCCTAGTGTGCTGCAATTCATGGGGTCGCAAAGAATTGGACACGACTGAGTGACTGAACTGAAATGAACTGAGTCTCTAGTTCCAGGGTCAGCTCGTTCCCATTTCTCCATTCTTGGAGGTCAATTCTTGGAACTGTGCAAGATGGAGCAGCTTATGTCATGGCTACATGACAGTTTGATCATCATGTAGTTAACTTCTGCCACCTGGTGAAGGTTTTGGTATCTACAAAATAGCTCAAAGGATATGGCTTAGAATATTATCTATCACCCTTAAGGAGGAACTAAAGGTCCTTGACTTTGCTTTGTGACTAAACTATTATTATTTGGTTTTATTTGCCTGCTTTCATTTGCTTTTGTTTTTCTCACTACCCTGATCAAGTTTCTTCTTTAGCTAAAGATTTTCTATGGACAAGAGGCAGGTGGAGGAGATGGTGAAGGGGTGGGGTCTGCCCTGGGAATGCCCCATAGGGTCCTGCTCTGTTTCAAGAGAAAGCCCAGACATAAGTCAAGCTTCTGGTTTGGCTTATCCATCACTTCAGTGATGTCTCCAAAGACTCAAATATTTCCTTCTCTTTATTTTTCTGCACTAGTGTCTTTGGTTGCCCGGATTTGCCTTTTTATGGTTGGCATCAGAGCTATGGGTTTCTTCATTCATAAGTGAAGGGGAAGACACTGACTAACTACAGATGTCTCTTAAGAACAAAAAAGACTTCCTAGAAGTCCCAGTCTTCTAAGCTGGGAGCCTAGAAGCTCTCAGCAAATCTGTGTGTGTACCTTATTGGTTCAGATTGGCTTAGACCTGCCCATCCCTGAACCAGTTACTGGCAACAGTCCTGGGGTTTCTAGTGTTGACCCAGACAAAGAACCTGGAGCAAAGCCAGCTTGGGGAGTCAAACTCAATATCCTTTTTTTTTAAACCTGTGTAATCACATCGGGAAAAACATAGAGATAGTGAATGGAAGATAATCCAGGCATGCTCTGTGGAATTCTAATATTTAGAGACTGACCTGAGGAGCGGAAGGAGACAGCAAAGTAGACCAAAGAGCAGAAGTCAGTGAGGAAACAGGGGAACTGGGAGAGTGCCATGGCTCAAAGGTTGAAAGAAGAAAGTGTGGGGAAATGTGCAAAAGGCTGCTGAGGGAAAATAAAGTGAGGCAGGAAAGTGATCTTTGGATTTTATGAGTCAGGTGAGGCCTGTAGAACATTCATTCTCATTGGGTTGGGGCTGTAAGCAGGGGACTAACTCCACGTTCATAAAATCCAATATTGATATTCTTTCTGGAGGAAAGGTGAGGGGTGGTAAGAGTTTATAGTTCCTTTTTCCATTTGGTAATTGTGAGTTAATAGTCATTAGGAATAGTAGTTGTCCATAATTGGCCTTGTTGCCTGCGTGCTCAGTCACTCAGTCATGTTTGCTTTTTTGAGACCCCATGGATTGTAGCCCACCAGGCTCCTCTGCCATGGTATTTTCCAGGCAAGAATATTGGAGTGGATTGCCATTTCCTCCTCCAGGGGATCTTCTTGACCCAGGGATCAAACCCATGTCTAAAGCATCTCCTGCACTGGCAGACAGATTCTTTACCACTGAGCCACGTGGCAAACCCAATAGGTCTTGTTACTGAGGTAAAAATATATCTTTTTTTAGACCTTTACAGTTGCATACATAGATATCCAGGTTTTTTATTCTTTATCACACCATACACTGGAATGAAGATGCAAAATGAATATGAGAGTTGAAAAATCTGATATCTTTATCCCCCTTCCTGGATCTCTACACATTCTTTTGTATTCATAAGTGCCCCACTAGACCACAGTTGTGCCGAAGACAGGTGCATCAAAATTCCCTGTGACTAAACATTTGAAATTGTGTAGATGTCACTGACAATTCCATGTTCTCTTATGCCAAGACAGAAAATCATGGATGGATGGGTGGATGGATGGATTATGATGGATGGAATGCTGAAATGCTGTGTGTTCAATATTTCTTAATCAAATCTGAGGTAAGACAAGGTCGTAAATCTGGTAGATGAAGTGCGTGCACTAAAAGAAACAGGAATATGCAAGAATGATAATACAGCAAGTTTTGCAGTGCATTTGCACTTGTCTATTTGTTTAAATTAAAAGTATGTTCCTCCCTCAAAAATTTTAACTCCTTTAGGGGAAGGAATGTATTTTATTTATTTTTGTATTTTTGGAACTTAAATAAAGTACCATGTCTATAAAAATGTTAAGTAAATGTAAAGAAGGTTGGATGGAATGAAATGAGTTGCCATAGGACTGAAGTTATATAAAGGGAACCAGTAGTTTTGCATCTTTGTGTGAAGTCATTGGGTTTCCAGGTGGTGCTAGTGGTAAATAACTGACCTGCCAATGCCAGAGACCTAAGAGATGTGAGTTCGATCCCTGGGTCAGGAAAATTCCCTCGGGGAGGGCGTGGCAACCCGCTCCAGTATTCTTGCCTGGAACATCGCATGGACAGAGGAACCTGGTGGTCTACAATCCATGGGGATGCAAAGAATTGGACATGACTAAAGTGGCTTAGCACACCCATGTGAAAGCATTAGTTGTGCTGTGAAACCTGGCCAAAGAACCCCCATGTTAAGAAATCAAACTTTTCCTTAAAGGTCCCATCAGATCCATTAAGCCAATGGTTCTACTAGGGGTGATTTTGCTCCTAAGGCGCATTTGCCAATGTCTGGAAAAGTTTGGTATCATTTTCTGCATAGTAAGCTGTGCATTTATTTCCTGTTTCCTTGTAGAGTAGAGCCTTTAGTAATGATACCTGGAGAAAAGCAGAACCAACCCTAGATTCTGTGGTTATGTGGAGCTTTCAAGAATATTCCATGTGGTATGTTGGTCTGGAATTTACAGACACCTTGTTGGCGATGAATTTGAGCATCACCTGCTTATGTTGTTTCTCTGGATAGAGTCTTCATCATTCTTTCTTTACAGGAGGACCTAATCAAGACACCTCCAGTGCACAGTAGATTAAAGTGAAAGTGTTAGTCAGTTGTGTCCGACTCTTTGCAACTTGATGGACTGTAGCCCACCAGACTCCTCTGTCCATGGGATTCTCCAGGCAAGAATACTGGAGTGGGTAGCCGTTCCCTTTTCCAGGGGATCTTCCCGACTCAGGGATTGAACCTGGGTCTCCCGCATTGCAGGAAGATTCTTTACCGTCTGAGCCACCAAGAAGTGCTGCACATTAGAGGAAACAAGGATCAAACGAATGGCAGGATGTGTAATGAAATGGACTCCGCGCTCCCAACCCTGTACCCAAATGACATAGCACTAACACACGCCACAGTGCTGCTGTGTCCACTTGAGATTTCCATTTGAAACTGAGCAGCAGGTGGTATCTGACAAGCCGAAGGATGCTGAATAAAGACTCCGCACAGCTGTAAGTAGTAGGGAGCTCCCCAGGATAAGGCAGGCAGCGTGTGGATCCTGCCAGATTTACAGGCTTCTGTGCAATCGCATCTGCGTGTGTAGCTGCAAGATCTCTCATTACAATTTTAAATGATGAGCTTATTTTTTAATGCACATAAATTGCCATCAATAGACTTGGTGATTGAACACAGTAAATATTTTTCTGTGCCACTAAAAATAGCAAGGACTCTGGAAAGCGTTTCTCTTGCCTTTTCTTGCAAAGGCTTGTCTTTCAGCAGAGCAGGAGCTCTTGAACATGGTCTTTACACACACCCTTCACACTGCATTTTTTTGTCATCTCCTTTCTAAGGTTGAGCACTCTCCAGCACCACTGTGCTCTGTAAGCAGAGCTGTGCCCGTGCAGTGGCAGAGGGGCAATGCCTTTGGGAAAAGCTGCTGGACTTGGGACAGAGGGGGTCCTTCTCCAGCTGGCTGCCTTGTCACATGACTGGGCTGCTTTACCTCTGTTCCTTATGGCAAAAATTCAGCTTGCTCCTTCTGCATATTTTCTAGGGCTTGCCATTCCCCCAAGGAGCTGCTCATGTAAATTATATCTGCAAAGGTTATCCTACTCTGTCTTCTGTTTTTTGTGCATACCCACCTTTGCCTTGGTGTTAGCTGTCTTGGTCTCACTCTAACGTGTCCCCACTATCCAGGCCCCCAACAACTCATTCCGGTAAATTGCCCTTGGCTAGGGAGCAGGGAACATGTATGAACAGAATCTATGCTTAAATGGTTCCAAGTGTGATCATTCAACATAGCACTGAATACAATAGCTTTTCTTCAAATTCATTTAAAGGACAAGTGGATTGAAATGAGATACAGAAATCTCCAGCTTAGGACAAAGTTCACAGATATCCAGAGGGCTGACCTTCAGACACTGCACTTTAATGTCACTCTATATTTTCAGAAGCTGGTGCTTTTCTGTCTTGCCTCATGTGACAGTGAGAGTGGTAATTGCTCAGCCATGTCTGACTCCTTGCGGGCCCCATGGACTGTAGCCCGCCAGGCTCCTCTGTCCGTGGGATTCTCCAGGCCAGAATACTGGAGTGGATGGCCATTCCCTTCTCCAGGGGATCTTCCCAACCCAGGGATCGAGCCCGGGGTTCCTGCATTGCAGGTCAATTCTTCACCATCTGAGCAGTTTCATAAAATGGCAGTCTAGTGTCAGTCTCTCTTTTGACTCCTAGTAGTCTACTGAGTTCTTTCGGCTCTAAAATGAGGGTGGTTATTGCCTCAGTCGACTCCAGTCAAAAATGAGAAGAAAGATGCTTTTAAAATCCCAGAGAAATTGAAGTTTCCATTCTTTGAAGGGAAAACACTGGCTGAGTATCTTTTCCTGCCTGAGGTTTGTGCATGTATGTGTGTGTGAGTGTGTGTGTGTGTGTGTGTGTGTGTGTGTATAAAGGTCACAGAAAGCTGCTGGAAGGGAGCAGGTCTTGGGTCCAAGTGCCATGTGGAGCAGAGGAGAAGGGAGAGGACCTTGGGGCTTTGCAGCTATAAGGTGTGGTTCTCATCAGTATTCACACCAGTAGACAAGGGATTGCCTCAAATGTGCTGCTCAGAGACCATAGGGGCTCCTTGCTGAAGAGACTGCTGGTGGGCAAGGTGAGAAGAGCTGTGAATGTATCCCCTTGCTGGTGGGGGGGAAGCAAAGGACAGGCTTCATGCATGAAGCAAAGGAGCTCCAGCCACAATTTCCAGGTGGGCGCCTTCTGGCAACTCTTTCCTGGAGCTCAATCCACAGGAATGACTAGATAACGTGGACTCTTAAGTCCTCCATGAAAGCATATCTACTGTTAAAACATTCACAAGTGAAATAAATTTATGAATGAGATCGCCAAGAAAATGACATCCACATAGTTGTCTCTTATTCTCTAGTTAGTGTGTAAAACACTTTGTGACATTTTAAAAAAATTTGGAACTTTGTATCATGTTAAATTAAGATTTCGAGGTTTAGAAACCAGCTCACTTGAAATCCTACAGGCATTATTGTAAGGGATGTAAATGAAGACACAGCTCAAGAGAAGGGAAAGAGTGGGCAGTGTTGATTCCTAGCACACACCTCTGCATACTCACCTTGTATTGTGGGCTGAAGTTTTCACATCCAGTACCTTACAAATGACCATATTTGGAGACCGGGTCTTTAAAGAGGTAATGAGGTCAAAGTGAAGTTATTTGGTGGGGGCCCTCATCCTATGTGCGGAGAAGGCAATGGTACCCCACTCTAGTACTTTTGCCTGGGAAATCCCATGGACGGAGGAGCCTGGTGGGCTGCACTCCATTGGGTCTCGAAGAGTCGGACACGACTGAGCGACTTCACTTTCACTTTTCACTTTCATGCATTGGAGAAGGAAATGGCAATCCACTCCAGTGTTCTTGCCAGGAGAATCCCAGGGACGGAGAAGCCTGGTGGGCTGCCGTCTGTGGGGTCGTACAGAGTCGGACACGACTGAAGTGACTTAGCAGCAGCAGCTCATCTTATATGAGTGGTGTCCTTATAGGAAAAGGAAATTTGGATACAGACAAACTTCCTCTGCATGCAGTTGGAAGACCATATGAAGACAGAGAAGGTGGACATCTACAAAGCAATGAGAAAAGTCTCAGAAGAAGCCAACATGGCCAACACCTTGTTCTTGGACTTGTGGCCTGGAGAACTGTGAGAAAATAATTTTTTGTTGTTTAAGCCACCCAGTCTATGCTGCTGCTGCTGCTAAGTCGCTTCAGTTGTGTCCGACTCTGTACGACCCCATAGACGGCAGCCCACCAGGAGTG
>NW_011494800.1:4379616-4389724 GCF_000754665.1 Bison bison bison | reverse complement strand
GCCATTTCCTTCTCCAATGCATGAAAGTGAAAAGTGAAAGTGAAGTTGCTCAGTCGTGTCTGACTCCTAGCGACCCCATGGACTGCAGCCTATCAGGCTCCTACATTCATGGAATTTGCCAGGCAAGAGTACTGGAGTGGGGTGCCATCGCCTTCTCTGCCCAGTCTATGATATATGGTATTTTGTTAAGAGAGCCCTAGCAAACTAACTGGGCTTCCCCAGTGGTTCAGTGGTAAAGAATCCATGTGCAATGCAGGAGACATGGCAGGAGCCATGGGTTCGATGTCTGGGTCAGGAAAATCCCCGGAGAAGGATATGGCAACTCACTCCAGTATTCTTGCCTGAAAGATCCTGTGGATGGAGGAGCCTGGCGGGCTACAGCACATGGAGTCACAAAAGAGTTGGACACAACTGAGCAACTAAAGTGGAAGCAAACTAGTACAGCTACCAATTCAGTGGAGACTGATGTGATGTGAGCTACACCTCTTAGCCTAGAGTCTTCCTTCACCTTATATGTAAAAGAAAATATGATTAGAACGTGTTCTTCCTAACTCAGTCCATCCAGCAAAGCAAAGAAGCATATCGAGAAATGTTAGCCAAAAGAGTATTATTCTCAGTAAAGAAGAAGCTAGACTATGATCTGTCAGTTAGTCCTCTGAATGCTTCCCTCTCCATCCACCTTCTCTTTTTTCACCCTTCTCGCTCCCCTTCATCCTTCCACCCACATATAACTACACAGATGGTCGTCGGCATGGGTGGGAGGGAATAGTTCACATTCACTGGAGAACTGAAGGAGGCCTGTGTGGTAGGAGAGCTGAGAGCAAGGGAGATTGACATGCAAGGAGACTGAAGACGTGGGCAGGGAATAATAGCTGAGTGTGAATTATGACAAGAATTTGTATCTTAATCCTGATAGCAACAGAAAACCATCGAAGGATTTTTAACTCAGCAAGCAGCACAATCAAATTTGTATTTGAAAGGATCACTCTATTCATAGTGTAGGCAATAAATTGAAAGATTCCTAGAGTGGATCCAGGGATCTTTCAATTTATTGTGCCCAGGCTTGCGGCATGGAGATAGAAAAAATGGATTCCAGAATTGAGGTTCACCTAACATCCATTCAGATGGCTACTGCCAAAGAAGCAGAGAATCATAAATGTTGTTTAAGAATATGAAAAAATTGGAACCCTAGGCAATGATGGTGGGAATGTTAAATGGTACAGCCACTGTGGAAAGCAGTACAGCAATTTCTAAAGAAAGCTAGAAATAGAATTATTACATGATACAGCAATTCCACTTCCAGGTATATGGACAAAAGAATCGAAAACCAAGGCTCAAAGAGATATTTATGCCTTCATGTTCATAGCAGCATTATTCTTAGAAGCTAAAAGTTAGAAGCAACCCAGGCATCCATAAGCAGATAAATGGATAAACAAAATATGGTATATACATCCAATGGACTATTTTTCAGTCTTAAAAAGTAATTCTGACATGTGCTACAGTATGGATTAACCTTGAGAACATAATGTCAAGTGAAGGGTTAGGGTTAGGGTTAAGGATAGATAATGTATAATGTCACTTATATGAGGTACGTAGGGTTGTCTTAGAGACAGAAAGTGGAACGGTGGTTCCAGTGCTTGGGAAATGTGGGGAATGGAGAGTTATTGTTTAATGGGTACAGAGTTTCAGCTTTGCAAGATGAAAAATTTCTGGAAATTGGTTGCATAGCAATATGAATGTACTTACTATTGAATTTAAAATGGTTAACATGGTACACTGTGTGTATTTTACCACAATAAAAATTCATTTGGAAAAAAAAAGACAAATTAGGGGGTGAGGTAAAATGGAGGTAAGATGGAAATCATCTGGTGCTGGGCTGGATATGGGGTAATAGAAAGGAGTGTCAAGGACAATGCTTAGCTTTCTGACTTGTATAATGGCTAAAAAGTGATGTTACTCACAGATGTAGCAGACATGGTTATTGGACACAAATCATAAATTCCACCTGGGCATCTTGCCATTGAAATGCATTTGAGACACTGACATTGTGACGTGGAGTTGGCATATGGATACATGAATATGGAGCTTGGATGAGCAGCATAGGGATGAAGGATAAAGGTCACCATGTTGCATGTGAGTGGGAATGTGGGGCAAGGGATACAAGGAATGGAGGCCACTCAGAATCAGTTAATTGGGAGGTTATTTGGTATCTGATGAAATAAGTAATGATATAGAGAAAAGGATTTCAGAGATACTTGTGATGTATAATTTAAAAAATATAGAGACCAATGTGAGTAGGGGGTCTAGTTGAGGGTCATAGTTAAGTCCTTCAAATTTCTAATTTGGGGAACTGGGTGTATGGTGAGATCATTGGCTAAGCCCAGAAATTTAGGAGGCAGAAAAAAGGTAAGAAGGCATCATAAGTTTCAAACCCATTAAACAAACAAATCCAAATTGAGATATGTGATAGGCAGTCAGACAATCAGTGTGGATGTCTTTCAGGAGCTCTGTTCTGGGGAGACAGTCTGGAAATCAACAGTATACAGATGAGAGTGGAAGGTGATTCTGAGAATGAGCAGCACAGACCAAGAGAATGGGCACAACAGAAGATAATAAGGCTAAAATCAAACCCTGGAGACACTGACGGGTCAGCAGAGGAAGAGGAAACCCAAAAGGAACATCAGATTAGAGGAGGCAGAACTTCCCTGTCAGTCCAATGGTTAGGACTTCACCTTCCAACGCAGGGGGTTGCAGGTTCGATCCTTGGTTGGGGAACTAAGATCCCACCTGCCTTGTGGCCAAAAAAACCCAAAACGTAAAACAGAAGCAGTATTGTAACAAATTCAATAAAGACTTTAAAAATGGTCCACAGCAAAAAAACAAAACAAAACACAAGAATCCTTAAAAACAAACAAAAATCAAATTAGAGGAGGATGAGAAGAAGAGTATTGTTACAGAATCTGGGGTGAGGTTAAAGGAGATGCTGCTAGCTGTTGTGACATTGGGTACATCAAGGCCACTGAGATTAGGACTGAGAAATGTCACCCAGTTCAGTTCAGTTCAGTTGCTCAATCATGTCTGACTCTTTGCCACACCATGGACCACAGCACGCCAGGCCTCCCTGTCCATCACCAACTCTCGGAGTTTACCCAAACTCATCTCCATTGAGTCAGTGATGCCATCCAACCATCTCATCCTCTGTTGTCCCCTTCTCCTCCTGCCCTCAATCTTTCCCAGCATCAAGGTCTTTTCAAATGAGTCAGCTCTTCGCATCAGGTGGCCAAAGTATTGGAGTTTCAGCTTCAACATCAGTCCTTCCAATGAACACTCAGGACTGATCTAGACTGGTCCATAAGGAGGCCCTTGCTGGATGTGAATAAGAAAAGTCTCAGGAAAGTGGCTAAAGGGCTGGAAGGGTTTGAAGTGGATGGAGACATGGATGCACAGTAAAGAAACCAGAGGTAGTGCCTGTAGATTATCCTTTATAGAGACTGGCCAGAAGAAGATGAGAGAATGGAAGAATTGGTTAGAGGAAAGACACTGACTTGAAGGATGGTTGTTAGACTCATGTACTCCAGTGCTCACTGAAGCACTGTTTATAATAGCCAGACGTGGAAGCAACCTAAATGCCCATCAACAGATGAATGGATAAAGATGTGGTGTGTGTGTGTGTGTATATATATACACACACACTAAGTATATAGTGTGTATACACACACATATGCACACATATGCACACCTAATGTAATATTATTCAGCCATAAAAAGGAACAAAATTGGTGATTTGGAGAGACATCAATAGACTTAAAGACTGTCATATGGAGTGAAATAAGTCAGAAAGAGAAAAACAAATATTAACGTATATGTGTGGAATCCAAAAAACTGGTACAGATGAACCTATGTTCAGGGCAAGAATAGATATGCGGGTGTAGGGAATGGGCATGTGGACACAGTGGGGAAGGGTAGGGTGGGGTGAACTGGGAGACTGGGGTTGATATATATATGTATACACAGCATGTGTACAATAGACAGCTGATGGGAAGCTGCTGTTTGGTTCAGGGAGCTCTGCTTCATGCTCTGTCATGACTCAGAGGGTGGGATGGCGGTGGGTTGGGAGGGAGGTCCAAGAAGAAGGGGATAAATGAACACATACAGGTGATTTACTCTGTTGTACAGCAGACACTAACACAGCATTGTAAAGCAATTATGCTCCAATAAAAAATAGTCTGTGGTATTAATACAAAAGAAGGGGATGAAAGAAAATTGTAGATGGAGAGAAAGGGGCTATTAAAAAATAAATAAAAAGCTTAAAATACAGGAGGAAAAGGCATCGGGAGGCTCCAAAGAATGAGAGAAAGGATACAGTTGATGCACATGGGAAATGTGTAGTCATCAAGCATGACAAGGAATGAGGTCGGCAGAAGGATAACTATGGATGATTCTGATGATGGTGAGGAAGAGGAGAACGTTGAGGGGATTCATGCCGAGTGGCCTCTTTTTCTGTGAAATAAGATGAAAGCTCACCTTCTGAGAGCAGCAAATAAGAATTGGGATAAGAGATTCTAAATAGGGATGAAATATTGAAATATTGGGTGAAATGCAAGAGGAAGTTCCCTGGGTCAGGCCAAGGAATTGCTGGGTGGTCTTACAGTCTACAGAGCTTGGAACCAGAAGTTGTCCTCGTTAATATAGTGGTGTTACCTTTTTGAAAAATGATCCATGGTCTGGGGAGAGGAACGCAGAAAGCAGATGGTTTAGAAATTAAGGAATTTGAAGAGCAGGTGCAAGGAAAAAGTTTAAGAGAGTAAAGGAATGAAAACTGGTAGTCAGTGAGGGATTGAAGTGATCATAGTTTGTTGAGTCAATCCTGGGAACAGGAAATGAATCAAGGAGGAGAAAAGTGAGAAGTCAAGTCATGTGAAATCGGAAAGAAGTCTAAATGCAAAGGTATTCAGAGTTAGAGATTGGAGGGCTGTTGGGGTAGTATTTTGTAGTCAGAATGTGACATTTTGGAGTATACGAGTCTGGAGATGGAGCAGTACCAGATGAAGAAAAGATTATGGTGGGAGAAAAGGCTATTCAAGTAAAGTGTGGTTAAAACTCATTGAAGGTGAAAAAAAGGGGCAGAGGTTCATTTTTATCACAATTTACCATGACAAATAAAAGAAGGTGAAATATCCGTGAGAAGTGACCAGTCAGGGCTGGAGTTGCAGAGGATAGACTTAATGATGATTAATTATGAGAGATTTTTTTTTCCCCCTTAGGAAAGGGCATTTGCTTGCTTATTTATTTTTGTGCATGCTTATTTAAATAAAGGGAATGGACAGTCTGGTTTTTCCATTTCTAATGTCAAATAAACCCCTAGGAGCTGGAAAAAGAGCAACCCAGATGTGATTGCTGCTCTAAATAATGAATTTCCCTCAGTGCCACCAAACTGCAAATGAGTCATGATACACTCATGATTATTTCTTTAATGAAAATGTGACATTAAGACGTTCCCAGCGACATAGTAAACTTCTGTTTGCCGATGCAGCTGGCCTTTCATTAACCTTTTCACACATGCTATAGGATCTATTTTCAGTTCATCAAAGCTTTATATTCAAATTCCTCATAAATATTTTATCAATACAAATGGAGAGTTTTCCTTTTAGCACAGGAGAGAGGCAAGTAGGAGGCCCCACCTCCCAGTTCTACAAGCACCAAAGCCACTAAATGCAGGATTGATGGCTGGAACAAATTGAGATCTTGAAGGATGGTTGTCATGGAGAATTCCAAATCACTCTAAAATTCACTTAGTGAACTAGCTCAGAGTTAGCCTTTATGTTTTACACTGTTTTCTGTTTGCTTATCTTGAGAACAAAGTTGACAGAGACAGAGAAAAGAGGTAAAATGACTTGAAAAATGCTTGTTTAAGTTAAGAAATCTGTATAGGAGGCTGACTAATTCAGTTTCTAGGACTCAACCCTCTCGTTTTTTAAATTTTTTGGTGTGACTTTTTAAATCGTTTTTATTGAAGTATAGTTAATTTGCAATATTGTGTTAGTTTCAGGTATACAGCAAATTGATTCAGTTATATATGTATATAATATATATATTATATTTAAATGTGTGTGTGTGTGTGTGCTCAATCATGTCCGACTCTTTGCAACCCCATGGACTGTAGTCCACCAGACTTCTCTGTCCTTGGGATTTTCCAGGCAAGAATACTGGAGTGGGTTGCCATTTCCTTCTCCAGGGGATTTTCTCGACTCAGGGATCAAACCCACATCTTCTGCTTTGCACGTGGATTCTATACCATTGAACGACCAGGGAAGCCAGTAAATATACATAAATATGTTCTTTTTCAGATTATTTGCCATTATAGATTATTACAAGATATTGAATATAGTTCCCTGTGCTATACAGTAGGTACTTGTTGTTTATTTATTTTATACACAGTAATGTGGAGATGTTAATACCAAACTCCTAATTGATCTCTCCCCTGTCTGCTATCCCTTTTGATATCCATAAGTTTGTTTTCTATGTCTGTGAGTCTATTTCTGTTTGGTAAATAAGTTCATTTGTATCATTTTTAAAGATTCCACATTTAAGTGATATCATATATTTGTCTTTCTCTGTTTGACTTGCATCACTTAAAATATGATAATCCCTGGGTCCATCCTGTTGCTGCAAAAGGCGTTGTTCCAGTCTCTTTTATGGCTGAGTGACATTCCATTGTATATATGTGCCACATCTTTTTATCCATTCACCTGTTGATGGACATTTCGGTTGTTTCCATGTCTTGTCAGTAGTGCTGCAGTGAGCATTGGGGTGCTTCTATCTTTTTGAATTGCTTCCTAAGATTCAGTTTTCTCACTTTCAAGTGATTTCTTAAGCATGCATGCATGCTAAGTTGCTTCAGTCTTGTCTGACTCTTTGCGACCCTTTGGATGGTAGCCCGCCAGCTTCCTTTTTCCATGGGCTTCTCCAGGCAAGAATACCGGAGTGGGTTGCCAACCCTCCTCCAGGGGATCTTCCCAACCCAGGGATCAAGCCTGCATCTTCTGTATCTCCTGCATTGGCAGGCGGATTCTTTACCCACTAGTACCACCTGGGAAGCCCTTCTTAGGCATATCAGGTCCCTAAGCTATGCCCTATAAATTGTTTGTTAGGAACATTCCAAATTACTTATGATGTAGCTTATATCTTCAGAGCTGTTTCTTAAACTGCTGCATAGAAAAAACCAAAGCAAATGTACCTGAGCAAGGCTTCTGTCAGTTGGTGAGGCACTGAGATGGCCAGGGAGCTATGAAACATGCATTTCTCAGGCTTAACTTTAAAGGGCCAGAGAATAACCTGCTCTTATTTCCTTCCACATGGTTTCATGTTATACACTGTCAGTGCTGCTGCTGTCAGAAACTTAATTGTGGATCAAAGACTTTCTTTGACAGTGTGGGCAGAAGGAACACTGGAGAGCCACCAAAATGTCATTGGACAGAGCCAGAGGTGAGGGACACACAGGAAGCAAGATTGTTCCGCTGACTCATGGGCTGCTGAAGGGATAGGTTCACCCAGCACAGATTCTGTAGGCCAAGTGGAGCTTCCTTCCCTCCACTTCCCCCAGGTATATGGGGGTCTTGAATTTTTTCAAGGAGACTCATGTTCCTTATACCCCTACCAGTATTTCCTGAAGCTGGTTGTTATTCTTATCCCACCCCAGGCCACTGTTCAATGTCAAAGCATATAAATCTGCTATAAACCAACATGGATTGTCTAACTTTGAGTACCTGGTCTTCTTCTGGACCAGTTCCTGACAAAAGCTTTGTTGCAAGAAACTGTAATTATAAAGGAGCATTTGCAGATGTTACAATCCACCCACTGCCCCAGATATAAAAAGCTTTTCCCTTGGCTGAAGAAGACCATCAAAGAACTGTCCACCTCCATCCTTATAATCATTCCTTATTGAAGTGCTTTAGCTGGATTGCACTTCAGACTTTGAACTTTTCTGTTTTATACAGCAAAGGAAACCATAAACAAAATGAAAAAACAACCTATGGCCTGGTAGAAAATATTTGCAAATGATGCTACCAACAATACAAACAGCTCATATTTTTTTTAAAAAGCTTAATATTTAAAAAAACCCAGTCAAAAAAATTGACAAAAGACCTCAATAGACAGTTCTCTAAAGAAGACATACAAATGACCAACAGGCACATGAAAAGATGTTCAATATCACCAATTATTAGAGAAATGCAAATCAAAACTACAGTTAGGTATCACCTCACACCAGTCAGAATGGCCATTATTAAAAAATCTACAAATAATAAATGCTGGAGAGGGTGTGGAGAAAAGGGAACACTCTTACACTGTTGGTGGGAATGTAAATTGGTAAGCCACTATGGAGGACAGTATGGGGATTTCTTAAAAAATAAAAATAGAGTTGCCATATGATCTGCAATCCCATTCATGAACATATATCTAGAAAAAACTCTAATTCAAAAAGATACACACACCCCGATTTTCAAAGCAGCACTGTTCATAATAGTCTGACCAGGGAGGCGATGTAAATATCCATTGAAAGATGGATAGAGAAAGAAGATAAGGTATACAGTGGAATATTTGTTGTTTTTCAGTTGCGGAATTGTGTCCGACTCTGCAACCCCATGGACTGCTACGTGCCTGGCTCCCCTGTCCTTCACTATCTCCCAGAGTTGGGTCAGATTCATGTCCGTTGAGTCAGTAATGGTATCTAACCATCTCATCCTCTGCCGCCCCCTTCTCCTGTTGCCTTCAGTCTTTCCTAGGATCTCTCCCAGTGAGTCAGCTCTTTGCATCAGGTGGCCAAGATATTGGAGCTTCAGCTTCAGCATCAGTCTTTCCAATGAATGTTCAGGGTTGATTTCTTTTGGGTTTGACTGGTTTGATCTCCTTGCAGTACAAGGGGCTCTCAAGAGTCTTCTCCAACACCACAGTTCAAAAGCATCAGTTCTTCGGTGCTCAGCCTTCTTTGTGGTCCAACTCTCACATTTGTACATGAGTACTGGAAATATCATAGCTTTGACTCTAAGGACCTTTGTCGGCAAAGTGATGTCTCTGCTTTTTAACACTCTGTCTAGGTTTGTTATAGCTTTCCTTCCAAAGAGCAAGTGTCTTTTACTCAGCCATAAAAAGAATGAAATAATGCCATTTGCAGCAACATGGATTGTCCTAGAGATTATCGTGTTAAGTGAAATAAGTCAAAGACAAATATCATATGATAGCCCTTGTATGTGGAATCCAAAATAATGATATGAATGAACTTATGTACAAAACAGAAACAGAATAATAGACATAAAAAACAAAATTATGGTTACCAAAGGGAACAGTGCATGGTACAGGAGCCAGGGCAGAGCTAGACTAGAGTTTGGGATTAACATATATACACTGCTATATATAAAATAAGAACAAAGACCTACTGTGTAACACAGGGAACTGTATTAAGTAGCCTATAACAACCTCTAATGAAAAAAGAATCTGAAAAAGAATATATATATATATTAAATATTTGAACTTAAAAAATGGTTTGAAAAAAGAATTTGAACTGCTCTTGGCTTGCAGTGCTGGCTTTCATCAGCAATAACTAATGATTTTAAGTTCAGTTGCTCAGTTGTGTCTGATTCTTTGCGACCCCATGGGCTGCAGCACGACAGGCCTCCCTGGCCATCACCAGCTCCCTGAGTTTACTCAAATTCATGTCCATTGAGTTGGTGATGCTATCCAAAAATCTTATCCTCTGTTTTCCCCTTCTCCGCCCGCCTTCAGTCTTTCCCAGCATCAGGGTCTTTTCAAATGAGTCAGTTCTTCACATCAGGTGGCCAAAGGATTGGAGTTTCAGCTTCAACATCAGTACTTCCAATGAATGTTCAGGATTGATTTCCTTTAGGATGGACTGGTTGGATCTCCTTGCAGTCCAAGGGACTCTCAAGAGTCTTGTCCAGCACAGAAATATGTACAAGTAACTCCAAAAGAAGTAAAAGAAAAAATATAGCCCATTGACATGTGAAGAGATATTCAGATTCATTATTGATTAACTGTTAATCAAAGAGATTAAAATTAAATGTTATCTTACTTATAATGGAAAATATTAAAA
>NW_011494800.1:4344916-4379516 GCF_000754665.1 Bison bison bison | reverse complement strand
GTCTTTATAGTCCAACTCTCATATCCATACATGACCACTGGAAAAACCATAGCCTTGACTAGACAGACCTTTGTTGGCAAAGTAATGTCTCTGCTTTTTAATATGCTGTGTAGGTCAGTCTGTGAGATATTAATATGTTTGAGGGCCTTCAAACCACACCCTGCCATGTCCCCTACATGAGACCCCACAGGCGACATGGCTCTCAGGTCTCACGAGGAAAAACCATGTTACTCCCACGTAGTTAGCTTGCTTTCCTCTTAAAGATACGACTCATCTTGTAACATGTTTTTCATTCTTTGCATTAGCAATTAAAAAGTTAGAGCTAAATTTGGGACATAGCTGTAAAAAGCATAAAGCTAGTTTACTCTTAGCTTTATTATATTCCTTTCCATTTTACCTTAGGTACCATCTCCTTCAAGAATTCAATATCCTTGTGTGATAACATAATAGCGAAATTAGTATAAAAAAGAAAAATGTAATTTTATGTGATTACATAAAATTTCTCTCTAATTTGAAGAAAGGGTATGCAATCACATGAGTTGCAAGTAAAGTAGTAAAACTTTAGCTCTGATGCTCAAAGAAAATAAAAGTAATGAGCCCACACCAAGGAGCCCACGAGTGAGTGGGCCTGGCTCCGTTCAGAGCATATGGACGTTGCAAAGAATGTCTGCCATGCAGCTTCGTGTCATTTAAGTCAGAAAAGCATGGCTAGAATCAATGTTCCCTGCAGTGTATTTCTTTTAGTTCTTAAAGGATTCTATGTTCAGATATGTGTGGGACACTCAAGGAATATACTTAACTGTTTTTAAACCTTAACTACAGGATTTCTAAAAGTTCTTAACATATATTCATTATGAATCTTCAGGAGGAAGTCTGTGGTACAGAGTTTCTAAATTTATTTGACCATTTATTTTTCCTGGAGCAAGTCCAAGAGCTAAACTTCTCTGAGAAATGCTAGGGTAGAATAATGCTATAATAATAATTATTATTGTTAGAGAGGACTTTCTGTTTTCTTTTAAAAAGTAGATGGTGAAGGCTTAGCTGTTTATTGGTGGTGTTTTTAATTTATTTTAAAATTTAAAGTGAAAATGCACTGAAAATAAAAAGCAACAAAAACGTTTATAAGTCACGTGGTGTGTTTCGTGGGTTTATTTAGTGGAGTCTTTCATATTTAGGTTCCAGTTCAGTTCAGTTCAGTCGCTCAGTCATGTCCAACTCTTTGCGACCCCATGAATTGCAGCACACCAGGCCTCCCTGTCCCTCACCAACTCCCAGAGTTCACTCAAACTCACATCCATTGAGTCGGTGATGCCATCCAGCCATCTCATCCTCTGTCGTCCCCTTCTCCTTCTGCCCCCAATCCCTCCCAGCATCAGAGTCTTTGCTTAGTTCTTCTTAATTTAATGTTTAAGGTTTTTAACTGTAGAATAATGTGATGTTGCAATGGAATCATTAGCAACATGCTGGTTTGATGACTTAATTACACTTCAGGAAGGCATAGGAGTGAAGTGGTTGGAGTCTGGCACATGGTTTCAGTTTTTGGTTCTATCACTTACTACATATCTGAATCTGTGACCTTAGGAAACTACTTAAGTTTTATAAGCCTTGGTTCCCTTCTCTGTAACATGGGGATTATAACTGTCTTGTAAACTTGTGAGGATTAAATCAGTTCATGTGTGTGTGGTGCTTAGCACTTACTATATGTGATTTTCAAATAGAATCTAATAAAGAACCTAATAAATTATACTTGTTATAATTTTTGGTTATTCCACAAACATTTATTAAGCAACTGCAAGGCAATGGGTCCTGTGTTGTATGTGTGGGTGTAAATACGAATGAGTCACAGTCCCCACCCTGGAAGAACATAATAACTTAGACAAGTTAACAAGCAGTTACATGCATGTATAAGTGAAGTGCTTATGTATTGCTGATAAATATAAGTACAGAAAGAGTGGAGTCATAGAAGAGAGGGTTGTCAGTTCTTTTGAAGCAAGGAGGAAGGGGGCTTCCAGAGGATCCATAGTGGGTGCTACATTAGAGGTGAGTTTTAAAAGGTAATTATGTGTTTGCCAGGGAGAGGACAGTGAGGCCAGGGAAGCTGGTGTGAGGGATTCCACGCTGGTTTATGAGAATTAACAAAGGCAGAGTAAATCTAGGAA
This sequence comes from Bison bison bison, assembly GCF_000754665.1. Taxonomy (NCBI): domain Eukaryota; kingdom Metazoa; phylum Chordata; class Mammalia; order Artiodactyla; family Bovidae; genus Bison; species Bison bison. The sequence goes on along the minus strand of NW_011494800.1, from coordinate 4,377,357 downwards.
GCTGAAAGTAGCTCAGAATAGTGGGATATGGCAGTAGGGAGGGGAGATAGGATGAGAAACAAGGTGGCTGAGGGTGGCAGTGGGTGGATCAGGAGGTTCCTTATTCCCCAAAGGGGAGCGTCTGTAAGTAGTGGGGAGGCGTTGAGGAGTGTTGGCAGTGGAGTAACCATATCAGATTCATTTTAGATCAGTCCAGCTCCACAGGTGGGGTGTGTCCTTGTGGCATGCCCATCACCACGGGGCTTTGTTAGCAATGTCCATTTTCAGGCCCCACCCAAAGCTACTGGATCGGAGTCTGCGCTTCGTGTTTTGGTGAACTCTCTGGATGAATATTTTGGTAACATCTGTGTGGAGCAGCACTGTTTTAGATAGATCACTCTATGCGCTTTATAATGGATAGGCTGGGTGCTCTCCAGTTAGAAGCAGAGAGATGAATGTCTGAAGAGCCATTGCTCAGAAGAACGATGGCAGAAATGGGGAAGGAAAGAGGAGGAGACAAGTAATAGAAATATTAGTTAAGTTTGCTTATGGAACCCTAGTCACCACCTGGATGCTGTGTTAGGAAAAGGGATAATTCAGGAGTGACCCCCAGGTTTCCTGCTATATGAATAGGATGCTGCTATGCATTGAGATGGGAATAAGGAAGAGTATAAGGCTTCATTTGGGGTTTTTCACTTGTTTGTTTTGAGAGTGAAAGGGCTAAACAATAATGGGTTTTGTCTTCAGTATATTAGAAGTGCCTGTAAGACATCCAGACGAACGTGTACTATTGGTTTTGGACACATGGCCCCAGGGCCGAGAAGTGAGGTTCTGACCAATGTGGTGGATTTAGGGGCCATGAACATCACAGCATAGTTGTAGCCGCAGGAATGGATGAAAGTGAAAAGAGATCCAAGTACAGAAACTTGGGTAACAGCACGTGTTTTAGTGGGCCTTTATTATCACGGCACTGTTGATTTCCCTGATCTCATCTCACACCTCTTGCTCTCAGCAATCTACGTACCAGTCAAATTAAACCACGTGAGGTTCTCTGAACACACATGCTGTCTTAACGTACACGCTGTTCCCTCTGTCAGAAATGTCCCTTGCCTCATTCTGTTGCTCAACTCTCTGCATTTAGCAAACTCCTATTGATCCCTCAAATATTTGTGTGTGTGTGTGTGTGCGTGCGTGAGCATGCGCGCTTAGTCATGTCTGACTATGGTGACCCCATGGACTGTAGCCTGCCAGGCTCCTCTGTCCATGGAATTCTCCAGCCAAGAATACTGGAGTGGGTTGCTGTTTCCTTCTCAAGGGGATCTTCCCAACCCAGGGATCAAACCCGCATGTCTATGTCTCCTGCATTGGCAGGTGGGTTCTTTGCCAGTAGCACCACCTGGGAAAGTCCCTGATCCCTCAAGACCCACCTCCAAAGTAATCCTCTCCCCAGGAAAAGTGTCCCTTATACGTGCTTTCCTGGAGTAACTACATTAAGTAAAATGGACTTCTTGCTTATCTCTTTTGTGCTTAGGTCCTGATGATAAGGTTTGTGTCTTGTTCAACATTTCACACCAGTCCCTGGCAGTGTGCCTGACAAACAGCAGGCACTTAACAACTAATTGGTGGCTGAAGTGTGAAAGAATGGTCCTAGAGTTGTCAAGGAGGACAAAGACAGCATCATGTTAAAAGTGGAAGGAGTAGAAGGCAGGAGTGTTTGAAGGAAACCAAGGATGCTCTAGAAGGGAGTGGTCAGTAGTGTCAAAAGATTCTAAGCAATCATGTAAGATTAAGACTGAAAACGTTCATGTGTGTGTGTTAGCTGCTCAGCCATCTGACTCTTTGTGACCCCGTGGACTATAGCTCGCCAGGCTTCTCCGTCCCTGGCATTTCCCAGGCAAGAATACTGGAGTGGGTCGCCATGCGCTTCTCCAGAGGGTCTTTCCGACCCAGGGATCAAATCCAGGTCTCCCTCATTGCAGGCAGATTCTTTACTGTATGAGCCACCAGGGAAGCCCAAAACCGTTCACAGGATTTAATAACCAGGTTAGTGGTGAACTAACTGGTGAACTAACTAACTAACTAGCCCTGTGAACTATCGTAGTAGAAATCAGATTGCAATGTTTGAAGAACAGTTGATAGATAAAAGTAGGGCCTGAAACTATGAGGAACTGGCCTAGGATAGAAAGCACAGAAGGAGACATGGAGTACAAGGAAGGCTCTTCAAAATAAGAGAGGATGAGTTGGAGGAGTCGGAGCCTGGGAGAATGAGGAGTCTAAAGTAATGGAGGAAGAATGATAACCGAACCCAATTTCGGCTTCCAGGAAGGGATAAAACTTCATGAAGGAGAATTAATCTTGAACTGGAAGAGGGCCTGGAAGGGAGTGAAGATGGGTGTGGATGTAGACATGTTTATAGGGGTGGGGAGGAACTTTCAGAGAGTTGAGGATTTGATTGTCCCCCTAGTTAGATGTTCCTGTTTGTGAACTTTGTGTGTGTGTGTGTGTGTGCGCGTGTGTGTAGGGGCTGGTTTGGACAGGCTTGGGGGTGTGCTCATGAAGAGGAATAAAGGTGCCCAGTAGTCCTATAAGACCTGAGAGAGGGAGCTGACCAGAAACACATTATTCTTTTCTTGGAAAAGGAAGTCCCATCAATTTAAGGTTTGTGCCCTTTATGAATTCTGAGAGTTTACTGATTTAGATGAGCACTTTTTATAGGGTGCACAGGGAGTGCCATAAGGTCATTACTGATTTATGAGATTATACTTGAGAGACTATCACTGAGGAAAAAGTATTTTTAAAGGAGTGTCCTTCCATAATTCAAAGAATGTTATTTGTCTCACCATCTAGGTATTTACATACTATATAAACGACCTGAACATTTAATAACAATGTGACCCATGTCAGCCTCCCACGTCACCAAAGGAAAGGGGAGAATTCAACCATGTTATTACTTTGGTTGAGTTTATCATATCTCTTAGTTAAATGCATGAGCAAGCCATGCTGTGCTGCCTTGAATAAACTATTAATCAGTATAAAAGTAAAAAGATATGCACCTTAAAGTTATGGTTTTGTATCCCAGGTGGCTCATTAACATTTACTGAATTCTTACATAATGCCAGGTGTGCTGTGCTAAGTCACTTCAGTCATGTCTGACTCTGCGACCCTATGAACCATAGCCTGCCAGGCTCCTCTGTTCTTGGGATTCTCCAGGCAAGAATACTAGAGTGGGTTGCCATGCCCTTCTCCAGGGGGTCTTCCCAATCCAGGGATTGAACCCAGGTCTCTTACATCTCCTGCATTGGCAGGAAGGTTCTTTACCACTAGCGCCACCTGGGAACCCACGTAATGCCCTATATTATCCATAAAATTTCCTAGTATATTCTCATTTAAACTTCATAATCATTTCAGGGGCAGGAAATATTTAAGTCCTATTTTATCAATGAAGACACCAAGGTTTAAAAATAGGTATCTTGCCTCTCTTTTAGTTTGCCATTCAGAGAAGACTATGTCAAGTTCAGAGGGCCCAATATTTAGTTAGAGTTCTGTATTTTAACTGCACATTTATAACTTTTTCAACTTCACGGCATTGCATAACCTGTGTAGGGTAACCTGAATTAGCCCCTCTGCTCGTGACGCACAAAAGCATGATATGTATGCATTCCCATCCTTCTCTGGGCCACTGCAGACATTGATCATCAACCATAGCACACCTTCTGTGGGGCTCAGAATTGGTGTCAGAAACCCTCACGAGGTGATGATCCAGGCAATCACTAATTAATTTGTCATCCAGAAGCTAATATCCCCAGTTGTTTTGTGAATCACACCTGGTAGACAGAACAGTGTGTCATTTCAGATCCTCTGAGAAGCAGCCAAACTGGGATAAGACTTATAAAAGCTTTATTGGGGGAAAATGCCCGTGAAGATAAAGAGAAAGGGAGAAATGGAGCTGTTGTAAAAAGGGAGGGGCTTCAGACCACAGTGTAGGCTTGACACCTCTGAAAGAGGGAAGACAGAGGGGAGGAAGGGTTGGGTAGGTAGGGCTCTTCTGACTGTAGCACAGTTCTAAGAAAGTCAGCCAGGTTTCTTGAGCAAAGGTGTCTCTTAGAAGAATCTCATCCTGGGCAGGAATGGGCTGGCCCTCCCTGCTGTTCACCTGACTCAGTGACTGGCTGCAGGGGAGCATGGCCTTGGAGCTGGAAGCCTCGAAGAGGATCTGAGTGCCCACTTCCGTGGCAGCTACGGCAAGTATCCCTGGAAATACCACAGCTGATCTTCTGTAGATCAACCAGAAACCATTGTGCTACCAAAACTGGCAATTCACAAAGGCCTTGAAGGTTTCTTAGCAGCTAGAAGGTTAAAACTTTTACTTATCTTTCCTGGAGTTGTCTCATCTTCCTGAGTTTTAATGCTTGTGGGCTTGTGAAGTCCTCGGTGTTCCCACTAACCATCAAACCCTGAGAAAGAAGAGGGAGTTGCAGCCACTATTTCTCCCGTTTGCTGACTGATTCCTGGTCTTATCACTTCCTTCGGTTGGAAATTATGTCTCACTTTCACTGAGCAAAAGCTATATTCTTGGTTACAAGGATTGTAAAAATAATAACGTATGATTTATAGAGTATCACAAAACATTGGTATCTACAGGGTATATGTTTATGATCTGCAAATATTCTCCAAAATTACAAATATAGAAATGTTTAAACAGCTCATTGGCTTTCTCCCAAATTATATGTTCACTGAAAGACACATGTATTTATCTTTATCATGTGAGACATGTTTTCCTTAATAAATAAACAAAGATTTTTGCCTCTTCAAGAGTCACTATGGAGAAGTAGCAACTCAGCAGTGCTGATAGGCTGGTAACTAAGTTTCTTCACTAGTTAAGTGAATTGCTGCTATACACGACTCTCAGAGTGTGTGGGATTCAGGTATACTTTTCATTAAGGTTACACATTCAGTTCAGTTCAGTCGTTCAGTCGTGTCCAACTCTTTGCCACCCCGTGTCCTGCAGCACGGCAGGCCTCCCTGTCCATCACCAACTCCTGGAGCTTGCTCAAACTCATGTCCATTGAGTCAGTGATGCCATCCAACCATTTCATCCTCTGTCATCCCCTTCTCTTCCTGCCTTCAATCTTTCCCAGCATCAGGGTCTTTTCTAAGGAGTCAGTTCTTTGCATCAGGTGGCCAAGATATTGGAGCTTCTGCTTCAGCATCAGTCCTTCCAATGAATATTCAGGACTGATCTCCTTTAGGATGGACTGGTTTGATCTCCTTGCTGTCCAAGGGACTCTCAAGAGTCTTCTCCAACACCACAGTTCAAAAGCATCAGTTCTTCGGTGCTCAGCTTTCTTTATAGTCCAACTCTCACATCCATATGTAACTAGTGGAAAAACCATAGCTTTGACTAGATGGACCTTTGTTGGCAAAATAATGTCTCTGCTTTTAAATATGCTGTCTAGGTTGGGTTTCCCTTGTGGCTCAGCTGGTAAAGAATCCACCTGCAATGCAGGAGACCTGGGTTCGATCCCTGGGTTGGGAAGATCCCCTGGAGAAGGGAAGGGCTACCCACTCCAGTATTCTGGCCTGGAGAATTCCATGAACTGTATAGTCCAAGGGGTCTCAAAGAGCTGGACACGACTGAGAGACTTACACTTTCATGTTCACTAGGTTGGTCATAGCTTTTCTTCAAAGAGCAAGCATCTTTTAATTTCAAGGTTGCAGTTATCATCTGCAGTGATTTTGGAGCCCCCCAAAATAAAGTCTCTCACTGTTTCCATTGTCTCTCTATCTATTTGCCATGAAGTGATGGGACCGGATGCCATGATCTTCATTTTTTGAATGTTGAGTTTTAAGCCAGCTTTTTTACTCTCCTTTTTCACTTTCATCAAGAAGCTCTTTAGTTCCTCTTCACTTTGTCATAAGGTGGTATCATCTGCTTATCTGAGATTATTGATCTTTCTCCCGGCAATCTTGATTCCAGCTTGTGCTTCATCCAGCCCAGCATTTCACATGATGTACTCTGCCTATAAATTAAATAAACAGGGTGACAATACACAGCCTTGACATATTCCTTTCCCAATTTGGAACCAGTCTGTTGTTCCATGTCCAGTTCTAACTGTTGCTTCTTGACCTGCATACAGATTTTTCAGAAGGCAGGTAATGTGGTCTAGTATTCCCGTCTCTTTAAGATTACACATTACCACACATTGTTATGAAGACAACAGTTATTTTTGTTGTTCAGTCACCCAGTCGTGTCCAATTCTTTACAACCCCATGGATGCCAGCACTCCAGGCCTCCCTGTCCCTCACCATCTCCCAGAGTTTGCTCAAGTTCAAGTCCTTTACATCAATGATGCCATCCAGGCATCTTATCCTCTGACTCTCTCTTCTCCTACCCTGAATCTTTGCCAGCATCAAGGATTTTCCCAATGAGTCAGCTGTTTGCATCAGCTGGCCAAAGTACTGGAGCTTTAGCTTCAGCATCAGTCCTTCCAATGAGTATTCAGGGTTGATTTCCTTTAGGATTGACTGATGTGATCTCCTTGCTGTCCAAGGGACTCTCAGGAGTCTTCTCCAGCACCACAGTTTGAAGGAATCAATTCTTTGGCACTCTGCCTTCTTTATGGTCCAGCTCTCACAACCATATGTGACCACTGGGAAGACCCTAGCCTTTGACTGTATGGATTTTGGTTTTCAACACACTGTCAGTTATCACCTATGATTTATTTATTGCCCATTGCCAACACACTACATCTGAATACATTAATATCAGATGTTTATAACAACCCTGTGAGGTAGATGATACCATGTCTTTTAGAGAGAGAGGACATTTTTATTGCTTATTGTATTTTTAATTTTTAATTAACCTTTATTGGAGTTCAGTTGCTTTACAATATTACATTAGTTTCTGCTGTACAGCAAAGTGACTCAGCTGTATGTTTACATATATCCCCTCTTTTTTGGATTTCCTTCCCATGTAGGTCACCGCAGAGCATTGATTAGTTCCCCGTGCCATACAGTAGGTTCTCAGTAGTTATCTACTTTATATATATATAGTATCAATATTGTATATATGTCAATCTCAATCTCCCAATTCATCCCCTCCCTTCCTCCTCGGTATCTGTATGTTTGTTCTCTGTCTCTATGTTTGCTTTTCAAATAAGATCATCTATACCATTTTTCTAGATTCCACACATATGTGTTAATATATGATATTTGTTTTGAAAGAACATATTTTAAAAAAAGCATCAGAGAAGTTAAAGAAGCTACCAAAGTCAAATAGTAAATGGTAGAACTAAGATTTAAAGCCACACATCCTTGACATTAAAAATACAAAACAACTTCTCTGTTTTTCTCCTTTCAAAATTATCTAGAGGCCAAGCTCTAGGTGAGCAGAGTCTTATGTCTGGTTTATTCCCTTCTCCTAGCATCATGCTTGGAACATAGGAGAAACTCCATATAGACATAGCATGAAGGATTGCTGGCACATTTGGCTTCTGAGAAAATGTGATATTCACTTAATAGAAGATTGTAGGCTGGAGAATAAGTTCACTTAAATTAAGATGGGGAAAAAATCCAGAAAGTTGGATACCTCCAGTGTGATCAGTAGTCTAGTCTTCTTTGAGGTTGAAGATGGTTCTTTGTGGGTTTGATTTTCCCAAGGGACACACAAAAAAGGGGCAATTGGCTTAGCAATTGAGAAGAGAAAATGAAAAGGAACATCTGACCACTATTTTTTGAAATGCTTTATTACAAGCCCTAGAAAAAATGTGTGCAGATCAAAACAGCCAGGTGTTCGCATAACAGCCCTCCGGGGCCAGCTGGCAGAGGGCAGCTGGTCATCAGAGTAGACGGAAAAAAATCTTCTGAAAAATGAAGCCTTAGCCCAAGAGAAGGGACAGGAAAGCACTCAGTGCCGGGGCGGCTGTGGACAGACCGTAATCATGAGGATGGAAAAGGATTAAAGGAGCACATTTCAGAAGGTTCTAGGGCTAATACAAGGTCTCTTTAATAAGTAGAGTCAGACATCCACCCAGAGTGTCAGTGGACCCTTCTGATGTTGGTGGGTCAGTAGACACGCACAGCATTCAAGAGGTGGAGAAACCTCCTTCAATGCTGGTGCAGTGTTGAGCATCCCCAAAGGAATCACTAAGCTCAGGGGTCTAAATTACAAGGCATGACTCTCCAGCTTAAATGCAGGAAATTGAAAACTACTAAAATGTGGACAAATAACCATGTGATTAATACCCTTATGAGGAACTAATCCAAAATACATGTCTTGGAATTTGAACTTCTCATCCAGCAAAATTATGGATTAGACAGCTGGATGTGGTTTTCATCTGCAGATTCAACCAACCACGGATAGAAAATATTTTTTTTGAAACTTCCAGAAAATTCCAAAAAAACTAACTTGAATTTGCCACACACTGGCAACTATTTATATAGCATTTACATTGTATCAATAGGTGCAGATATTTGCATAGTATTTACGTTGCATTAGGTATTATAAGTAATCTAGAGATAATTTAAAGAATATAAGACAATGTGTATGAAAGGGGCTTCCCTGGTGGCTCAGAGGTTAAAGTGTCTGCCTACAGTGCGGGAGATCCGGGTTCAATCCCTGGGTTGGGAAGATCCCCTGGAGAAGGAAAGGGTAACCCACTCTAGTATTATTGCAGGTTTTATGAAAAGATGATGCCATTTCATATAAGGGGCTTGAACATCTGTCCCCTCAGATACTAAGGGATCTCTGTACTTATAAAGGAGAAATTTGAAGTTTTGCTGTGGTCTCCCTTTTCTTCACCCCCTCCATTCTTTAACCCTTTTTCTTTTTCCAAGCCAACAACATATTATATACAACAACAATTAACATTGTTTGACCCCATTCTAAGTGTTTTACATAAATTGTCTATCCTCATAGTAAGATGTCTATCCTCATAGCTAAGGTGACACTTTTCTTATCCCTTTTTACAGATTAGGAAACTGAATTGATCAAAGGAGAGGGAATTGATTAAAGAAAAAAGAGCATCTAGCACCCAATAGAGTAAGAAAATGTAGTCCCACCATTATTAAAACAAGCTGCTAGTTACAGTGACTGAGAGCTGACAGAAGGGAGAAATGGACAAGAAATGAGACTAGAGGAACAACTTTTATAAGGAGGTGGACGAACTGAGAGAGAAGCATTGAAACCTGTACATTACCACGTGTAAAATAGACAGCTGGTTGGGGAGGTGCAGTATAACACAGAGAGTTCAACCCGGTATTCTCTGACAACTTCGAGTGATGGGATGAGTGGGTGGGAGGGAAGTTCAAGACGGAGGGGATATGTATGCATGAGTGCATGCTCACTCAGTCGTGTCAGACTCGTTGTGACCCGGTGAACTGTAGCCAACCAGACTCCTCTGTCCTTGGGATTCTCCAGGCAAGAATACCGGAGTGGGTTGCCATTTCCTACTCCAGGGAGTTCTCCTGACTCAGGGATTGAACGTGCATCTCTTGTATCTCCTGCATCTCCTGCATTGGCAGGCAGATTCTATACCACTGCACAAGCCCAGATGTATGTATACTTAGATTTTATGAACCCAAATGCTTACATTTTCCCGTATCTAGAAGAGCAGTAAAGTCATTAACGGTGACATCTACTTTAACACTGAGAAGGGTGATGCATTTGAAAATCGAAATAGAGTAACTGTGGTAGAACTAGGGCTTCCCCACTGGCTCAGTGGTAAAGAATCCCCCTGCAGTGCAGGAGCCACAGGAGACTGGGGTTCAATCCCTGAATCAGGAAGATCTCCTGGAGGAGAGCATGGCAACCCACTCTGGTATTCTTGCCTGGAGAATCACATGGGCAGAAGAGCCTGGTGGGCTACAGTCCATAGGGTCGCAAAAAGTCAGACATGACTGAAACGACTGAAAAGGCACCGCTGATTCACATTCTTGTACGGCAGAAACAAACACAGCATTGTAAAGCAATCATCCTCCAATTAAAATAAATTTAAAAAAATAAGGAAAGTAAGAAATAGGTCTAAAGACTGTAACATTAGACCAGTGTTTACTTATTAAAGGAACTTTACAGCTAGAGGATAATCTCTAATCTTGAAAATAAAACATATTTGGTCTGTTTCCTCCAGTCAGACTAATGAGCCCAAACTTTGAAAAAGCACCGAGAATAAAAGGAAGTGGAAGAGAAGCGGAAGAGACCGCAGACGCGGGGGCGGGTTTGGTGGGGTGCAGGAGAAAGCAGAGCCCTGCTGTTGACTGGGTTGGACTGGGATCGTCATCTGTCTTGGCCTGCAAGCCCTCAGGGCTTTGGCTATCAAGCTGGAAAGCCCTCACATCTTTTGTGGGGTCCTTGGCGGACAATTCACCAGGCCCCCGTTCCTCGGCACGGCAGGCTGTCCTTACAGGTATATTCAGATTGCGACCCAGCCTTCTATGAGTATCTGTTTTTCACTTATGCGAATCTGAGCTGAGTCAGCCAGCCAGCCCAGGGTCCCAGGCCATTCCTCGCTGAAGTCTGTCCTGGTCACTGCACTTGCCTGGCCCCCTCCCAGGCACCCCAACCCAAAGTCCTCAATGGTCCGTGAGGATAGAGACTCAAATGGTCCGTGTTCAAGGGCTCTCTCTCTGCCTCATGACTCTCTGCTCCAGCCACAAGACACACTGTTGCCAAGAACTAGGCCAGTGAAAATACAAGGATATTTTTCAGCCAGACAAAAATATGCAAACAAATTGGTTGGAAGGGAGGTGGGAGGCAAACCCAGAGTCTTAGCTTCTGAGCTACAGCAGAGGGAGAAGACTGGGGGAATCCATGTGACTGTGGCTCAGAAGTAGAAATGTAGGGAACCCATGGCTTGGAGTATCCATGTGCAACCCGAGAACTGAAAAACAGAACCAGAATACAAGGAACGTCATCACGCTGGAGTCCCCAACACACAAATTAGATTACCATCTCTCTTCTCTCATTTTGTAAGCTGTCTGATGTTGCTTATCTGAAGGCGTCACATGGCACATATCGAAGGGTTCTCTTTCTTTCTGATCTCCTCTCTGGTCTGGTGTGACTTTGGGGACACCAAGTCCCTGGCCACACTGCCCTTGGTCTGCTGCTAAGTAGAAAATCCCCTTTTTTTTGGAGAGGGTGAGGGGATGGAAGTGTATCTCAAAGTTTACTGTCTCTTTTCTTGAGGAGCTAATCTCTTGAAGCATCATGTAGAGAGAGTGAGATGGGTGTAAACAGCAAACTTCCTGAGAGAAGAAAGGGGCAGAAAGACCTGTCTCAGCTGGAAATCATAGCACACTGGGGCAGGCAGAAGGGTGTGTGTGTGAGTGTGTGTGTGTGTGTGTGTGTGTGTGTGTGTGTGTGTGTATGCTCATGCACTCTCACATGCACACCCATGAGAATATCAACTTGATTGCAAGCAACATCTGTCTGGTCAATTTATCAGGTAAGTCTTCAGGATTAACTGATCCTAACAGACCACTGTTTCAGCTTGTTTTCTCAGTGTATTGTTATTCTCAGGGGTATCTACATTACTTAGTCCAACAGCAGCTCTCAGCGTTGGCTGTACATTGCCATTATCTGAGGGTTAAGCCACTTCAGTCATGCCCCACTCTGTATGACCCTATGGACTGTAGCCCGCCAGGCTCCTCTGTCCGTGCGGATTTCCCAGGCAAGAATACTGGAGTGAGTTACCATGCCCTCCTCCAAAAGGTCTTCCCGACCCAGGGGATCAAACCCGCATCTTTTCTGTCTACTGCATTGGCAGGCAGGTTCTTTTTCCCACTAGTGCCACCTGGGAATCCATTATCTGGGGAGCTTTAACATACCTGGATGCGTGGGAGAATCAGATTCAGTTGTTCTGGGTATGACCTGTGGATCTGGACTTTTAAAAGCCCTCCAGATGGCTCTTATTTGCAGACAAGGCTAATAAGTACTGAGGGTGTAGAGTTACTTCCTGATGAGAAACTTAGGAGGACTCCTTAGACTACTGGGCCAGATGAAAGGACATATTGTAGTGGCACCATTAGTCAAAAGGAGGAAAAGACATTGGAAGTAAATAACTAAATGAGGGCCTTTCTGGTGACAAAACAGCAGCACCAACAGCTCTGAGTCTATAGGGGAGGCCTCAGAAAACTCTTGATCTCTTCCAAGTTTCATGCTTGTCCTCAATCCCTTGGCATCAAGGTGTGTTACTGTCTCCTCTTAAACACTAAGAGATGATCAGGCCTAAGGTACAACTTTATTAGCAAGGTGTCCACCAGTCCTCCCTGGAGTTCAACAACAGAATAATCACCCCAAACAAACCTCATGCTTTCAGTGCACATCAAGATAGACACCAAAGCCAAGTTGCTTAGGTCTGTTACCCCTGATCTCCGGGTGAGTTCAACTGTGCAGCTGGAAAATTATGCCACTGAGAATTTGGACAAGAGAACATCATTCAGATTCACAAGGTCTTTCTGGAATTGGACTCCCAGGCAATTTTGCAGATATGACTTGAATTTAGTCAAGGAATTCTCTTCCCTTATACGGTTCTATCAAATAAATCACTGCTGTGTATACACCATGCATTCTGCTAAGGGATTTGTATGGATTGTCTCATTTCATCCTCACAACCTCCACAGGCAGTAGATGTTGTTTTGCTCATTTTACAGGTGAAGAAATTGAGACTTACTATGGTTTTGTGGTATGGTCATTGTCTTGTGGCTAGTAGATGATTGGGGAATGGTTTATTTTTCTAAGTTTTCATTTTGTACTGGAGTATAGCCAATTAAGAATGTTAGGATAGTTTTGGGTGGACAGCAAAGGGACTCAGCCATGTGTATACATGTGGCCATTCTCCCCCAAACTCCCTTCCCATCTAAACTGCCACATAACATTGAGCAGAGTTCCCTGTGCTATACAGTAGGTCCTTGTTGGTTATCCATTTTAAATATAGCAGTGTGTGCATGTTGATCTCAGACTCCCTAACTATAGAGCAATGGTTTAATCTGTATCTGTGACTTTAAAATCCCAGGTTTTATCACCAAACTACTGCCCCTGGTTTATAGTGTTCCAGGGGAAAAACCATTCACTTTTGCTTGTTTTTCAGTCTCTTGGTGTATCCCTTCCTAAAATCTGAATCCAAGTCATTGTAATCATGTGGAATGTTTTGGTGATTGATATCTTTAAAACTTAGTCTTTCTAGAAGAAATTTGCCAACATATATGTGAGCTTCAAGCAATAGCTAACTTTATAACTGGGGATTGAGATGTTTCTTTATGCGGTCGGATTAATCACAAAAAGGAGGCGACAGCAATAAAAATGGAAAGAGTGGCTGAATGTGCTCCTGTGCTGAGTCATATCACTGCTGCTGCTATTTTGTCAACAATGAAAACTGATTTTGTACTTTATACCGTTCCTTTTCTGTTTTAGCTCGTGATTGTTGTAACATTCTGCTCAATCTGCCGGGGATACTTGAAAATCTTCCCAAAGCTGTCATTAGCGTGTAAGGCAAGGCAGGGCCAGCCGGCATTTCTCTGCCTCCTAGCATGTGGGTGTACTGGATGAATATACCAGGGGTGATGGTACCTGAGCTTTTCTGATATTGACTGTATTGCTACAGAGTAAACAGGAAGGACAGCAAGATGGCATTTGAAGGTTTTGTTAATCTGTGCTCGAATGTGTGTATGTAAAGGAGTCTCTAGGTCCAGGTCTTCTACTAGGCTCCCATCCTGCACATTGAGTGTGAAGCCCAGGCTCTGGGAAGCCTTGTCATTTTCATATGGAGTGAATGGCTTGGGCTTTAGTACTGTCTGAGCTTGCCTTGTCCTTTCGAGGGCCTGGATGGGATGGCTCTTCTCTGACAGGGATGTTTATCTGGCCGTTATAAAACAGTCAGGAGGTCTTGCCTGGGGCTCTGCACTTGAACGCACATTGTCTGTGGGTGAAGGCCGGGCATGTGGATTTGTGGAGTCTCCTTTAAAATCTGTTGCAACTTGTCAGAGTCTTCTGAGGCCAGATAGCCTAGAATAAGTAATCTCAAAGATCAGCTTATTCCCTTTTTAAAGGTTTTGCTCCTCTGAGAACATGACCAGATTTTTTTATCTCCCCAAATAAAGCATGTAATGACATGCCTTTTGATGTTGTGCGATCCTGTAACTTCTGTGCTCAAGGACAGAATGGAATTGAAAAGGAATCTTCTTATAGACTCACTGTGGACACGTACAGAGAACAAGAAATGCTTTTTTGTTATTTGAAACTGCTGAGTTCTGGGGTTCTTTGGATTGACAGCGTAGTCTGACAAGAAAAGCATCATATCAAAGCTCCCATATTGAAGGGCAGTAGAAATATGACAAGGGAGATTGCTTAAGAGGAAAGGCTTGGAAATTTGTTTGTTTGCTTGTTTTAACTTTTGGAAGCAAGTGTAGGAAAAGATTGAAAAGATGCCAAGATCAAGACTTGTAAAGCCTCTGCTTTTTAAAAAAGTTGTAGTAAAATTTGCCATTTTAGCCATTTTTACATACACTCTTCTGTGACGTTGAATATCAGCACATTCACACTATTGCGTAACCATCACCACCCTTCACTTCCAGAACTATTTCATCATCACAAACTGAAGCCCTTTACCCATTAACAACAGCTTCCCTTTCCCTAATCCCCAGCAACCACCATTCTACTTCCTGTCTCTAAGAACCTGACCTCTCTAGATACATCGTGTAAGTGGAATCCTACAGTATCTGCCCTTTTGTGTATGGCTTATTTAAAGCTCCCCCCCTGTTAAAAAAGATTGCATTCTAGTTTTTGCTCACAGTCCCTATATCTGTCTAGTTATTTTGATGACAGTCTTTGCTCAAAGAAGACAGGATGACGACAAGAATCTGCCTAATCACTGACTCTGGCAATGGGTTGAGGTGACTGCATGCTTTCCAAGCCAGAGGTCAACAACCTTTCTGAGTTGGAATGCCAGAGTTCCAAGCCCTGCGCTGCTTCCTTTAGGTCAAAGGTCAGGGATGGTTTCAAATCCTGAGTGAGCAAGTTCTGCCTCCTGATGCTGTGGGGAAGACAGGTTGCTCTCCTGCAAATTGAGGTGGCGAGACAGCTTTGATTTCTTTCAGTTGCAGAGGAAAGGTTGAGCCCAGTGACAGCAGGTGGTTATAACTTTCAGGAGAAGCTGTGACAAAAGTGATAAGTCCCAGAGGACATCAAAGAAGGAGGGAGCTTCTTTACCATTCCTTCCACTTGAAGAAAAGTCAGTTGTCTGAGGGAATGATTGCCTTTTTGGTCATTGCTTTTCTTCTTTCTAGAATTACAGTTGTTGGCAATATGTGGATGATCTAAGGTGGACATAGGAGGGATGAAGGGTCAGAGGACTGCAAGTCAGAGGATGCATACTGGCCTGCATTAATGTGGTCCCCAAGCTCCTGTTCAGGGAGGCAGGCCACCCTTGGAGGAGACAGGTGAGCCCTGCAGGCTGCCTCTGAAATCTAGCTTCTGTCTACTCCACGAGATCTGAGGGCCCCGTGGGCAAGAGTGCTGAAAGCCCTATCTTCCAGGCATATTGAAGTTTTTCTTTGGAAATTAGTAGGATCAGAGACTTACTTTTTAAAAAGGATCACAGGAAATTTCTATAATTGCTGTAGAGATAATAAAATAGTGCTCTGGGAAGGATGGGGAAAGTACAGTTAGGGAGTTGGGGATGGCCATGTACACACTGCTATATTTAAAATGGATAATAAACCAGGTCCTGTTGTATAGCACAGGGAACTCTGCTCAGTGTTATATGGCAGTCTGGATGGGAGGGGAATTTGGGGGAGAATGGATACAGGTATATGTATGGCTGAGTCCCTTTGCTGTCCACCTAAAACTATCACAACATTGTTAATCAGCTATACTTTAATGTAAAATTTTAAAAAAGTTAAAAAAAAAACTGTGCTCTGGTTTATGTATTTTGCTCAGTAGGTGTGGGTTTTGTGTCAGGCAGTTAACTAAGTGTTGAGGATGCAGCAGAAGCATAACACACGTGGTTTCCTCCTTCATGAAGCACGCAGTCCAGGGATCAGACAAATATAAATCAACCAGTAGGTCAGTCAGTCAGTATTTATTGAACCTGCATTATGTTCCAGACACTGAGGATATCCAAGGAAGCTAAGCGGATACAAATCATGTAAAGAGATGTCAGATGGTAACTCTGATGAAAGCTAAGTAAGGGAGGTGTTTTGAACCAGGAAAGCCTATAATCCAAGCTTAATAGCCAGGGAAAGCTTGTTTGGAGATCTGAGAGGTGGAAGAGCATCACCAGGGAGAGGGGACAAGAGTACATACCAAGTGGAGGGAATAGCCCATGCAAGGGCCCTGTGGCAGGGAGCTTAGGTGAGCACGGGGGTGAATGGAAGGCGTCTGTGGTTGGAGTGGGGTGGGAGGGATTGGTGGACCCATGTATGCTGGAGAGTAGGTGGGAGCTAGTCAGGAGAGACATCCACATACAAGTGAGAGGAGTCTGACTTGTCATTTTTCTTCTTAGAAAGTCTTTCTTTTTTTCCCTCAGCATAGCACTGTGTTTAAGAGCATGGGTTCTGGAGCCAGACTGCCAGGGTTGAACCCCTGCTTCTCCCGCTGACAAGCTAAGTGACCATAATCATGCTGCTTAACCTCTCTGGGCCTCAGGTTTCAAATCTGTAAAATGGGGAATAGTGCCTACCTCATAAAGTTGTTAGGAAAACTAAGTGAGTTTATATATGTAAAGTGCTTAAAACAATGCCAGACACTAATTATAAGCATCACATAATAATAAGACCTATTATTATTACTCTGTAGAGCAGAGGACATCATTATTCACCACGTATTACCCAATCAGTTTATACATAAGAAATCCACCCTGGATTATATCCAGAACACATAGATATGTAGATCACAAACAAACAAAAACCTAAAACAAGCTATAGGTCTCTTTAATGTCCCCTTATGGTATGGAAAAATGTGTTCCTCAAGTTAATCATCTTGGAAAAATCCTCTTTCAGAATTGAGCGAATTAAATGCTTTGTACTTCGCTCCATGTGTATTTGAAATTTGAGGAAAAAAGTGTATTCTTGTTAATGATTCAGGTGATACTCAGAACTGACTAAGGGCAGAATGTACCTCCAATCCTTTCATCATTTTATCAACTCATGCAATTGAGCAATCAGGATGGCAGAGCCAGAAACCACCTTAGAGATCAGCTAGTCATTTGTTCTGATTTAATTGACTTGTTGGTTTCTCCATGAGGTGATCACATTAGAAAAAAGAGCTGAATGCCTAAGAATTTAATAGACAAGTTAATTTCACTGAGATGCTTCTGTGAAAGTAACAAATACTATCTGCAGCTTCTCCTTTGGAAGGTGGTAATGCATTTTTGCTGAATTTTTTTTGGTAACTATTTCTGAAAAATAAAAATAACAAGTGGCGTTACTTTGTACCTATAGATTTGGTAACATTGTGAGTCATCAGGTCTCTGTGTGCACAGTGGTATGTTATTGAACAAACAAACTTTTATTGAAAACTCCGTGTATGAGACCTTATAATGGATGCTTTTATATGGTGCCTTATTTAACCCTCACAGTAATTATATGGAGTCTTTAAGCCTGCATTGCCCTTCAACTGCCCTGTTCTGCACTGAAGGGGCCTGTATCCTGTAGCTACAATTCCTGGCCTCTCCTGTTCACAAGTTCCTCGCTGGGTTTGAGCACTGGGAGGCACTGGTGGAAGTCTAGGGTAGGGTGGATAAAGAAGTCATATTTCTCGCATGTTTCTCTGCCTTGGGCTGCATCTTCTGTATGGCACCAGCTCCCATGGGTCTGACAGATGATAGTTCTAGCTTCCACTTGATGGATCCACCCCTAGGGTCTAATAAACATTCTCTTGGTCCCTCCAGCAATGGGTAGGTAGACCTTTCTGCTCTTGTTCATCCCTGGATTTCACCATTGTCATTGTCTGATATTTGGCTTATAGTCTCCAGTACCTGTATAACTAGTTCCTACGTTAAACTCCCTCTATTAAAAATAATTGAAGTAATTTTTTAAATATAGGTCCTAACAGCTAGATTTCAGTATAATTATACTTGTTTTGCTTGTTTTCAGTATATGAGGAAACTGAAGACTATACAGGCTACATGTCACAATATTAAACCCCTTATCACAAATCTACTAATTAGACTTTGCCCTACTAAATTCATGTACACTTCATCTATTATTTCACTGTGATAGCTTCATGACTTTGTAGAAAATGGAAATCTTTTACTATAGGGGAAAGCCCCCCTCTGGGCTTTCCTGGTGGCTCAGATGGTAAAGAATCTACCTGCAGTGCAAGAGACCCAGGTTTGATCCCTGGGTCAAGAAGATCCCCTGTAGAAGGGAATGGCAACCCACTCCAGTATTCTTGCCTGGAGAATCCCATGGACAGAGGAGCCTGGCAGGCTATAGTCCATGGGGTCACAAAGAGTGGGACTCGCTCAGTCATGTCTCCCTCTAGGACCATTAGTATTTGAGGGGTTTTGCTGCAATCCCACTTTAGCTCAGTTGGATTGATAACTTATTTCAGGACGAATTTGACGGTCAACATCTTATATCTCTCCAGAGACAGAATGATTCGACTTCCATGCAGCATATCAGAAAAATGCCCATTTGGATGAAAGTATCCACAGATCCGTGGAGCTACCAAGTTCTGGCAACTCTTCCAGGCCAGGTGATGGATTCCCTTTGTTTCAATTCAAATAAAAAATTGAGATCTTCATTCCTGGATTTATGGAGTCAGGATAGGAATACTCAAATTATTGTTAAGTCCCACATAAGGACTTTACCATAATTTTAGGCATAATTTTTAGACTCCTTTAGTAGGAATAAATCATAGGCTAAAATGTCTGTGGTCTGAGAACACTAAAGGAATCCTAGGATACCACTGATTTACATATAGAGACTCTTCATATGAAGAAGTTGGCATTCTAAAAAGGACAAGTAAAATGCTAAACCAGCAGTAGAAAAATAGCCTCTGAATTCTCTCCGTTTAATAGTAAGAATAGATAGAAAGGACCAAGTACTGGTTCACATGTGTGTGTGTGTGCGTGCGTGTGTGTGCGTGCGTAAGGATAGGGGTACAGTGTAAACCATCAACGCAAGCAATTGAGTGGTTTGACTGTGTGTTTAGGGAAATAGGTAAAATTGTGTTTGTTAAACTTACAGATGCGGAAGAGTGTCTGGATTAACGGTATTATTACAATGCTACTATAGATTGTATACTTAGCCAATACTATATAATACTGTGTGGTCGTTAAGAAGAAAGATGAAGACTTGAATTGAGTGACTTTGTAGTAGCTACAGGTGGATGCATGAGATGACAAGGAGGCGGAACTAATCAGATTTGATCATTGATGGGCTAAGAGGTAAGGAGGGGAGAGAAAACTTAAGGATTATTCTGCAGTTTTCAGTCTTCAGGACTCTTATCTTTTCTTTTTTCATATAACGTGCTCTGCTTCGTTGCTCAGTCATGTCTGACTCTTCGTGGCCCCGTGGACTGTAGCCCACCAGGCTCCTCTGTCCATTGCGATTCTCCAGACAAGAATACTAGAGTGGGTGGCCTATCCCTTCTCTGTGGGATCTTCCTAACCCAGGGATCCAACCAAGGTCTCCTGCATTGCAGGCGAATTCTTTACCAGCTGAGTTACCAGGGAAGACTTTTTCGTATAATATCCAACTCAGATAACTTTGTGTCCTTTTGCAAGACTTTCGTATTACAGCCAGAAACGGGCTGATAGTCTGTTCTTCAATGAGGACAAAGAAACCTACCAGGTGGCCTTAGCACAGCCGCGTTGCCATATGTGAGACAGAAAGAGAGCAATACGGAGATTCTGAAGTCATCAGGACTCCTGACCACGTGCTGAGATCATGGATGTAAAGTAGATCGGGCGCCTTGCATCTCATCACACAGAGAGTGACTAAAACCTAAGGGGCTTGACAGTAGTTTTAGATCTCTATGTAAGATCTAAAGGTCTCTGGGTAAGAATTTTGTACAGAGTTAGACAAGGGATGAGATAACCACCCACCTCACTTTTGCCTGGATTGGAAGTAAGCCTTGCAGGGTGGTTCTCATACCTAGTGTAGCCCTGCCTTCTAATCTGGGTGGTCTGTGTGCTGCCTGTGGGCAGGCCATGGCTCTGCATCTCTGTCCTTGCTTCAGCTGCTCGCCTCCCCTGCAGGACCTGCTCCTCACTACCGTTCAGATCCTCCATCCTCAGAACTTAATGCCTCCTGCTGCCTGGGGTCCGCCACAATAATTTGTTTTCCTTTAACCTATCACACTGTGTGTATTTCATTTTTTTTTTTAAACTGAGGTATAGTTGTTTTACAGTTTTATGTCAGTTTTTGCTGTACAGTGAAATGAATCAGCGATAGTTGTACATATATCCCCTCTTTTTTGGATTTCCTTCCCATTTAGGTCACCACAGAGCATTGAGTAGGGTTCTCTGTGTTATAACAGTAGGTTCTCATTAGTTATCTATTTTATACATAGTAGTGTATATATGCCAATCCCAATCTCTCAGTTCCTCCCACCCTTCCATATCAACATGTTTTCTACGTCTGTTTTCTATGTCTGCATCTCTGTTCCTGCCATGCAGATAAGTTCATCTGTACCATTTTTCTAGATTCCACAGATATGAGTTAATATTCATTGCAGCACTGTTTACAATAACCATGGCATGGAAGCAAGCTAAATGTTCACATTCATCAACAGATGAGTGGATAAAGAAGGTGTGATGCATATACACAATGGAATATTACTCAGCCATTATAAGGAACAAAATTGGGTCATTTGTAGAGACGTGAATGGACCTAGACTATTATACAGAAAGAAGTAAATCAGAAAGAGAAAAACAAATATCATATATTTAATGGGTTTTTGTACTTCATTATATATTGCATTTTATTATCCTTTCATTTTCCAACTGCATTAGTCTTGTCTTTCAAATATCTCACAAACTCCTTGAGGGAAGAACCATTTCTTGCCCCATGCTTCACAGCATCTGTCTAGAGTGAATACTTGTTGAGCAGTTGGTTCAGTGTGGAAATTTTGCCCCCGTCTGCCCTAGCTCCTAGCCACCCAATTGGCTTAGCTACCTATTGCTTCTTCTTGAGCTGTCGGGCAGCCATCACCCAGTACAAGTTCTGAACATGCAAATACTTCTTCCAGGACATAAAGAGTGCCAGCTATGGTAGTAAGGGTGGAGGGAGAAAGAAAGGAAAATGCACGTAGAAACACAGCTTGTTCTTTGACCTGGGAGAACTTGTTTGCCAGAAGTTATTCAAAACCAAAAGCTGCTCAGAACAATTATCAGTCTGTCTTCAGAATCTGGGATGTCTTAAAATAATAAAACAGTAGGAAATAACATGAGCCAATTCTTGCTGGGACTTTTGGGTTAAAAGCATCTCTTGCTTTAAGAACATTCATTAGCCATGGACCTACTTTATAGCACAGGGAATTCTACTCAATAGTCTATAATAACCTATATGGGAAAAGTATCTGAAAAAGGATGGATATGTGTATATGTATAACTGAACTGAATAACTTTGCTGGACATCTGAAGCTAACATCACATTGTAAATCAACTATACTCCAATACAAAATTAAATTAAAAAAAAAAGAACATTCATTAGCTTCAATATCAGTATGAGAGACCAGTAGCTATTATTTCTTAAGCCAGGAATGTTGTGGCAACTTGTATCTACATGTTAAAGTTTTTAACATCAATGTAGGTATAGTATTCTAAATTCCACTAAAATGAGAAAACTTTGGTCTAGAGGGTTTAGGTGACATTAATGTATTGCCTCCTCCAAGAAGCCTTCCTTTAGCCTTCAGGATGGGGTACGCACTGTTATATCTCCCAAGAAACCTATGACTATGTTTATTATAGTTCCTACACATTATTTTATGTAGTGAAAATGTTAGTTGCTCAGTCATGTCTGACTCTTTGTGACCCCATGAACTATAGCGCTCCAGGCTCCTCTGTCCATGGGATTCTCTAGGCAAGAATAGTGGAGTGGGTCGCCATTCCCTTCTCCAGGGGATCTTCCTGACCCAGGGATCGAATCCAAGTCTCCTGCATTGCAGACAGATGTTTTTACTGTCTGAGCCACTGGCCAAGCCCTCCATAGTTTTATGTAGTAATGCAAAATAATAATCTGTTTTATCTATCTGTCTTCTCTGTGAGGATGCAGCTTCCTTGAGGATAGAGAAAGTTCCATTTCTAAGTCCATTGCTTTTTTTTTTTTTTCCTCTGTGCTACAGTGTGATTTTCATACATGCCAGAGACCTGGGAGTTTTAAACCACAGAATGCCTTTCAGTCATTGAGAATAAATTACTAGCTTTATTATACAGGCTGGGTTACTCAGTGTGTCTTCTTTCTATATGTAAGGTAATACTTAGGACATTTTCTTTCTTTTCAGACACCCACCCCGCTGCATTTTAGTGGATGGGGGAGGCTCTGTTTCCAAAAGTTAACATCACCAGAGGGTGGCTTATAGTTATCGTTGCCCCCTGGCAGAAAGGTTGCCCCGGACACTGGAGAACATTCACGGTTAATTTCATACAACCATGACTAATGGGACAAATCGCTCATCTGTGGAGACTCTTCAAGCTGAAAAGGCATAAAGAGATGTAAAAGGGGAGCAGATCATGGGCTCTGCCCTGGGATTCAGAGGAGACTCATAGCCAGGAGAAAGCAGGCGACGGTGACTCACTGTGGGTGCTGTTGGACTCAGCTGTTGCAGCTGGACTGACATCTGCAACACGTGATTGACGTCAGTGCAAAGAGGGTGTGAGGCAGGGTCCACCGGGGTTTGAACCCATGAGAACAGCAAAACCATCAGTGAGCCCTCTGTTCCTGTCTAAAGCCTATCTAGGCTCACCCGACTTAACAGCACATCCGAGAGGTGCTGTGCGGTGTCTTAGATAACACAGAAGGTTAGAGGCCAGGCTGGGACTATTAACTGGATGGTCTGACTCTTCATAGATCCCAGAGAAAGACAGATTTTTAGAAGTTGTGAAATCAGGCTAGGAATGACCTGACTCTTGCCTCTTCAAAGCACAGAAGGTCATTGCGGTGTTCTGTGATTTGACACGGCAGCTTGCCATTGTTTCCTGGAGGTGGTTTCTTACAGATTAAGTAAGAAAAATATTGTAGTAGGACAGTCATCATGCATACACTGATCTTTACCAATGTATAAGAAGCAACAACCATGATGCATGCAACACAGCGATGTAAGTGGGTTCTGTTCCTGTAGAAGCAACACCATGCCCTTCAATCAGGAAGCAGTAGTGCATTAATTGTCATTCAGTCATTAAGTCGTGTGCAATTCTTTGAGACCTCGTGGACCGTAGCAGGCCAGGCTTCCCTGTCCTTCGTGCATATGTGTGCTAAGTTGTTTCAGTCCTGTCTGACTGTTTGCCACCCTATGGACTGTAGGCTCCTCCACCAGGCTCCTCTGTCCATGGGATTCTCCAGGCAAGAATACTGGAGTGAGTTGCCAAGTCCTCCTCCAGGGGATCTCCCCGACTCAAGGATTGAACCCACATCTCTAATGTCTCATGAATTGACAGGCTGGTTCTTTACCACTAGAGCCACCAGGGAAGCTCATCCCTGTCCTTCACTAGTGCATAATTAAGACTATAATATTCTTTAGAATCAGAGAAGGCAATGGCACCCTACTCCAGTACTCTTGCCTGGAAAATCCCATGGATGGAGGAGCCTGGTGGGCTGCAGTCCATGGGGTCTCGAAGAGTCGGACACGACTGAGTGACTTCACTTTCACTTTTAACTTTCATGCATTGGAGAAGGAAATGGCAATCCACTCCACTGTTCTTGCCTGGAGAATCCCAGGGACGAGGGAGCCTGGTGGGCTGCCGTCTATGGGGTCTCATAATTTTTGAAAGATAGTAAACAGCTTGAGTTTGCTAAACACTTCACTTACTCAACATGCTTTGATGAATCCTGTTTCATTTGAACTTCACAGCTGTTCCTGAGTAACTCAGGAGGCAGTGAGAGTGAAAAAGTAAAAGTCGCTCAGTCGTGTCCAACTCTCTGTGACCCTATGGACTACACAGTCCGTGGGATTCTCCAGGTCGGAATACTGGAGTGGGTAGCCTTTCCATTCTCCAGGGGATCTTCCCAACCCAGGGATCGAACCCAGGTCTCCCTCATTGCAGGCAGATCCTTTACCAGCTGAGCCACAAGGGAAGCCAAGAAGCAGTAGCAGACCCTCATTCTGCAGATGAAGAATCTGAAACCAGCAAGGTATGGTGATTTGCCCAAGATCACACAATGTTTACTGTCAGAAATAGGACTAGAATTTTGCTTCTTTACCTCATGTTTTTGTGTAGCAAAGTTCACCATCCCTTGTCTAAAATGCTGAAGTCCAAACAAAAACAACAGGAGTCTATTTTTATCCCTAACTTATTTGGTGGCAGAATGTCCCCTGTCTTGACCTACTTTGGTAACAAAATCTGTTTTGAGGTGCTGTGAAGCGCTTCATTGTCCTCTTAGGGAGAATGTTCATATTTTATTACAGAAATTTTAACGTGTTCAATTACCAGATGTCCCAAACCAGTATATTTTCTTTGTTATATGGGTCATCTTTCTAAAAGTCAACACACACAAAAACAAATTCTAATTTTAGAAGCACACTTGAACAGTAGAGTTTTGGATAATAATTGTCACCCTGAAGTAGACTGGCTCTGCCATCTGACAGTCAGGAAATGAAGTATTTCTATTCACTAGATATAGTTAATAGTCAATATAGGTGCCATATGTGCATTACTATGTTGACTAAATTGGACTGTAGTGAAATAAACTTGATACCGACCTAGCAGTTGTTGTGAGGATTAAATAAGATAATTCAGGTAAGTCATTTGGTACAGTATCTGGCTTACAGGACACATTCCGTAACTAGAGTGTCAGCTATTAGCTTTCTTTATAAACTTTGCATCCCCAAGAGTTAGCAGTGACAAGCAGGGAGGTTAAGTAACTTGCCAAGGTCACATGACTAGTAAGTAGTACCACCATGACTGGACACCCAGACTGTCTCTTCCACCCAAAGCATATGCAAAACCAGTAGGGTAGAGATAATTCTGGGATCTTCCAGGGGACTCTAGAAATCCTTCCAGATCATCATTATGAAAATTAATTACCGAATCATTGGACTGGAGCATGTGGAAGTGCTGTTTAATAGCCTGCTGGGTAAGCCAGCTTTTGCTGGCTATCAACAGAGAGTGAGGGAAGGAGGAGAGAGAGAGAGAATGGGGGATGATTCCTAACTAGAGAAGACTTTATAAATTAAAATGTTGGGATGCCTTTATGGAGTGATTGGCAAACGTCTATTCCAGAGAATTCTTATAAGAAGAGTAACTTCCTTGGATGGATTCATGAGGTCTTTCTGGGAATTAGAGCAAAGACAATTCTTTTCTTTCTCAAGACTTTTCCCCCCAAATTCTGTGGATTAGGCCAATGAAGCCTATGGTTTGGAGGGAAATTAATGATGACATATATATATATATATATATAAGGGGCTTCCAAGGTGGCTCAGTAGTAAAGAATCCTCCTCCCAATGCAGGAGACCTAGGTTCGATCCCTGTGTCAGGAACATCCATGAAGCGTTAGTGTTAGTTGCTCAGTTGTGTCCGACTCTTTGAGACCCAGTGGACTGTGGCCCACCAGGCTCTTTCTTCCATGGGATTTTTCAGGCAAGAATACTGGAGTGGGTTGCCATTTCCTCCTCCAGGGGATCTTCCCCACCCAGGGATTGAACCCTGGTCTCCTGCATTGCAGGCAGATTGTTTATGGTCTGAGCCACCAGGGAAGCCCGTCTATATCTATAGGCATATCTATATCTGTATGATGAGAATTTGCTCCCATCCTGCCAGCTCCCCACACCCCCCGACAGTGGCTTTTTTTATCTTCTCCATGTCCTTCCTTTGAACCTAGGACTTTGGTTTTCCAACCAGGCTTTGGAGGTGAGTGCCGAGCTGGGGGTCGGGTATGGGAGAGCAGCCTGGGATGCGGGAGTGTAGGGGGCGAGGTGGGGGCGCGGGTGGCTCCTGAGAGGAGAGGGGGCAGCGCCTGTCTCACAAACGGCTTCTCATCCCGCAGCTCCTTCCCCGTCACAGCTCACATCCCAGATGGTGGGAGGAGGACTGTGGTCTGTGAGGACACGGGCTGGCGAGAAAGCGAGCCCCAGGGCGGCTCGGCCCGAGATGAAGCGACCCGGTGCCATTGTGTTGGCAGCTGCTCCGCCTCCCCCGTGTGCCATCGCGTCTGGTCTCATTTGCGCTCGGGGAGGCGGCACTTGAAAGGTGGCCCCTCCCCCGGGCTCCTTGACATTTGTCCAGAGATTAATTGGGCTAATCCCCTTCTTGGAAGAATAGGTTGCGGGGTGTGTGTTCGGGGAGGGCGAGGGGGCCGGCTGGGATTGAAGAGACGGGCATTAATGAAGGCGCTGGGGCTCGCTGGAAGCCTTTGAAGGAAGAAAAGAGCAAATTTCGCCGCTGTTCTCGGCCCAGGCTGACAGGTGGGCAGGGAGACTGCAGCTCTTCTGTTCTGCCCGGCTTTGCCAGAAGGTCTGTGCACACCAGCGGTAACGACTTTTGACAGCACCAGCTGTCACTCAGGGAGGCCGGGCTCCCAGCACACCTTGGCCTGCCATTCTCGAACTCGTAGCCAGGGCAGAAGGTGAGAGCCCAGAGCTGGGCTGTCCTGCTGTCCAAAGCCCACCTTGCTCAGATTCTTGTCTGGGATACTTACAAAAAGACGTTTACATTTCATATTGAATCAAGCATGCAAAATAAGCACCATTTATCAGTTAAGATTTTTGGCAGAGGACCATGGATGGTGTTTTATTGTGCTTCGTGCAGCTGTCCATTACTGGGAGGGAGACACACAGCTTTTCACCTTATTGTCTACTAATTGTTGTTCAGTCCCTAAATCATATCCGACTGTTTGCAGCCCTATGGACTGCAGCTCACCAGGCTTCCCTGTCCTTCACACAGAGTTTGCTCAAATTTATGTCCATTGAGTTGGTGATGCTCTCTATCCCTCTCATCCTCCATAATCTTCTTCTTCTTTTTCCTTGCATCCTTCCCAACATCAGGCTCCTTTCCAGTGAGTCAGCTCTTTGCATCAGGTGGCCAAAGTATTGGAGCTTCAGCTTCAGCAACAGTCCTTCCAGTAATAATAGGTAGCATTTATTGGGAGCTTATTAGGTGTCAAGGCATCATTCTAAACATTTTCCATGTGTTAATTAATTTTTTTATTCTTAAATTTAGTCCTTATTTTCTAGAGCTAGTAACCTGCCCAGGGTCATTTTAAATGGTGGCATCAAAACACAAACTTCTACAGTCCAACTTGTAACCCCACCCTCTTCACCCTCTTAACCACTGCACTAGGCTGCCTTGCTAACAGAGGAAACGGAATAAACATTTCCAAGTTTAGAACATGACTTCAGTGAGATTGAACAGTTAATTGAGGATTATGCATCCCAGGAGAGCTGAAGATAAAGAGCCATGGAAATACTTTGAGGTCCCTGGAAACCTCTGAAAGATATGTGCCTAATTGCACTATAGGTAGAAAAATTCTTTTCCAGCTACAGGATTCCAGTCATGTGCTGTGTTTCTCTGTAACTTACTGCAGTCACTGGCATAATGAATATGAAAAGAGTGGTGGTTAATCAAATGAACTTGCAGGAAGTGAGTTCTTCAAGCAGGATTTATATTGATGCCCATTGTAAAAACTATTAATAGTGAGGAGTTTTTAAAATGTCACTGCAAAGTGAAAGGAAATCTGCAAAGGTCGGAATATCTGTTCATCCTTTACCAGAGGTAAGAAAACTAGGTCATAGAAATGACTTTGGGAGGAACTGAATCAACAGATCCAAATGTCAGAACAATGGTTGGAGAGCTGGGGGCATATATGTGGTTTTTGAACACAACGAGTAACGTTCGACTTCAGAACATCTAATTAAACCTGGTTCTCCCTTCTATGTAACTGCTGTCCACCCAGCAGGCAGCACACACAGCCTCTCCATTTCCAACTGAGGTTTTTTTTTTCCCCTGTGTCATGAGGATTGATTTCTAGGCACTAGAGAGACCAGTACAGATTCTCAAGTAGGGTAAGGAAGATAAGAGAGAGTGAATGTAGAGTCAGTTCATCTCCTGTTTGATCTTCAAAACCATCCAAAGAAGGTATGCTGTCTTCACTTAATGGTGAGGCAACTACAGATCAGAGAGGTTGCTAACTGGAGCCTCTCCAGTGAGTAAGTAGCCAAACTGGCTTTGTGCATAGGCGGTGACACCCAGAATGGGACTGCCATGCTGGGTCCACTCCTGCTTGTCACCATGTGTCCAGTGCCAGGTAGTAAGGATTAGGAAGGAAGGAGGGGGAAGCCTCATCCTGCCACCTTGTCCACCCCTGTTTGCTGCTAGGTCCTTTTGCTGCATCCAGAGTCAGTCTCCTTGCTGTAGTAGGGGAGAGGGGAAGGGGGAGGGGAAGAAAGTAGGCATCCTTGCTTCCTAATTCCTCATTTTGTCCCTTTCTCCCAGTTCCCACAGCCCCCTCCTCATCTCCCAACTCTGGTCTCATCCCACACAGAGCCTCACTGCTCACTTGGACCAACCAGAAGCCACACTGCTGTTGACTCCTTAAGATAGAAGTGACTTTAGATTTTTGCCTCCATCGTGGGATGACTGCTAGGTCACCGTTGCTCCATCTGCCATTCCAGGCACCTACATGCCTGCTCAGTGGCCAGTGCTGGGCACCTGCCTGGTGTCTTGTCTTACACAACAACACCAAAACCAACCCTCCCCTCCCTGCCCTACTTTAGCAAAGATAAAAGAGCACACTCCAGGGTGAACAAAAAAAAAAAAGAAAATGACTTCAGTCATCTTTACTAAACTCCTAGGTCTGACACACACCTGAGAGGTGAATAGTCTTGTGTCTTCTGGAAGCAGTTTTTCGATAGTCATCACCCATAGAGGGATTTGGCTGAAAGTTTGAAACACAGAAAAAAACCCTGATGCTTCAGTTTTTCAGAAGAGCACACACCTGTTCCAAACCAAAGATTTCCAAAGAAACTAGAAGCAACCTCTTTTTCCAGGTTGGGGATCACTGGACAAATGTCCTGTTCTTCTATACATAGAGTAGTTTCTAATAATATGCTCAGTGGTTTTTGCATGAATAAGGTGTCTTAATTCTACAAAGTAATGTCATCTAGGGGCTTCCCCGTTGGCTTAGCAGGTAAAGAATCCACCTGCAATGCAAGAGACACAGGAGACTCGAGTTTCATCCCTGGGTTGGGAAGATTCCCTGGAGGAGGACATGGCAAACCACTCCAGTATTCTTGCCAGGAAAATCCTATGGACAGAGGGGCTACGATCCATGGGGTTGCAAAGAGACATGACTGAAGCGACTGTTTACACACACACACAATGTCATCTACATCTGTCTGACTTTATTTTAACATGGCCCAACTCGATAGGTGACAGGATCAAACCCAACCTTTCCTCCTTGGTGCCTTGTGCACCGATACCACATGGCGATCATTCACTCTCCTGCCTTCCACTCACATCGGATGTGAACTCTTTGGCCGCACAGACCCTGTTTTAGCTTACTTTGCATCTTAGCGTAACATCCTTCCACTCTTACCCTGTCCAATCCATTTTCCACACAGCAGCTAGAGAGAGCTTTTGAAAACATAAATCAGATTGTGTCATTTTCTCGCTTAAAACTTTTCAGGCTCCCCACAGCCTTAAAATATGATGTGCATGCCTGACTGGGGCTCCTTGCCTCCTGCAGGTCCAGCCTCTCGTCACTTCTCCAGTCTTGCTCTGGGCCTGTTGGCCTTTGCTCAGTGCTCTGCTGCCTCAGGGCCTTGGAGCATGGTTTTCTGATGGTCTGGAATGCTCTTCTCCTGGCTTTTGCGGCGTTGGCTCCTTCTCTTGCCTCAAGTCTTAAACACTTAAATGCCACCTTAAATGTCAGAGAGACCTTTCCCGGAACACTCCATCTGATATAAGTCTTCCCTGTTACTTTTTATGTCTGCATTCTGTTTACTGTCTTTATATGTACAATCAGCAATTACTTTATTGCCTCCTTTGGGGGGATTTGGGGGTATGTGTGTGCTTTTTTTTTTTATTGGAGTATAGTTGCTTTACAGTGCTGTGTTAGTTTCTGTTGTACAGCAAAGTCAGTGAACCACACATATACATAGGTCCACTCTGCCTTGGATTCCTTCCCATCTAGGTCGCCACAGAGCAGTGAGTAGAGTTCCCTATGCCATACAGTCAGTTCTCATTAGTTATCTATTTTATGCATAGGAGTGTATGTATGTCAATCCCAACCTCGCAAGCCACCCCACTCCCTTCCCCCTGTGGTATCGTCCTGTTGGCTCATTTAGCACTCTCTATTTCTCTTACTAAAATGCAGGCATCATGAGAACAAGGTTGGCGTGTGTTCACAGATGTATCTTCAGCACAAAGAGTAGTCTTGGCAGGGAGTGGAATGTCTATGTGTTTAATAAATGAATGCTGGAAAGAACAAATGAACAATTGAAGTGATAAACAATACAGTCATTACCCAGTAGGAATTACGTGTAAAGCGTCTCCCAAGGGTTTGTAACTTCTGTGTGTACTCAGGTGGAGACTGTGACCCTCACCTTTGTGAACAGACCATCCACAGGGAACCAGAAGAAAGGTAACTCTTACTAGGAGAGTGCTGCCTGAAAGCAGAGTTGGTATTCAAAGTCCCAGTGCTTCTCAGCTGCTCACCTTCTCCTGCTGAATTCTGTATGCTTCTGGGTCCAAGATGGCCCGAGAACCTTTGGATACTCTACATACAAGGTAGAATGAATTGGGAGGTTCACTCTTGATTTTGAGAGATAAAGTACTTTTATAGGAAGCTTTAAAATAAATGCATGCTTAGTCACTCAGCCGTGTCTGACTCTTTGCGACCCCATGGATTGTAGCCCACCAGACTCCTCTGTCCATGAGATTTCCCAGGCAAGAATACTGGAGTGGGTTGCCATTTCCTTCTCCAGTGGATCTTCCTGACCCAGGGATCAAACCCTTGTCTCTTACATCTCCTGCATTGGCAAGATAGATTCTTTACTACTGTGCCACCTGGGAAAGAAATTGATTAGTTGGGATCTGACCCCAAAGGCTGCTACCTGATGCTGACCAAACAGGTTATTTGTACTGCCTGATCCAAAACCCTATGTCTCTCATTTAAAAAAAAAAAATTTTTTTTATTTATTCATTTTGTCTGTGTCGGGTCTTAGTTGCAGTACTCTGGCTTAGTTGCTCCGTGGCAGGTGGGGTCCTAGTTCCCAAACCAGGGATCAAATCTGAGTTCCCTGCATTGGAAGGCAGATTCTTAATCACTGAACCACCAGGGAAGTCCCACCATATGTCTCTTTTTCAGGCCTGTTTTAGCATCCTGAAATGCAAGGGAGTGAGTTTCACTAACTCTATAGGGCTTTAGGATGACTTATTTTGGGGTTCAGCCTGACGATCCCCACATTTAAAACAAAGGAAAGAGGGCATGATCCCAACAGCTCCTGGTGTCCCCGGTCTCTCTATAGCTCCTCAGTTTGTGCAGCAAAACCCTGGGAGCTACCATGCAAAATAACTTCCCCTAAACATCCAAGTTATTCAGATTATTTGCAACGCATTTCCTTGGACAAAGATGCTATTGTATTTGAAACTTTATATTTGCTTATACTTACAGTGCTTAGCAGAATTTTCAGTGTGTCATGCTGGTTTAGTTCCTGTAGCACTATTAATGATAACTAACATGGAATCAAAAGAGAAAATGACAGGGATTGTTCTAAGGAAAAATTTATTTCGTCCCTGGGTTATCAGCTCTTTTGAGATTGAAAAACAATTTCCTAAATTGTGGCCTAAGGTGATCATCTCCTCCATACAGTCTCCTGTCTCCATCACAGAGTTGAAATCCTTGTTGTGTTTATTGCCTTTGAATCATTTATGGATTTAAAGCCACCCCGCTGAGCACCGACTCATCTTGTCCAGGTGCACTGGGCCTCAATGGGTTGGCAGTGAAATGTGGGGTCCCGAGCAGGGAAAGAGATGGAAACCGCATTCACAGTTTATTTGCTCACAGATGTTCACATAATAGCGGCTGAAATTTAAGAAGTAGCTTCTTTCTCTTTGTATCGGACAGAGACAAAGAGAAACAGTTGTGTGGGGGTTGGGAAGGCAAAGGGCTGTGAAGCTGTGAGAAGAATCGGGAATACCTAGGTTCACCAGCCCTGGAAAGAGAATAAACTCATTGACAGGGATATTGATTTTCATCTCTGGAAATATAGACCTGGGTATTTGGCTCTGGATGATTCATTAGCAAGTGATTTTTACAGGAGGAAGGAACTAGGAGGGCTGATCATGGATGAGGGCTTGACCACTGGT
>NW_011494800.1:4270400-4344816 GCF_000754665.1 Bison bison bison | reverse complement strand
CGTGGACATGGGTCGTGACAGCACCTCATGCTTTGTAATACTGCTAAGATGTCAGCTACATACTTCTCCTCCGCCCATGTCCACGCACTCAGCTTTGGTCTGTGTTTGCCACAGGGACCTGGCACATGCGGTATTGAGTTCTCTGTTTTCTCACGCAAGAAAAGGTGGGACAGCATGAGTGAAAGAGAGACTCTGATTTTCTCAGCCAGAAGTGTAGAAGCTGCTGTCTTTCCTCTGATGTCTGGCGGTTCTGAAATCACGGTCGATGATCAAGTGAATAATTGCTTCTGAATTATGATTTTTATGGTCCGAACAGCTAAATTTCTTTCAGGTTTGGTTAAGTGTGCTCAGTGACTCAGTAGTGTCTGACTTTTTGCGACCCCCATGGACTGTATCCTACCAGGCTTCTCTTTCCATGGGATTTTTCAGGCAAGAATAATGGCGTGGGTTGCCATTTCCTGCTCAGGGATCTTCCTGACCCAGGGAGCAAACCCACGTCTCCTGCATCTCCTGGATTGCAGGCAGATTCTTTACCACTGAGCCATCGGGGAAGCCCCAGTGGTTAAGTGAGTCAGTGTTTAAGATGCTTTTCCAATATACTATGATTCTTCTAAAAATTGTATTTATCATGCCATATGTTAATTTCATGTCACCCTGAGGCCTCAGATTCGAGTTTCTCTCTTCTCACTTGTCCTAGCAACCAATGCTTATTTCTGTTGAAGCATCAATGCAGATAAGACCATGATTGATTTTCAAGGCCAACAGACATTATTCTATTGCTATCTCCAGGTGTCTCATTTTTTCAGTGTGACACTTAAACACATGTTAATACATGTAATTTGGCTCACATCCCTACTTTCTCTAAACTTTCACCTTGTGAATAGTAACACTCACTAGTCAGGGAAGGCTTGCTGCTGTACAAAATGACTCCCACATTTCAGTACCTTCACAAAGCAAAAATGCGTGTTTCTTATTCAGATGGGAGGGGTGGGGACATGCTCCATTCAGAAGCTCAGGGTCCTTCCATCTTGTGGCTCCACCTCCTTGTAGAACTTCAGTGACTTGTCCATTCTGCTGGTGATGACAGGAGGGTTAGTATTATGCCACTGAGCATGCACGTATAGCACAGGAATCGCTACTCAATACTCTGTAATGACCCATATGGGAAAAGAATCTTAAAAAGAGTGGATGTGTGTGTATATGTAACTGATTCACTCTGCTATAAGGCAGAAATTAACACAACATTGTAAACCAACTATACTCCAATACAAATTAATTTAAAAAGAAAGAAAAAAAAAAAAAGCCATTTTTTCTTCCACAGTCTTTAGGTCCATTCAAACTCCTAGGCATTTCTACACCGAGGCCCGAATCTTCTCTCTGCTGCTTGATGATCAGTCTTAAAAAAGCAGATGTTGTGGTTTAGTTGCTAAGTCTTGTCCAACTTTTTGCGACCCCATGGCCTAGAGCCCACCAGGCTCCTCTGTCCATGGGATTTTCCAGGCAAGAATAGTGGAGTGGCTTGCCATTTCCTTCTCCAGGGGATCTTCCTCACTCAGGGATTGAACCTGAGTCTTATCATAGCCCTGGGGTGGAAATATCAATGACCTATTTAAAAGAAGGGACTCGAGGCCCAGAGGAGACATTCAATCCATCAAAGTTCACACAAGTCAATGACAGCTGAGGACCTAGAACATAAACTGGAGCTTTATTCACTTGAACACCTGATATTCCAGAACAGAGAGCAAGCTGGTTTCTCTCCAAAGGTGGAAATGTTTTCTGTGGTGTCTGACACTCCATTTTTCTTAATTACCTAGTTGTGGTGCTCACAAAGATTCAAGTGTATCTTTGTGGGACTAAAGGAGAAAAATCAGACTGTTCAGATATGAAACACTGCATGAGCTGAAAGGGACATATTATCATCAACAAACTGTCAGAATAAATAACCATGAAAAGTTGCCTTCAAAGAAAACTGATTTATCGAGAGGAATCAGAGTTTCCAAATGCTGAACCTTAATCCATACCTTCCCTCGGGACATAAAGAGCCCCCAGGGAGTGAGTTTATAGTGCACAAGTCCTGGGGCCCCGTGAGCGTGGTGCCAGGCACATCTTAGGTACTCAGCAAATATTTGAGTGGATGGGTAAATGCATTGGCTGCTTTCCTCAGCTTTCAGAATCTTTTCACTGCTAGACTGTAGCAAACCCTCCTCTAGTCTTCCTGGTTAGGATGTTGTAACACTGATGGAAGGAGCAGGTAATATGACCTATTGTTTACAAGGCAGATACCATTATTAGTGTCTTCCACAGGTACACATGTGAATGAGCTAGTGTACTGAGGGTTTAGGAACCAGAATGCTTCTGGTTTCACCTTTGTCCTAGACACCTGACTTACTCTGTTGTCAAATATTGGTGAGTTGGCCTGGACCTACACAGTAGTGGCCATTCAACTGGGGCTTTCCTGGTAGCTCAAATGGCAAATAATCTGCCTGCAATGCAGGAGACCTGGGTTTGATCCCTGGGTCTGTAAGATTCCCTGGGGAAGGGAATGGCTGCCCACTCCAACATTCTTGCCTGGAGAACTCCATGGACAGAGGAGCCTGGTGGGCTACAGTCCATGGGGTGGCAAAGACTTGACTAACACCTTTATAAGCACTTTTTGAAGACCTGCTGTGGTCAGATATTAAGCTATGCTGGGGGAGTACAAAGATAAATGATTTAGACTCTGCTCTCAACTAGTTCATATATGAATGTGAGAGTTGGACTGTGAAGAAGGGTGAGCACCGAAGAATTGATGCTTTTGAACTGTGGTGTTGGAGAAGACTCTTGAGAGTCCCTTGAACTGCAAGGAGATCCAACCAGTCCATTCTGAAGGAGATCAGCCCTGGGATTTCTTTGGAGGGAATGATGCTAAAGCTGAAACTCCAGTACTTTGGCCACCTCCTGCGAAGAGTTGCCTCATTGGAAAAGACTCTGATGCTTGGAGGGATTGGAGGCAGGAGGAGAAGGGGATGGCAGAGGATGAGATGGCTGGATGGCATCACTGACTCGATAGACGTGAGTCTGGGTGAACTCCGGGAGTTGGTGATGGACAGGGAGGCCTGGCGTGCTGCGATTCATGGGATCACAAAGAGTCGGACCCGACTGAGCGACTGAACTGAACTGAACTCAACTAGTTCATCATTTAGTACCTGGCAGCCCCCCAGTATAAGGGCTGCACTAGGTATGTGCACCTGAAGGAAGGCTGTGCTGTTGGTGTATTCTGTGGACTCCTTGGGATATAGTTTAAGATAGAGTTGTCAAAATTGAATTTTAATGATATTCAGGGAAAAAAGGAGAAAGATGAAGCTTTTGGGGCTCACTCTTTTTTTAGAGAGGGAGTTATTTTTTTCAGTTCTGGGTCTTGCTTGCTGCATGTGGGCTGTCTCTAGTTGTGATGAGCAGGGGTTGCTCTCTAGTTGCAGAGAGGGCCTCTCACTGTGGTGACTTCTCTTGTTGCAGAGCACAGTCTTCAGAGCACTTGGGCTTTAGTAGTTGCCGCATGCAGGCTCAATGGTTGTGGCTCACGGGCTCTGGAGAATAGGCTCCGTGGTGGTCGTGCATGGGCTTTGTTGCGTGTGGAATCTTCCTGGACCAGGGATCAAACCATGACCCCTGCAATGACAGATGCTCATCCAGTGTACCTCCAGGGAAGTCCTGTGGCTCACTTTTAAGCTCACCCTCCATTCCCTAAGCGTGGGCCTAGGCAGTAGTCAATTTCCCCACCCAAAGATGAGCCTGAAAAGATCATTGTGGCAGCAATGTGAGAACAGAAGCAGAGCACAGTTGAAGAAAACAAGACTGGTTTGGGGGCATTGGGGGCTGTGGAGGATGGTAGTGAGGTTACAGAGAAGAAACTGTGTGTGAAAGACATGCTGTGTATAAGGATGTAATCAAGAGTTTATAAATAACTAATGTTTACTGAGCACTCATCATTTGTCAGGCCCTGTTCTCAGCATAATACATTCATTATTTCCTTGAATCTTTACAACAACCCTATGTGGTTGATATTATGATGATGATGGTATTTTTCAGATGCAGAAACAGGCATGGAGTCACAGCTAGGAAGTGGTAGGAGCAGGTTTTGAACACTTAAGCTCCACTCTGCTTCACTATACTTGACAGATTGAATGTAAGAAGTGCATTGAAGGGAGGGCCCAAGGTTGGCACTGGGTTTCTTGTTTAGAAACCACTCCCCATGATGGCCTCACTGTGGTGGGGAACACAGAGGATGAGCAGATTGGGGAGGCTGGGAAAGAGTGTGGGCTGGGACAATTTATTTTAGAGACTGAGGCATCTTTGGGATCTGCAGATGGAGAGGTTCAATTAGCCTATGGCTTATGGTTCTGGAATTCAGGAGAGAAATCTGAGCCTAGAGAACCTGAGCTGGATCTGAAGAAACAAAGAGAAATCAAGAAACAAATGAAAAAAACAGACATAGCAGGAAACGAAACATTTTTAATAGTACTTGGAAATTTGACTTTTTTTTTTGACTTTTTATTTTGAATTGTTGATATCCAGAGTCGCCAGATAGCCCAATCCTCAGAATTTATGCAACAGCAGCCTTCATGCATAAAGATTATACATCTGACTTTTCTCATTAGGAGGTCAAGCTCTGAGTGATACATATGCGTGTGTGCTCAGTCACTCAGTCATGTCCGACTCTTTGCAACCCCATGGACTGTAGCCCACGGGTCTCCTCTGTCCATGGGATTTTTCAGGCAAGAATACTGGGGTTGCCATTTCCTTCTCCAGTGGGTCTTCCCAGCCCAGGGATTGAACCCACATCTCCTGCTTTTCTTGCATTGCAGGTGGATTCTTTACAGCTGAGCCACTGGGGAAGTCCCGAGTGATACATACATACATACATACATATATATATATATATATACACACACAAACATATACATATATACTCACACACATGCATATATATTATAGATATAAACATATATAGATGTAAACATGTATAGATCTATCTGATGATGGACAGGGAAGCCTGATGTGCTAGAATCCATGGGGTGGCAAAAAGTCTAACACGACTGAACAACTGAACTGAATTGAACTGAGACCTATCTATATCATTCTAATCTTTTGGTAGCAGTAATGGATTTACAACCATGTATCCCTAGTCTTTCCCTCAGCATTTATGACACCAATGACCAGCATCATTGGTAGAGTTTATGTCCACAGAACTAATCAGCCTACACAGACATCAGAGGCAGGGCCTTGGTCCCCCTGGCATTGCATGCCCACCAAAGGGAGTACCAAGAGAGACGTGATGCTGCTGACATTTTTATGAGCCTGTAAAAGTAATGTTTTGGAGCTTATCTATCCCATCAATCTACTTCCAGAATGAATGGAACATTCTACATGGTGAGGCAGATAAATCAGCCGCATGCCTGTGCAGTTCTTTGTTCCCTGTTCAACAAAAGGGGCTGCCCACCTGCAGCTGTGGCCCACAGGACACTGCCTTTCAGTCTTCAGTCAAGGATGTTCTTCCAGGGCTGCACGTGCACCCCCTCAAAACCCAGATCAGAGTATGTCTCCGTTTTCTGACTTTCGTTGAATGCCTATCAGGGAATCGGTTTCGTGAGGATCTCAGGTGATAAGTGGTTTCAAGCCAGAGATCTTAGTATTAGGTTGATGCTGCCTGCATGGAGGAAGTCATTCCCTGTAAGCTCACAAAGCCTCTGTCTGTCTTTCTGTGGGGCAAGGTGGTGGGCAGTGCCACTCCACACCAGAACTCAGGGCCCCAGGGACCTTACTAGTCAGAAAATGAACAGAAAATTCCAAAGAGAAAGAAACCAGTATATTAAGGAGCCAATACATTAAGCGGTGGAAATTCACTCTGAAGAAAACCCGGGGCTGCAGATTTCTGAAGAAGCAGGATGACAGGTGCCCCAGGACATGCCTCTCTTTCTCTCTAATAGGAATTGCCTGAAGGGCTATTCCTTCTCGTCTCTGTGTAGCCAGGATAGCTGTTGCTAAGAGAGTCACCTCTGGGAGAAACCCATGTTTTCTTGAAAGGGATTTAGCATTATTCTCCCTTCTCTCTTTAAGCTACAAGTCTTTAAATTTTTAAAGTGTCTTCTCTCTACAGAAAAAAAAAAATTTGACTAAAGATTCTTAGTAAATGTATATATTCTTAAACTGTGTGTATTTGTATGTTATGAATGTTATAAAATTCTACCGCTTGCTCATTGAAGTGAACCGTATTGCAATGCCCATGAGTGAGAGTAGTAGTATTGATCAGTTTCAGTTATTGATTATTAGGAATTGTTAGTGGAAAAGAAAAATTTGTTGTAATGAACTCTCTCCATATGCATGGATATCCCAAACTGAGAAAGCCAGAATTGGGGAGCAGGAAAACTGGGAGAGACTTCTGCCAGGGTTTAACAGAGACATGATGGTAGAAGTCAGCACATTCATCTATTTAATGGGTAGGCATTGCACACCTCTTTTGTTGGAGCAAAGTAAGTTCCCATCTGAATGAACCTCTGTTTTCCTAAAGGGGCCCAGCTGCCCTGTTTACATGACTCAAGTGGGTGCCATTTACAGAGGCTACATGGAGGCCCTAGGGGGAGGTGGCATTGGTGAGGGAAGCTAAGGAGTCTGCTGTCTGGAGGGGTAAGTGCTCTGATGAAGAATGATGCCAAGTGAGGGGGAGGGGAGAGGAGAGGGAGGGGCTGCTTTTCCTGATGGTGGGAATCTCCCGAGATGGTGGAGCTGAGGCTGGCCCTGACTGCCAGGAGGCGGCTAGTCCGGTGGTCTCTGAGGAAGAGCATTCTGGGTATTTGTTTTGGGTCCCATCTCTGCATCCCTGGTTTCAGGTGACCACAGCCCAGCGGGCCTGAGGGCCTGGGAATGACCTCCTGAGGGGCCGGTGGGCTCCCGGCGAATGGGAGACATCCTCAGCAGCTGGGAGCTGCCACATAAATAAGGCACCAGAGCTTTGTTGCACTCAGTCTGCTCCCTGTCAGCCGGACAAGGCACTCGCTTTGCGCTCGCTAATGATGGGTCTGCTTTCTGAGGCGCCGTCCAGTTCTGAAGCGTAAACTGTGAACTGGTTAAGCCCAGCTCCTCTCTCCCCATGTCTCTTCCCTCCACAAGACCGGGTCCTCAGAAGTTTGTCAAGACTGTTATGAACATGGATTGCCATTGCCTTGTATAAAGTGAGTGTCCAAGGCATGCAGTTTGATCATCAGCTAGACCTTGGCCTGTGCAGTAAGTCGCCTACACATGAACCTTCAAGATTCGAACTTTCAAAGATACAAACGTGCATTCCATCAACATCAGGAGTGAGTGGGATTGCAGCTTGCCCTGCATCTCCTGTTGCTGATAATCCTTCAGCTCTGCCATCTCCTACCTCCCCTTCCTCCTCCCGTCAGTAACTCTTCTTGCCAGTTCACTCAATGCCAGCTGGTATACTGGACTACTGTGCTTTTCAAGGTCCCATACTGTAGAATTAAAAATGTTTTCTTTAATTTTTTGTGTGTATTTTTATGTTATTATCTGTGTGGAAAGTATTATAAACCTATTACAGTACAGTGCCATATAGTTAATTGTGTGAGTTAAGTACCTAGGCAAATTTTGTTGGACTTATAAACAAACTGGACTTAGGAATTGCTCTAAGAACAGAACTCATTCGTATGTAGGGAACTTACATACCTACCCAGTGTTTTAGAAAATGAACCTATATGACATTGCTTGTAAGAAGAGGCCAAGGTAGGAACTTTGAACTTTTGCCATATGGACAGTTGGGAGCTTTCAGAGTGTCTTTCCCCATATGTGTCTACTGAGCTTTTTTAAAATTATAGGAATAACATATTTCTTAATAAGTCCAACAGTACTGTGATATTTTAAAAATTAATAATCTCCAATCCCCTAATTCTCTAATAACTTGTATCACAGAATAGTACAGAGTCAAGAGTGTAGACTCTCAGTCAGACACCCACGTGTAAAGCCTGCCTACCACTTGCTAGCTATGTGACCTGCACAAGTAAATCTGTTTTGGCCTTGGCTTCCTTATTTGTAAAATGGGAGTGATAGCAATCTTCTACATACCTTAGGAGATTGTTGTATGAAATGAATAGCACATAATGCACTTAAAATAAAACCTGGTAAAAAGTAAAACCTATATTCATTTTAGCTAATATGAGGTGTGACTTCACTCTTTTTCTTTGTTTTCTCTTAAATCGAATCATCGTATAGAACTTAGTAGCTCACTGAAAAAAAAATTTATTGGAGTATAGCTGATTTTCAGTGTTGTTTTAGTTTCTGCTGTACAGCAGAGTGAATGAGTTATATGTATACATATACCCATTCTTTTTAAGATTCTTTTCCCATATAGGTCATTACAGAGTACTGAGTAGAATTCCCAGTAATATATAGTAGGTCCTTATTAGCTATCCATTTTATACATGGTAGTGTCTTTTTTCACCACTTAATCTATCATAAGCA
This sequence comes from Bison bison bison, assembly GCF_000754665.1. Classification (NCBI taxonomy): domain Eukaryota; kingdom Metazoa; phylum Chordata; class Mammalia; order Artiodactyla; family Bovidae; genus Bison; species Bison bison. Next base: position 4,336,320 of record NW_011494800.1, on the reverse strand, counting down.
TCATTCTAGATCCAGATTCAAACATATGTAGAGATGGTTATAAATTTTTAACAGCTGCATACTCCTATTTAATGTTTGTTTGTTTGAACATTACATTACATTCTTATATATGGATGTTTCTAAGTTTTTACTCTTACAAACAAGACATTAATAAAGACTTTTGAACATCTATCCTTTGTATTTTTGCTTTTGTTTCTGAAAGATTCTTAAAAGTGAGAATTCTGGATCGAAAGTCATGAGATTTGAAGATGGTAATAGATGTCCCAAAATATCATAGCAATTTGCACTCCTACCAGAAATATATGAGTGCTCATTTCCCCATGTGCTTACCAGCAGTGGATATTATCAATCTTTAATTTTTTTTCCAGTCCACCAGGCAAAAAATAGAATCTCATTGTCCTTTCAGAAGACATTTCTCTGACTGCTGTTGAGATTGGATACATTGAAAGTTCTGAGCTGGACGGTTAAATAGTAAGATTCCTACTTTGGAAGCTCACTGGGGCTACGATATGGAGAACAGCTTTAGAATGAGAGTGGGGAAGGCTGATCTGGAAGAGGGAGAATGGTCAGGACATTATTTCCCTTCTCCTACCTTTACCTGTTACCTTAGTAATAACCTCTACTCCCAGATGTAATCCTCTCACCCTTGATCTTTGTCCTGGGCTTCAGCATCACATTTCTTTTCCTGTGTTAGACATTACTCTGTGGGTGTCAGTTGTAGAGGCAGCTCAAACTCCAAATGTTCAGAGTGAGTTCCTATATTCTGTGCCCCCTTTCTACCAAACCAATCGTTTCTTTTCTTTTAAAAAGTCTTGTCTGCATTGGATCTTTGTTGTGGCTCATGGACTTTCTCTAGTTGCCCATATGGAGGATTCTCTAGTTTTGGCTCATGGGCTCAAGAATTAGGGTACTCGGGCTCTCTAGTTGAAGTGCACGGGCTTAGTGGCCTCCACCATGTGGGATCTTTTCCTTGACCAGGGATTAAACCCATATCCCCTGCACTGGAAGGCAGATTCCTAACCACTGCACCACCAGGGAAGTCCCTCTCCTATTTTCTTGACTTAGTTAATGGCCTCACTACCCCCTTAACTCACTCTAGCACTAAGTTTAGTTAGTCTTTCCTGAACTACAGAACTTGGAGTCACTTTGCAGTCCTTATCTTTCTCTCCCACAGCCAATCCATCCCTAAATCCTCTGATTTACCTCTGGCTTGGTCATTTCATCCTCCCTGCCTGCCATTCTCTCTGGAGCTGTCATCGGCTTACATTTCATCATCTTTTTCTTGATTATTGTGTAACTCCATGGGTTCCCAGCCTGATCATATTCCCTTGTCTTCTTCCACCATTCACCCCTAAATTGGGAAGGGAGACTTTCTTCTAAGCTCAGCTGAGTGTTTCTTTTCCTGTGAAGCCCTCTGTTTTTCACACTCTGATTCCAGACAGAACTCATAACTCCTTTGTGTGCCTTCTGTGCTCCCCACATTCTTAGGTTGCAAGACTTACCCCCATGACCAGCACTTGACTGCATGGTACTCTCTTTCTCCTTCACATGCATATGACATCTTTGAGAACACGGGCCATGACCTCCTCATCCTTTTTATCCAGCACACTACTGGCAGAGGTAGCAGTTAACAGTTTGTTGAAACAAGGACAGCCCCCTGATTTAAACTTTTGCTGCTAAGAATGATATTATTCATAAAATATCTCACCTTTAAAATTCTTCAAAATTTTAAATTGTAAAACATCACTTACTTCTTGTAGAAAATGTGGGAAACATAATGAAAAGTAGAAACCAAAAGTGGTAGAAAGTCATACATGTTCCTATTTATCATTTTGTCTTGCCTTTCTACCTTTTAGTTTAAGGATTACTTAATCATCTATAGTGGGAGGTTCCCCTCCACCTCCATGTCTTCATTCCTAGAATCTTGAGAGTCTTAGACTAAACTGAAGAGGAGGGAGCCTGCCATAATGTCAATTAATACTTCAAAGGGAAGGGCAATCTTTTAATAATGAAAGTAAAAAATAATGCTAGCAGAGGTTATCCTTCACAGTGTTTTGACAAGACATAATATTTTTCACTGTGGTGCCGCAGGGTCTAGAGTTAAGTTCTTGTAGGAATGAAGCATTGGATTAAATGAATAGATCACAGGTGCTCATCTTGACTCCCTACCATTCAATGTAGGCTTTATCTCTCATCATGTTGTTTTTTTTTTTTTTTTCCCTAGCAGTAGACTTTCTCTGGTGAGATTCTGCTTATCTGCTTTTTTTCATTTTAAGTGACCAACTAAAGCAATGAGAAAACTTGTATTTGTTGTCTGCTTTATAATAGGGCTTGAGAATAGACAAGGAAGTGAGACATATCTCATTCCACCAAATCTCTATATCATTAGACCCAGAAACAAACAAACAAAACAGTTGAATTTCCTTTGGGATTTCTGGTCAGTTATAACAGTAAATTTATTTTGTAACTGACATTTCTCCCTCTTTCATAATGAGAGATATGATTGCAATTTCCACTTGTTTGATGTGCTATCTTAATTTATATACTGAATCCCATGATGTTGGACATATAAGTCTTGCTTTTTTATATTATAGTAATTATATTCCCTGATAGCTCAGTTGATAAAGAATCCGCCTGCCATGCAGGAGACCCGGGTTTGATTCCTGGGTCGGGAAGATCTGCTGGAAAAAGGATAGGCTACCCACTCCCGTATTCTTGGGCTTGCCTTGTGGCTCAGCTGGTAAAGAATATGCCTGTAATGCGGGAGACCTGGGTTTGATCCCTGGGTTGGGAATATGCCCTGGAGAAGGGAAAGGCTACCCACTCTAGTATTCTGGCCTGGAGAATTCCATGAACTGTTCCATGGGGTTGCAAAGAGTTGCACACAACTGAGCGACTTTCACATGAAACATTTCTCAGGATTTCAGCTTTATATCCTTAAGTCTGTTCTAGAATTACTGACTCAAAGGATAAGAACAATTTGAAGTTCTTGATACATATTGCTAATTGTTTCTAAAAGAGTTTTTTCAAATTTATACTCTGTTCTGTATTATATGAAAGTGGCCATTTTGGTCACATCTTTTCTAAGAATGAGTGTTGACAACTAAAAAATTAATCTCTGCCTAATTTGTTAGGTGATCAGCAGCTCTAGAATTTTTGCAGTGTGTCTTCACCTCTTCAGGAAACCTCTAGATAGACCAAGAGTTCATCTATCTATAAAGGTTTTAACTGAGCTAAAAGTCTGTTTCAGATTACTTTAAATGTTTTGATAATCCTATAATTCTTGGCCACCCTGAACATTATTCCCATTTACAAGGTGCACAGGTGTGCTTCAAAAATGGGTAGTTATAAATAATGTGGGCTGTGTCATCTTTGTGTAGGAGGAATGACTCCGTGTAAGAAAGATGGCAGCTGGAGGCCCCAGGGAGAAAAGAAAGGAAAGAAGATGTTTGATTAGGGTAAGTTGGGTAATCTGGGGGAAAATGAGCTCACTGAAATCTGCTAACCATAAATCATAGTTCTATGACCAAAGGACTGTTACAGAGCGTAATACTAAGGGCTTGCTTTTCTTTTTTTCAGGTTAAAATAATATTGCACACATAATTCTCTAGGTAAAGGCAGGAGATGGGAAAGGAGGGAATGACACAGCAAAAACCTTGGGAGTCTGGACTACCTTCAAATTAGTATGTGCTGAACAGGCTTCCTTCAAGCCTGTTCAAGCAGTGAAGAATCTGCCTGCCAATGCAGGAGACACAGCGGACACAGGTTCAGTTCCTGGGTCAGGAATATCCTGACCCTGGAGGAGGCAATGGCAACCCAGTCCAGTATTCTTGCCTGGGAAATCTCATGGACAGAGGAGCCTAGCAGGCTAAGGTCCATAGAATCACAAAGAGTTGGACATTACTGAGCACACATGCGTGCTGAACAGTCATTGTGACCCACTAAATGTCCTTGTCTTTCATGACATTTGGTGGCTTCCTTAGCTGTCTGCCTTTTGCATTGTATACAATGCAAAATGCAAATGTTGAATTTCCAATCACTATTTAGAAAATCATTTCAAAGCCCCCAGAGTAGGAATTTGCTATTTGTGGCAAATGCTTCTCAAATAATTTCTAGCACTTCACAGATATTTTCTCACCAATCACTGTGTGTTTTTGTTGCTGTTCTTTGGTAGGAAAGTTGGCCTGATGAGATGCGGTTCTGCTCCTCTACCTTATTCATTTTCAGTGCTAAAGCACTGACTAAAGCAATTGACAAGTATGTATTGTTGTCTACTTTGTGCCAGGCCGTGAAAAGAACCATGAAGGCTGGCTTGGCAAATCTCATCCCATCAGATCCTTCTGTTTAGGAAAGAAGCTCAAGTTGATTAGTAACTAAATGAAGTTCTGCTTTCAAATAGATTACATTCAGGTTTTGTAGAGAAACTTGTTGCACCAATAATGGAATTCATTCAGTGTGTGATGGGTAGGTGCCAAATGTTGGGGTACAACACTATGAATGCAGACCAAGATTAATAAATTCTTATTTGAACTTCACCAAAACCCTGTCTAGTATTATAGTCCTCATCTTCACCTAAAGATACTGAAACTCAGGACTTCCCTGGTGGTCCAGTGGTTAAGACATCACCTTCCAATGCAGGGGCTGTGAGTTCGATCCCTGGTCAGGAAGCTAGGATCCCACATGCCTCAGGGTCAAAGAACCAAAACATAAAAACAGAAGCAGTGTTATAACAAATTTGATAAAAAAAACTTTAAAATGGTCCATATTTTTTTTAAAAAGACAAAATTGAGACTCATAAATTTTAAATAAGTATCTTGTCAAGCAGAACCACATGAGTAAGGGCATAAGTGGCAATCTACTGCAGTATTCTTGCCTGGAAAATGCTATGAACAGTGGAGACTGGCGGGCTACAGCTCAATGGGGTCACAAATAGTCAGACACAACAGAGTGACTGAGCGCACAAACATCATTCATGACTCAGTGAGGAAGTTTGCTTGCTTGAATTAGAGGATTCTACAAAGTGATTTGGAGAGGATACGATTTTGGAGGTAGAGTAGAACCTTTGGAACTAAATTAGATGTCTTTGATTTTTTTTTTTTTGAAAAGTTTTAAGCAGGACTATGAGTATTAAAAATGATGCCTGTTATAGGTATATTGGTTGAATTGGAATGGGGAGAGATAGATTTATAAAGGTTGGCTAAATAATGTTGTGATAGCCAATGTTTGGGACGTCCCTGGTGGCTCAGGGGTAAAGAATTGCCTACTGATGCAGGAGACTCGGATTCAATCCCTGGGTTGGGAAGATCCCCTGGAGAAGGAAATGGCAATGCATTCCAGTATTCTTGCCTGGGAAATCCCTTGGACAGAGGAGCCTGGTGGGCCACAGTCCATGGGGTCGCAAAAGAGCTGGACATGACTGAGCAACTAAACAACACCACTAGCCAATGTATGATATGCTGGACTTAAATGTGAATGGAAGAATGGAGAGGAGAAGACCCCAATAAAGGAAATATCAAAAGAAAAATGTAGAAGTCTTAGTAATGAAATGGACATGATCACTGATAAAGCAAGGAAGAATAAAAGATGATTTGGTTTTGAAGCTGGCAGCAAGAAGATTGGCAATTCAGTTGACACAGAATTGGCTCCTTGAATTCACAGGCAACCAGGCAATTCTCTGAAAGCATTTCTGGTGCTGGAGGAACACAGAGGCCAAGGCTGGTTACAAAGTAGGAGTTTGTCTGGCTTGTGTATAGTCACTAAGTTGATTTGATGAGTTCAGTTCAGTTCAGTCATTCAGTTGTGTCCGACTCTTTGTGACCCCATGAACTGCAGCAGGCCAGGCCTCCCTGTCCATCACCAACTCCTGGACTTTACCCAAACTCATGTCCATTGAGTCGGTGATGCCATCCAACCATCTCATCCTCTGTTGTCTCCTTCTCGTCCTGCCCTCAATCTTTCTCAGCATCAGGGTCTTTCCCAATGAGTCAGCTCTTCACATCAGGTGGCCAAAGTATCAGAGTTTTAGCTTCAACATCAGTCCTTCTAATGAACACCCAGGACTGATCTCCTTTAGGATGGATTGGTTGGGTCTCCTTGCAGTCCAAGGGACTCTCAAGAGTCTTCTCCAAACCACAGTTCAAAAGCATCAACTCTTCAGTGCTCAGCTTTCTTTATAGTCCAACTCTCATGATGAGAAAAGCTATCAAATAAAAGACAGAGAGGAGGAACTATTATTATCATGTGAATTTTATTAAAATAGTATTTCCACTATTGATGGGTGGGGTTCTCTGTTATAAGAACAATAATACTAAACTACTTTATCCAGATTTCTGCCTTGCTTGGAGATGACATTTCTTCAAGCCGCAACATGGGACAGATAGAGACTATAATTTTTTAATAACAAGGCTTTCATTTGTGAAGATTCGTAAAGTTTTCAGTCTCCTTGAAGAAAAGTATATATGACAGCTTGTATCTCTCTGGCTTCGGCTGACTAGCTCAGCTTCTGAATGCACCATTACAACCACATGACTGCTATTTTAGTAATGTGGGCATTTGAACAAGTCACTAATAACAGAGGCCTTTGAATATAAGGATGTCCTGAGAAGATTTCAGTATAATTAGTAGCTCATAGAATAATTATATTCTTGTATTCTGGAGTTTTCCTCATTTCAATAATGGTTAATATTTTATAAGGGGAATATTATGTAACCATGTTTGGAATGGTTGGGACTTCCCTGTAGCTCAGATGATAAAGAATTTCCCTGTACTGCAGATCTGCATGGCAGATCAAGACCTGGGTTCGATCCCTGGGTCAGCAAGATCCCCTAGAGAAGGAAATGGCAGCCCACTTCAGTACTCTTGCTTGGAGAATTCCATGAACAGAGGAGCCTGGCAGACTACAGTCCATGGGGTCACAAAGAGTCAGACACAACTGAGCAACAAACACACACACATATTTAGAATAATTATGTTCTCATGTTAGAGTTTTTCTCATTTCAATAATGAGAAATTATAAGGGTAATAGTCTATAACCATATTTCACAGCTTTGGGTGAATAATGGTGAGGGGGCTACATTAGGTGTCTTTCATGGACATAGAAGATCGAAATTACTGATTATATTTATTTACTAATTTTTGGCTGTGCAGCATCTTCGTTGCTGCGCGTGGGCTTTCTTTAGTTGTGGTGAGTGGGGGCTACTTTCTAGTTTCAGTGCATGGCCTTCTCATTTTGGTGGTTTCTCTTGTTGCCTGTCACAGGATTTAGGGTACTTGGGCTTCAGTATTTTCGGAATGTGGGCTCTGGAGTTGTGGCTCCCAAGCTCTGGAGCAACAGCTCAATAGTTCTGGCTTAGGTGCTCCATGGCATGTGGGATCTTCCTGGATCAGGGACCGAACTTGTGTCTCCTGCATTGGCAGGTGGATGTTTTTTACTTTTTGAGCCACCAGGGAAGCCCCAGATTGGGATTTTTAAATGGCTTTTTAATTTATCTGAGTCTCTTGAGAGAGGCAACAAAGCAAAATGGTAATATGAGTTTTTAAGTCCTTTTGTTCCAAATCTTTGTTGAGTGCCTAAAACCTTGAGCTAATATAGACAGTTCCTGATTTAATGATGGTTTGACTTAGGACTTTTTGACTTTGCAGAGTGAAAATGATACGCGTTCAGTAGCTACTGTACCTGGAACTTTTTGGCTCTTTTCCCAGACTGAGCATAAGCAGGAGGATCTATTGTCATGATGCTGGACATCATCAGGGAGCCGCAGCTCCCAGTCAGGCATGTGGTCTCAAGGGTAAATGACCAATACACTTTTATAAAGTAGGATTTTTGTTAGAGGATTTTGCCCCAGTGTAGGCTAACGTTAAGTATTCTGAGCACATTTAAGGTTGGCTTGGTGAAGCTATGACGTTTGGTAGCTTTGTTGTTGTTGCTGTTCGCTCGCTCAGTTGTGTCTGACTCTTTGCTGCTCCATGGACTGCAGCAGGCCAGGCTTCCCTTTCCTTCACTATCTCCTGGAGCTTGCTCAAACTCATGTCCATTGAGTTGGAGATGCCATGCAACCATCTCATCCTGTGTCACCCCCTTCTCCTGTCTTCAATCTTTCCTAGAATTAGGATCTTTTCCGATAAGTCAGCTCTTCGCATCGGGTGGCCAAAATATTGGAGTTTCAGCTTCAGCATCAGTCCTTCCAATGAATATTAAGGGTTGATTTCCTTTAGGATTGACTGGTTTCATCTCCTTGCTGTCCAAGGGACTCTTTTGGTAGTTTAGGTGTTTTAAATACAGTTACAACTTAGTGAAATTTTTAACTTAGGGTGGAGTGTTGTGACCCCATCGTAAGTGGGGGAAGATCTATAGCTGTAATCAGTGGCTTTCAGATGCAGACTCTTTTTGATCTGAAATGAAAAAGAAAAAAAAATATGGAATGCGACTAGTGACCTTCCAGTGTCCGGGGCCAAAGAGAAACTGAAATCTCTTTCTTTTTCTTTGTCCACATGCTCCTCCTCGTCCATCCAATCAGCTAGCTCCTGCATTCTCCTAACTTTATTAGATAGTCTATATGGACTTCCTATTTTGGAAATTATTATATATTGTATTCTAAAAATATATTTCAGATTTTTCACAGCAAGTTGACAAGCATTACTTGGAAAGCTACTGTATGCCCTGTGCTAGTTCCTGTGTAAGACATCTCCTCTGTGTTGACCGAGTCTGGCTCTTTGTCTCAACGGAGACCCTGACAGAATGCTACGTAACACTCCCAGGAGGGTGCCATTTGGTTTGGGATTTGGGCAATGCTGGGGCAAGCGCTCCTTAGTGAATTAGTATCATATGTTACTGAGACTGCTCAATACCAGATTCTTTTCAGTGACTATGAGCCTTCCCAGATATATATATTTATATATAGATATCTGTGTATAGAGTCGGACATAGTATTATATATGTATGATATTATATATATTTATATATAAATATATAATGGTATTTTATAAATGATATTTATTTGTTTATTTATATGCTTCCCATGTGGCTCAGTGGTAAAGAATGATGATGATGATGATGATGATGCTGCTAAGTCACTTCAGTTGTGTCTGACTTGTTGCTACCCTATGGATATAGTCTTCCAGACTCCTCTGTTCATGGGGTTCTCCAGGCAAGAATACTGGAGTGGGTTGCCATGCCCTTTTCCAGGGGATCATCCCAACCCAGGGATTGAATCCGTGTCTCTTATGTCTCCTGCATTAGCAATCCACCTGGCAATGCTGGAAGAGACAGGAGATACAGGCTCAATCCCTGTGTCAGGAAGATCCCCTGGAGTAGAAAATGGCACCTCACTCCAGCATTCTTGCCTGGAAAAGCCCATGTTGCCTGGAAAATTCCATGGACAGAGAAGCCTGACTGGCTACAGTCTGTGGGGTCGCAAAGAGTTGGTCATGACTGAATGACTGAGCATACACATTATATTATATAGCCAGACATGCTGAGCAACTGAACTGAACTGAACTGATATATAAAATATCATATATATTTCATGATATAAATATATCTACCAGAGGCTACTATTAAAAAATAGAGACAGGATGTAGTGAAGCAGTAAAAAGAGACCATGAACAGAGGATTTCTATTCTTGAATTTCCCTAACCCACTGGGAGGCTTTGTCGCAGTTGTCTAACTTTGGGCAAATCCTTTGTATTTTCTGTACCTTGGTCTCCCCATCTGTAAAATGAATGGTTGGGCTAGGGAGTGCTTGTCATTCCTGCCCTTTGCCCCAGCTCTGGCAGAAAGAAAAAAGAAAGATAGTACTAAGTTATGTCCGACTCTTGAGATCCCATGAACTGTAGCCTGCCAGGTTCCTATGTCCACGGGATTCTCCAGGCAAGAGTATTGGAGTGGATTGTCATTCCCTTCTCCAGGGAAACTTCCTGACCCAGGAACTGAACGCAGGTCTCCTGCTTTGCAGGCAGATGCTTTACCGACTGGGTTACACAGGAAGCTCTGGCATTCTGTTATCAAATCGTCTATAACTTTCATTAGGAAAAAGTGGTACCTTCTATACTCTCAGAATGCAGTAAACTGATGTATAGTGTCTTAAAGTGATAGTAGTAGTAAACGATACTTTGCTCACCATTCAAAAACCCACCCTTTTCCTTTATTGGAAAATAAATCTACTTGAATGGATTATTTGCATGAAGTTACTCTCATGTCCCTTTTAACTTGGGTGTTTTGTGGATATAAAATAAGTCTAACTTTTTTCAGAAGAGATAAAGGCTCAGTGTTTAATCAGACCATTTTACTGCTATCCAGGGGCAGTATATTTTCATTTCATAGAAAATGATTTTTTTCAGTAGACTAATATGGGCCTATCATATTTCCATGGTGGACCTGGGGAACAAGATTGGTATGTAGAGGTGAAAAAATACAGAGAAAAGAGAACTAGGTAGAACAAAATGGGCCCTATTAAGTCTGTGTTTCCTTTAGAGAGGAAAGAAGGCACAGTTGCTCCTGTGAATCTAAAATAAAGAAATAAAGATTTGTTGTTTAATTATTCAGTTACATGCTCCCTGTTAGTCATGAAAGTGAAAGGGAACTGAAGAGTCTATTTAAATTAAACTGTCACAGGGCATTTTTCTGGGCTTTAGCTGCTTCTCTGACTTGTCCTGGGATGTTCACTTTCTGGTTTGGCATCAACTTTATGATGATGGTCATGTTGCCCTTGACAGCTGGTGATCTTAAGAGGTGGGAAGGTGGTGGGGTGCCAGGCAGGAGGAGGACTTAGGACACCTGCACTCATCTTCCCGTTCAATCAGGGGAACACATGCCCTCTAAGAAGGCAAATCCCTGCCTGGCTCTGTGATCTAATGTACCCTGTAATTTCTAGGGCAAAATCATCATTTCTTTGGTTACTTTTGAGACTTGTTCTTTTGAACCAAAGTTGGACTCTTCCACAAGATTTCCTACCCAGAGTTTAAAGCTCCCTCTGATCTATCCCCAATTTACTGCAAGCTTTTATTCCCTTGCCAGGGCTCTATGGCCATCAGTTACAGGACCGGGCTGCGATTTTGCCAGCAGCTAAATCTGTTCCCTTGATAATGACCAAAGGCAGTGGCTTCCAACAGAGGCTGCTCTGGCCTTCGGCTTGTTGTGTGGTCAGATGACTAACTGCTGCCTCTGACGTTTGTCAGATGCTTAGGAATGAAGATATTTTAGTCTGAGATTCTGTTTTCTACCCCTCCTGTGAATTTGAAGTTTGCACATATATGGTTCTAAAGGGAAACAAGTAGGTTGCCTGAGGTCACAGTTCTTCTCTGGGTCTCATCTTCCTCATCTGATAAAGAAGAGAGAGTTGTCTTTTCCAGTTTGGATTCCTTTTATTATTATCACTTATATATGGGATCTAGAAAAGTGGTGCAGATGAACTTACTTGCAAAGCAGAAATAGAGACACGAATGTAGAGAACAAATGCATAGATACCAGTCCCTGTACAAGGGAAAGGTGGTATGAATTGGGAGGTTGGGATTGACACATATACCCTATTATGCATAAATAGATAACTGATGAGAACCAACTGTACAGCACACGGCAGTCTACTCAGTGTTCTGTGGTGACCTAAATGGGAAGGAAATCCAAAAAGGAAGGGATGCATATCCTTCCCATTTAGGTCACCCCAGAGCACTGAGGTCACCCCAGAGCATTGAGGAGGGTTCCCTGTGCTATGCTGCTGTTGCTGCAGCTTAGTTGCTCAGTCGTGTCCGACTCTGTGTGACCCTATAGACTGTGGCCCGCCAGGCTCCTCTGTCCACAGGGATTCTCCAGGCAAGAATACTGGAGTGAATTCATGGCCTCCTCCAGGGGATCTTCCAGACCCAGGGATCAAACCCAGGTCTCCCACATTGCAGGCAGATTTTTTACCATCTGAGCCACCAGGGAAGCCCAAGAATACTGGAGTGGGTAGCCTATTTCCTCTCCAGGGGATCTTCCTGACCCAGGAATTGAACTGAGGTCTCCTGCATTGCAGGCAGATTCTTCACCAGCTGAGCTACCAGGGAAGCCCTCCCTGTGCTATATATATATATATATATCAGAAACTAACCCAACATTGTAAATCAACTATATGCCAATACTTTTTTTGAAAAGGAGAGGGTGGTCTGAGGTCTTTGCAGATCTAACACACCAAGATATCACAATATCCACATATTTATATCTCTGTTTTCCTACCAAGTTTCTGCTCAAACCCCATCCACTCCGTGAGGCTTCTTTGTCCCCCGTCTCCATCAAAATAAATGTCTTTCTTTGCAATATCGTCTCATCATGTTCTATTATAACTGTCATCATAGCTCTCTTTGTGTTTCAAGCCATTAATCTGTGTCTGTCTCCCTGACCAGACTGTTAACTTCTAAATATCAAGACAGCTCATGTGTTATTTATCTTTCCATTTCTCCCAGTGCTCTCTGCATTGCAGGCAGGCACTGGAGAAATGTCTGAATTGAACAGAACTTTTCACTTGCAGGAAACAGTCTGTGAGCAGGTCCATAGAAACACAACAGGTTAACTCTGGGAGATGGGGAAGGACAGCGAAGCCTGGTGTGCTGCAGGCCATGGGGTCACAAAGAGTCAGACACAATTGAGCGACTGAACAACAACAAAAATCTCAATTCCTGTTAACCTCTATAGAAGCTTAGCCATTGAGGAGACTGGTAGCTCCGTGCTCCCAGACCAAAGTTAATTAAAAGGACAGTTGGCTCTGAGACTTCTAGTTCCCTAATGCATTTTTAAAGTTCTGTGGCAAATAAGCTTATTTCAATTCCTGCCAGATTAATGACCCCACAGAGAAGCTGCCTGTACAGACAGTCCAGAGGTAGCCAGCTTTGAAATCCATTGAAAACAGAGACTGGTCAGAGTTCTTTTTCACTTTTGTGGCAGAAAATTCAAAATGGTATCATTTCAGCATATTCTTCAAGGATTTATTGAGCCCATGGTATGTTCAGAGTATAGCAGAATGTGCAAGGATGAAGAGAACCTAGCCTCTGCTCTTAGAGGTTAGCAGCTTTATGGAAGTTTATAAAAAATTGCTTACATGAGTCTAATATGAGTCTGAACTTAATAATTGCAACTAGCACTTGAGAAAATGCCAGTTATGGGGTTCAGAGGAGAGAAAGCTTACATGTAACTGAACTAATTCAAAAAAGCTTTTATTTGTATTTTTCATTAAGTTGATTCTTTAACTGCTTTTATTTTATATCATTATAAAGGCTACTTTCCATATACAGTTATGAAAAAATATTGGCTTCATTCCCTGTGTTGTTCCATACATCGTTATAGGGCTTCCCAGGTGGTTCAGTGGGTTAAGAATCCACCTGCAGTGCAGGAGACGCAGGAGATGTGAGTTCAAACCCTGGGTTTGGAAAATACCCTGGAGGAGCACAAGCACCCCACTCCAGTATTCTTGCCTGGAGAATCCCATGGACAGAGGAGCCCGGCAGGCTGCAGCCCATACGGTGGCAAAGAGCTGGACACAACTGAAGCGACTGAACACACACACGAACAGACTGTCTTAAAGCCAGTGGTTTGTGCCTCTCACTCCCCTCGCCCTATATTATGCCTCCTTCTCCCTCCCCACTGGTAATACTAATTTGTTCTCTGTATCTGTGAGTCTGCTTCTTTTTTGTTATATTCACTAGGTTGCAGTATTTTTTTGGATTCCACATATGAGTGATATCATACAGCATTTGCCTTTCTCTATCTGACTAATTTCACTAAGCATAATATTGTCCAGGTCCATCCATGTTGATGCAAATGGCAGAATTTCGTTCTCTTTAATGGCTAAATAATATTCCATTGTTTACATATGCCACATCTTCTTTCTCCATTTGTCTGTTTATGGACACTTAGGTTGCTTCCGTATCTTGGCTGTTGTAAATAATGCTGCTATAAGCATTGTGATTCATGTATCTTTTGGAATTAGTGTCTTGTTTCAGAAAGCTTTTAGAACACAGAATTTGAGCATGGCATTGAAGGATACATGCAATTTTAGTAGATAGGGGAACTGTATGAGCAAGATGAGGAAATGAGAAAACCTGAAGATATAATACTCCAGCTTTTTCAGAATACAGATTATGTACATCAGAGTACTGTGAGATAGAGCAGGGGAGGTGGGGGGTTCATGCTGCGGAGGAGATTGAATTCCAAGAGGATGGCTTGTCCTGGAATTGGTAGGTTAGGGCGTGAGAAAAAATTCTGATAGGAGAGTGAATATTTTAAATCAGAGATCAGCAAACTTCTGGCAGTGGTCCAAATCTGACCTGCTGTTATATTTTCTCAGAACACAGCCATGCCTGTTTATGTATTGTTTACAGCTGCCTTTGGCTTACATGGGAGAGTTAAGTGGTTGTGACAGAGACGCTGTATGTCACATACATGTACAGAGATGCCGTAAGCCACGAAGCCTTAGCTATTTACTATCTGGCCTTTAATAGAAAAGACCCCTCATATGAACATCATTCATTCATTCAGCCATCCATTTATTTACTCGTTTATTGATTGATTCAACAAACAACACTTAGTGAGTGCTCAGGATATACCCTGGTATTGTTTCCTCCATTGTTTAAGCTGGGTCCTTATTCAAATTGCCCTTCAGAATTGTTCAGTGAGATTTAAATTCTTGTGTAGTTCTTGTGTTATCCATCATCAGACATGCCGTTTCTTCACATGTCAAGAAAATGTTCCTGTTACAAACAGTCATAGCTAATCTTATCAGGGCTGAAGTTCAAGCAACATTTATATCAATGACTGAGGTGCAAAGTGAAAATGTAAGATTATAAATTAAGTAATGCAGCCAAGAAGGTTAACTACAATGTAAATGAAAGACAACGAGGCTGATTGTACTATGTAAGTAAGAATTAGTTTGGCCACTTTCTTAATAGCTGGTTGTCTTAACTTCTCTCCTAAGGAAAGATGGCAGCAGAAGGGAATACAGTCCCATATACCAACCTCAGACCACTTCTATGACTGTTGTTACCACCACTGCGTCTGCCATTTCTAAATACTATTATTTCTTATGGCATTCTGCTGTGGCACATGAAAGTAATCCTGTGTTATTTTGCTAGATCTGCTATAACAAATATCAGAGACCAGGTAGGTTAAATTGTTGTTATTCAGTCCCTAAGCTGTATTGGACTCTTTGTGACCCCGTGGACTGTAGCCCTCCAGGCTCCTGTCTGTGGATTTCTCCAAGCAAGAATACTGGAGGGGGTTGCCATGTCCTTCTCCAGGGGATCTCCCTGACCCAGGAACTGAACCCAGGTCTCCCACAGTGCAGGCAGATTCTTTATCATCTGAGCCACCAGGGAAGCCATGAAGTGATGGAGGATCATAGCATCCTCCATAGCACAGATGCTATGATCTTAGTTTTTTGAATGTTGAGTTTTAAGCCAAATTTTCACTCTCCTCTCACCTTCATCAAAAGGATCTTTAGTTCCTCTTAGCTTTTTGCCACTAGAGTAGTATCATTTGCATAACTGAGGTTATTGATATTTTTCCCCGGCAACCTTGATTCCAGCTTGAGCTTTATCCAGCCCTGCCTTTCACATGATATACTTTGCATATGAGTTAAATAAGCAGGGTGATGATACACAGCCTTGATGTACTCCTTTCCCAATTTTGAACCAGCCCCTTGTTCCAGTTCTAATTGTTGCTTCTTGATCTGCATACAGGTTTCTCTGGTGACAGGTAAGGTGGTCTGATATTCCCATATCTTTAAGAATGTTCCACAGTTCGTTGTAATCCACAAAGTCAAAAGGCTTTCATATAGTCAATGAAGCAGAAGTAGATGTTTTTCTGGAATTCCCTTGCTTTTTCTATAATCCACCAGATGCTGGAAATTTGATCTCTGGTTCCTCTCCCTTTTCTAAATCTATCTTGTACATCTGGAAGTTCTTGGTTCATGTACTGCTGAAGCATAGCTTGAAGGATTTTGAGCCTAACCTTGCTAGCGTGTGAAATGAGTACAATTGTATGGCAGTTTGGACTTTTTTTGGCATTGCCTTTCTTTGGGATTGGAATGAAAACTGATCTTTTCTAGTCCTGTGACCACTGCTAAGCCTTCCAAATTTGCTGTCATACTGAGTGTGGCACTTTAATGGCATCATCGTTTAGGATTTTAAATAGCTCAGCTGGAATTCCATCACCTCCACTAGCTTTGTTCCTAGTAATGCTTCATAAGGCCCACCTAACTTCACACTCCAGGATGTCTGGCTCTAGGTGAGTGATCACATCATCGTGATTATCTGGGTAGTGATGATCTTTTTTGTACAGTTCTTCTGTGTATTCTTGCCACCTCTTCTTGATCTCTTCTGCTTCTGTTAGGTCCTTGCCATTTCTGTTGTTTATTGTGCCCATTTTGCATGAAATGTTCCCTCGGTAGCTCCAATTTTCTTGAAGACATCTCTAGTCTTTCCTTTCTTTTGTTTTCCTCTATTTCTTTGCATTGTTCACTTAGGAGGCTTTCTTATCTCTCCTTGCTATTCTTTGGAACTCTGAATTCAGTTGGGTATATCTTTCCTTCTTTGCCTGTAGCTTATCTTCTTTTCTCAATTCTTTGTAAGGCTTCCTCAGAGAATCACTTTGCCTTCTTACATTTCTTTTTCTTGGGCATGGTTTTTATCACTGCCTTCTATACAGTGGTACGAACATCTGTCCATAGATCTTCAGGCACTCTGTCTACCATATATAATCTCTTGAATCTATTTGTCACTTAGAAGGGGATGACAGAGGATGAGATGGTTGGACGGCATCACCGACTCAATGGACATGAGTTGGAGCAAGCTCTGGGAGTTGGTGATGGACAGGGAGGCCTGGCATACTGCAGTCCATGGGGTCAGAAAGAGTCAGATATGACTGAGTGACTGAACTGACTGACTGTATAATCCTAAGTGTTTAGGACATACCTGAATGATCTAGTGGTTTTCCCTACTTTCTTCAAATTAAACCTGAATTTTGCAATCAGGAGCTCATGATCTGAGCCACAGTCAACTCCCAGTCTTGTTTTTGTTGACTGTGTAGAGCTTCTCCATCTTCAGCTGCAAAGAATATAATCGATGTGATTTCAGTATTGACGATCTGGTGATGCCCATGTGTAGAGTTGTCTCCTGTGCTGTTGGAAAAGGGTGTTTGCTATGACCAGTGCATTCTCAGTGCAGACTCAGGTTCGATGAGTATACTTTTTGCTAACAAGATAAGGAAATTGCTTCCCATGAGAAAGGTGGCAGAATTGAACATCTTCTCCCAAACTGAGCTTGTTCCTGCCCTGGGTTTGCAGTCAACAATCTGGGGTTTTTTGAAAGTGGAGAACAGCCATCAGCACAGAACAAGGTTCCCCTGCAGATGCCTGGGGCATGCAGACAGTGGGCCTGAGTCATGTGTGCAATCCATTTATGTTTCTTTGGCCTTGTTTGTGTCTTAAGAAAATTGGCAGATTTAGGGGAAAATCCAGAATTCCAGCTTCTAAAAAAACTGAATATGCTGTATTCCAGTTGCGTATGCTACTGGTGTGAATTAGGGAGATGTTGCTGCTGGTGGTCGCTGTTATTTCCCAGCACTGTGGTTGCAATTCATCAACCCACATGTACTGCTCCTTTGAATAGAAAGCTAGGCACGAGCACCTGCATTTCAAGAAAAGAGCTTTCCTGAGTGAAAGGTGAGGACACAAGCCTTCGGTATAACGCACTGGCGTGTTTACTCATTTTGGTCACCTGCCTGCCCCTGTTGTGACTTGAAGAGGTGACCCTCCTGTGGAAATTGGGGATATAGTGCTGAGAGTTTCCCAAGGGATAAAAGGAAACAGGTTATCACAGCCCAGGCCCAGGCTGAGTGAGACTGAGGGGTGGGGGAGAAATTGTAAGAGGACTACACGCCTCCCTCTGTCAACCTCCCATGAGTTCTGGGGTCTTTACCCTGGTAAAGTGCTGAGTCTAATAGAGAGACTTGGTGATGCTATGCAAACAAATGGCCCTTAAATCTCAGTGTTCTAAGGCAGTGGTTTTAATTTCTTCCTCGCACCACACGTGTCCAATGTGTGTGAACTGCAGGTTCTGCATTGTGCCAACATCACTCCAGCATCTCAGCTGACAAAGCAGACACCACCAGGAACAGTGCCAACTGTTAGAAGGAAGGAGAACTGTGGCTGGTTGCTCACTGGTTCTTCAAACTCTTCCTTGGAAATAACACATGCTCTTTCTGTTCACATTTCATTGGCCAACTGTCACATGGCCATGCCAAACTACTACAAAGATCATGCTTCATACCATCCTACCATGCCCAGAAGTCAGAGTTGGGACCGTTTGGCAGAAAGCACTAAGAGCTAAGACATTAACCTCTAGAGCAGTGGTTCCCAACCTTTTTGCGCATCAGGCACCTATTTTGTGGAAGACAATTTTTCTATAGACCAGGGTGGAAGAAGATGACTTTGGGACGTTGCATTTATTATGCACTGTTTCTATTATTATTATATCAATTCCATCTCAGATCATCAGACATTAGATCCTGGAGATTTGGGAATCCTGCTCTGGAGAATCTCTCTTAATTTATTGGTACTACAGAAGGAGCTGGAATCAGCCCAGCTTACATTGAACTTTAGAAAGAAATGACTGGTAAAAATTCACATGACTGGTCATGTTGACAGCCATGGAATCAGAGACCATGTACTTGGACATGAACTTTGAGGAAGTGGGCTGTTTGTCTAGTTGCCCTTTGGCCAACTGAGCCTAGGAAGCTTAGAAAGGATTTCTGACCCAAAGCACTAAAAACCATTCCCATTTTAACAGCACAGCAGAAGCTTTTGTTTTCTTCCAGGAAGAAAAAAGCCAAACCAAACCATGATTTTGGCCTTTCATTTCTCTTTTTCTCATCTCACCCTCAAAGTGACTTTCAGCATATGTGCTTTTTGGACATGGCACGATTTGAGTGTGTTGACAATTTAGTGTATTCTTTTACAATTCCATAAAACCTACACAGGCATTCCCTAAGTATATCTGTAGAGTGGTAGTGAATAGCTTGCTAAACATTTAAAATTGTATCATCGGATAACCAAGTATGATTTCAGAAAGCTCTCAGGACTTCTAATCACCAAGTCAGTGCACTTGACTGGTTTATATTTTCCTAAGGGAAGGCGTCAGTATTGTTCCCTGAAAGATGTTGATGGGGCAGAGGTTTTCAAGCAGACGTCTTAATCTTTCAGGGGAATTTTAGCTGCTGAAAAGTCACATCTACTACCATCAAGATATATACTTAAAAAAAATTTTTTTTAAAGTAGCCCCATATGATTTGTCTTAGCAGAGAGAAAAAGATTAATTATTGACTGCTGGTGCTGTTAAGTCGCTTCAGTCGTGTCCGACTCTGTGTGACCCCATAGACGACAGCCCACTAGGCTCCTCTGTCCCTGGGATTCTCCAAGCAAGAATACTGGAGTGGGTTGCCATTTCCTTCTCCATAATTATTGACTGTTCATACAGAAATAGAAGTATTTTGCCCAAGAATGTGACCAGTAGCTGGGAGTTGTGCAGTCTCACCAGACATCTATGTGCCTTAATCAAGGAGGGGTATGAGGAATATTCTATAATATTAGTTAAATAGAAGACATAGAAGACACAGATAAATGAAGTTCCACATGTTGGGGGAAATAAATGCTAGCAAACTCTATGCAATTTGAAGTTCTTTTATTTTCATCAAATAATCAAAAATCTTTTTGTCTCTTTATGTTTGACTTAGCCTGTTAACAAGGAGAGATGAAAAATATAGAATTACTTTTTCCAGAGATCTTTTTTTTCTAAAACACATAATTCACAATGACATAATTATTTGATCTCCCCAAGTCTAGATCTGTAAAATACCCAAGAAGGCAAGATCATACAATGCAACTTGACAGGTCATCTCATACTACATAAAAGGTCCTAGTTTGAGGCATACCTATCCATGGATTTCTAATGACTGGTGTTGTATCAGTATAATAAACCCTTTGATTAAGAGTAGAAATGAAGATGTCCTCAACAAAAGAGACAATAGAATCCACGTCCCTTTGGGAGAATGGAATATAACCAACTTTAATGCCAACAAACAAACTCCCAAAGTTCTTATCTAGCATCCTGGCTTCTGGCAGACTGGTTGTTCTCAGACTCTTCTTCTGTGGGGTCAGTGCCTAGGTGGCCTTTATGAAAGACATCTAGTACTCTGATTTCCTCCAGAGAAAAGCAATTCCATTCATTCCACCCAGGAGCTTGCATTTCTTCTTTCCATAGCAATATGTGCCTTCTTTTCATCGAAGGGTCACTGAAGAACTTTGCAAAAGCAATTATTTGCAGATCATGGAAAGTATGTTATTCCATTTGTCAGACAGAGTAACTGAGCCAGAAAGACTTAAAAAGTAAAAAAGGCCATTTTCCTAAGTGTAGGGGAAACCAGAAGGCATAAATCATGGCTGTGATTCTAAGGAAGGGATCTGATTAAATTGCAATCCATGGTACTTTTTTTTTCATCTTCAAAATCAACCCTGCAATTAAAACATAATTATGCTTTGCTCTTTTGTGGTATCTTTCACCCAGGGAACAGAAAGTGCTTT
The DNA here is from genome assembly GCF_000754665.1 of Bison bison bison. Lineage (NCBI taxonomy): Eukaryota > Metazoa > Chordata > Mammalia > Artiodactyla > Bovidae > Bison > Bison bison. The sequence goes on along the minus strand of NW_011494800.1, from coordinate 4,315,720 downwards.
ACAAACATTAATTAAGCAGCACAACACCCCTGTGAGGAAGGTAGGAATTATCCTGCTCTTAGATGTTGGTGACATGGAAACTGAAGAATTTAGTAACTTATCCATGATTACAATGGGAATTGTCGCTGAAGGTTCCATATGGTTGAAGTCTCTCTGTGGCCTTATGCTTCAGTTAGACAGGCTTTGAAATGTATTAATCATCTTTTATGAAAAATAGTTTCCACTGCTTATTGTTATTAGCATTTGGCGTGTTTTTAAAAAAAGGTAAGCTTTTGTGAATAATTTTCATTATATATCTTTTTAAAATTTTAAGTCTGAGCTTAGTGATAGGGAACATTTTGGTATGTTTTTTGGCTTGAGTACTCTATCTAGGGTCTCACCTGAACCTGAAAGTCATAAAATTATCTTTTAGTAAACATTCAGAAAACTAAGATCATGGTATCTGGTCCCATCACTACATGGGAAATAGACGGGGAAACAGTGGAAACAGTGTCAGACTTTAGTTTTTTGGGCTCCAAAATCACTGCAGATGTTGATTGCAGCCATGAAATTAAAAGACGCTTACTCCTTGGAAAGAAAGTTATGACCAACCTGGATAGCATATTGAAAAGCAGAGACATTACTTTGCCAACAAAGGTCCATCTAGTCAAGGCTATGGTTTTTCCAGTGGTCATGTATGGATGTGAGAGTTGGACTATGAAGAAAGCTGAGTGCCGAAGAATTGATGCTTTTGAACTGTGGTGTTGGAGAAGACTCTTGAGAGTCCCCTGGACTGCAAGGAGATCCAACCAGTCCATTCTAAAGGAGATTGGTCCCGGGTGTTCTTTGGAAGGAATAATGCTAAAGCTGAAACTCCAGTACTTTGGCCACCTCATGTGAAGTGTTGACTCATTGGAAAAAGACTCTGATGCTGGGAGGGATTGGGGGCAGGAGGAGAAGGGGACGACAGAGGATGAGATGGCTGGATGGCATCACTGACTCAATGGACATGAGTTTGAGTGAACTCCGGGAGTTGGTGATGGACAGGGAGGACTGGCATGTTGCAATTCATGAGGTCACAAAGAGTCGGACACAACTGAGTGACTGAACTGAACTGAACCGAACTGAACTGAAACTTTTTATGAAGCTATATTGAAACAATACATACATACATAAGCAATGCAAAGATTGTAAACATAAGGCTTGATGAATTTTCACAGAGTGAATGTATCTGTGTCCAAGCACAGGGTGTTCACAGCACCCAGACCCTCACCCTGGTTGCCCCCTCGCAGTCACTGCTCACCCAAAGGTAACCAGTAGCCAGTGTGCTAACAGCATAGATTAGCTGTGCCTGTCTTTACTTTTTAGATGCATGGAGTCACCCTGCAGGTACTCGTTTGCCTCTGGCTTATTTTGTTTGGCATCATGTCTGTGAGGTTCATCCGTGTTGTTGCCAGCAGTTATATTAATTTCCTTCTCATTGCTATACAGTATTCAGTTGTTAAAACCTCACAATTTCTTTATCTATTCTATTGTTGATGAACAGATGGGTAGTTTCCGGTTTGGGGCAATTTAAATACTGTTTTATATTTTAAAAATTAATATTCATTTATTTATCTATTTGACTATGCCGGATCTTGATTGCAGCACTCGAGATCTTTGATCTTTCAGTTCAGTTTAGTTCAGTCACTCAGTCATGTCCGACTCTTTGCGACCCCATGAATCGCAGCATGCCAGGCCTCCCTGTCCATCACCAACTCCCGGAGTTCACTCAAACTCACGTCCATTGAGTCAGTTATGCCATCCAGCCATCTCATCCCCTTTTCCTCCTGCCCCCAATCCCTCCCAGCATCAGAGTCTTTTTCCAATGAGTCAACTCTTCGCATGAGGTGGCCAAAGTACTGGAGTTTCAGCGTTAGCATCATTCCTTCCTAAGAACACCCAGGACTGATCTCATTTAGAATGGACTTTGATCTTTAGTTGTAGCATATAGAATCTTTATTTGTGGCATGTGGGATCTAGTTCCCTGAGCAGGGCTCTAACCAGGGCTCCCTGCATTGAGAGCACAGTCTTAGCCATTGAACCACCAGGGAAGTCCCAATTATTATTTTAAAGGTATGCACCTATATAGACTTTCCTTCAATTAGGTTGAAATAAATCAAAGATACCTTTTTTCACATGCTTTACTCATGAGGGCACTGAGATAAATGATGTGTTCTAAAGAGTTGCTGGATGTTATTCATATAAGGAAGAATGAGAGAGAAGAACCTGTTTCCCAGTTGCAGGGTGGGGATAATTAAACTTTTTTCTAAACCTGAAAATATAATCTGCCTTGATTCATTAGTTGAGTTTACAGCAGGCATCCTAGAGAAGTTTAGAGAGCTCAGTTACCAGGTAGACCTGGGTGTGAACTCCAGCTCCAGTATTTACTAACTGTATGATCTTGATCAGCTCAGCCTCACTCAGCTCCTCTTTCCTTAACCATCATATGGTCTCTAGGTTTGTTGAAAAATATGAAGTTAAATACATTGCATGAAGTAGGAACTCCATGAATCCTATATGCTATTAGATATTTTTTGACCCAATATGACTCTATGTCCTACCAGATGGAAGTCTTACTGACTTGGATTATAATTTTGGATTATTAAGAATACTTATTTGTAAATTCAGTAAATACTGTACAGTGAGCATGTGTACGTGCTATACTTCTTCAGTCATGTCAGACTCTTTGAGACCTCAGGGACTGTAGCCCACCAGACTCTTCTGTCCATGGGATTCTCCAGACAATACTGGAGCGGGTAGCCATTGCCTTCTCCGGGGGATCTTCCTGACCCAGGGATTGAACCTACATCTCCTGCAGCTCCTGCACTGCAGGCAGATTCTTTACTGTTGAGCCTCAAGGGAAGCTCACATACAGTAAGTATAGGAACATCTATATTCACAGAGACCTCTGACACTAAAGGGACCTTCACCATTAAGAGTATCTATATTTCTGTTTGAGATATATTCATGATGAGTATACCGTGGTCAATTGATTCAATCTTGGCCTCCCTGAAAGAGTTTATCATAGGTATAAGAAAAGAGCAGACCAAGTATCATTACAGACACAGTCTATAAACAGCTTGATTTAATGTATGGTTTAAGTTGGAAAATTGTTGGCTCTAAGCACAGAATTCTGTAGAAGTGGAAACTTGAGGAGAAAATTGTTATGGGACTTTGCATTTGTTGGTTCCTAGATCAAGGAGCCTCGTGTTAAATGATATTTTCTAAATGATAATAGTTGGAGTGAACTGAACTGGAGAAGTAGGTAATATTTTTGCCTGACATGTCTGGCTGCCAGTTAAATTCATTTCATATGTTCATGTATTTCCATGGAGAGTCATTTGTCTGAATCACCATGTTGTCCTATTCCACCTTTCCCCATCTGAAGAAATGGTACACAGTTGCTGAAGCTAGAGCCTGAATGTTCCTTTTTTTTGCTACTCTGGGTCTTTGTTGCAGTGTGTAGTCTCTTCGCTGCAGCATGCAGGCTTTCTTTTATTGCAGCCCAAGGACTTCTGTAGTTGGGGCGCACAGGCTTAGTTGCCTTGCAGCATGTGGGATCTTCACTCCTTGACCAGGTATCGAACCTACGTCCCTGCATTGGTAGAACTGAACAACAACAATATGTCAGTAGGTTCTCTGTCCTGAAACATCTCTAGCAAGAAAACAGACTCAACACCACTACATGGTTTGGGCATACATATGCCTGAAGCATAAAGCCTAACCAAAAGGTCTTTTAAGATCCTTTAATCTTTGTGTTTGTATGACTCCTTATTTCAAGGTTGAAGCCAACAGAGGCCTTACTGATGAAGGCATGCACAAACGTAATCTGTATTTCCTAGAGTTAGCCTCATATACAGCTTGGTGTCAGTTCCTAAGTCTGTAATGACTAGGCACTAGGCTGATAGTTTTTAAACATTGTTATTTTTGGTCAGTCGCTAAGTCATGTCCGACTCTTTGTGACCTCATGAACTGCAGCATGCCAGGCTTCCCTGTCCTTCACTGTCTCCTGGAGTTTGCTCAGATTCATGTCCATTGAATCCATTGGGGTTCATCACTGAGACAATCAGATAATCTTAGGTGATCTTTCAACTTTAAAATATTTCGGCTTTACTTAGGATCCATTTCTTCTTGTTTGGTACTTTATGAACATGGAGAACAAACTAACAGTGTCACCATCTTGATATGTACAGATGTCTCATTATCCAAGAGTACCAATTCCCGAAAAGATCCCCCTCCTCCACAAACTTATTGGGGGTCCACTCACCCATATGCAGTAAAGCCAACCTACTGACATCAGCTTGCAATGAACAAAATGAAAGTCACTCATTTGTGTCCGACTCTTTGAGACCGCATAGACTGTAGCCCACCAGGCTCCTCAGTCCATGGAATTCTCCAGGCCAGAGTACTGGAGTGGGTAACTGTTCCCTTCTCCAGGGGATCATCCCAACCCAAGGATTGAACCCAGGTCTCCCTCATTGCAGGCAGATTCTTTACCAGCTGAACCACCAGGGAAGTCCAAGAATACTGGAGTGGGTAGCCTTTCCCTTCTCCAGGGGATCTTCCCAACCCAAGGATCAAACCCAGGTCTCCCGCATTGCAGGTGGATACTTTACCAGCTTAGCCACAAGGAAAACCCCCACAAACTTTTTATGTTAGAGCAATCTTAGACACTAAAGTTGAACTTCTTCATTTTATATAAACAAATGCATGGATTATATGTCATTCAGTTATAAATCTGACAGATTTATGAGTTAATTTCAACACCTCAGATGAATTTTTATCCTGGGTTGTATTTTCCCATGGTACAGTTGGAAAGCATCTGGCCCATTTAAATTTAGATCTGGTACAAATCCTCCTCCATCACTAACTACCTGTCTGATTTCACCACATTATTTGACAAACCCAAGCTTCATTTCCATCATGTGGTAGATGAAGATATAAACTTGTGTTGTATAATTGTATTGAGAGTCAAGTACGAAACAGCATAGTGACTAGCACATAATAGGTGATCAGTTAGAAAACGGATGTGTTTGTTGTTGGTACAGTATTTTTGGAAGACAGTTTGGCAACCATCAAATCATAGGTAGGCATATTTTATATCTTGATACAACATTTAGAAAAGTAGCTCACTACCATAGGAATTTATTTACACAATGAGTCAGAGCTTGTTTTCTTAACGAAGAACCCAGAGTAGGACTTCCCTGGTGGCCCAGTGGTTTAAACTCCATGCTCCCAAAGCAGCTTCAATCCCTGGTTGGGAAAGTTCCACATGCCATGGGGCACGGCCAAAAATAAAATAAATAAATAAATAAAATTTAAAAAGAGACTAGATTAAATCTTGTTACAACCCAAATATCCTAGAACAGTGGTGCTGTCTTCTGACAACCTTCTGGAAGAATTTAACTGCAGCTACTTTAGTCATAAGAAGAAAAAAAGTTATGATAAATGAGTTGATAGTTTATTTAACATGTATGATGTGCCAACCCTAAGCTTATTCACTTAATCTTTGCTATAACCTTTTGACACAGATACATTATCCATTGTTAAAGAGATTAAGTAACATGTGCATCTTTGGGTAGTAGTGGAGTGGCAGGGGTTGTCACAGAATTTGTTGGTGGCTGAGTCAGGATTTGAACAGAAGTTGCTTTGATTCCAGATTCAAGTGCTTAACTCTATAAGTTTTATATGTGGAGATTAAAACAAAACAAACATTAATGTGAGGACCCGGGCTTCCCTGCTGGTTCAGACTGTAAAGAATCTGCCTGCAATGCAGGAGACCTGGGTTCGATCTCTGGTTCTGGAAGATCCCCTGGAGAAGGGAATGGCAACCTACTCCAGTATTCTTGCCTGGAGAATGCCATGGGCAGAGGAGCCTGGCAGGCTACAGTCCACAGGGTCACAAAGAATCAGACATGACTGAGCAACTAACACATACACACACACACGCACACACACACACACATACACACACTGTGAGGGCCCATCCCAGATTTTTTGAACCACAAAGATGTAAGTAAGACAGGCAGAGTTGAGAACAACTGTCACAACCATTAGGTTTTTCTGTCTCTATGTGCCTTGTATTTGGTCTGCTTACGAGAAAGAAAACATACTACTGTGCCTGACAAGAGATTACCTTAATCATTTACTGTGGCCCTGTTTTCACCCATAAACTCTCCAGACAGCATCCTTGAATTGCCTTGGGGAACGGGCTCCCCACTGGAAAGACCTTGATGAAAAACCCTAACTAGGTACAGATGCCCTTGAATGTTTGTTTTACTTACTAATGGTTGGGTGTAGCTTTCTTTCTTTTCCCTTGTCAAGGAAGCTGAGGTTCGGAGGCAGCCACAGACTACAACATAAATATGGGGAGGAAGGGAGGAAAAATCTTGGAAAACTGAAAAGCCTGCTATTTCCAGACAAGCCCAGATCTGCCTTTGACATCACTCCAAAGGGAGCGGTTTCCATAACAGCTTGTGTGTAACCTAATGTAACTTGACCTTCCTGGAACCAGTCTGCATGAGATGCTTAAGACATTCGCTTTTTCTTCCCTGCAGCCAGGGACTCTATTCTGCACATCTACTTGCTGGCTGCTAAGAGAGGGGTGGGTGCTTGGTTCCTCAGGCCAACAGCTGTCTTCACGGCAGCTCAGCTCTCAAAACTGCTTCCCCCATCATGGACAGACATCACCAGGTCCGGTGGGAGTAATTTGTGCCCCAGGTTATATGTGTGGTTGACAAGTATTCATTAATTATATCCTTCCTCTTACTTCTAACTAGCGCTGCCTGGTAAGCCATCTGAGAGCTAAAAGAGTTTCTCTTTACATTTGGCAGCAGAAAAGACCGAGAAAGGTTTGGGAGGTGAAAGGGTCTGCCCAAGGCAGCATGGGAATAGAAGCTGAGCCAGACAGGCCTCATCTCTTAGCATTTACAGCCTATCAGGCAAGATGACCTCCCAGTCTGCCATGCAGGCCGTCTCATTCTCCATGTATCTTCTGACCCGAACTGTTTTTCTGAGATTGACAGTGAGGTTGGAGGAAGGGTCAACAGTCTGGTGACTTGGCATTAGCTTCCATTAGGACTGCCTCTTTCTCTGGAATGGTGAAATTCAATCTCACAGTTTAAATGCTTGTCCCAAAATATTGCAAAATGTGAAATGCATGTGAGCCAAATGACAAAAATGTTTTTTGAAAAAACAAAAACATGGGCTTCTTGTCATCCACCACACTGGCTGTTTCAATGTCTGTTCAGTCAGTAAATTATTCTTTCTGATTTTCATTTCTTATGATATCCAGATGGTCTAAAAGTCAATCTTTTTCTGTGAGAGAGAAGCTCTCTGTGAAGTTAAAAGTGAGTAGCCCTTGTGTTCAGATAGCGTGGCTGGGAATTAAGTGGAATGACACAGGATTGACTGTACCCAATTAATATAATATTTAACTAATTACAGTGTCTATATATTCAGCTTGACGTTGGGCTTAATTGTTAACGTTCTTAACTATTAAAGGAAGACTGTATCTTTCACCCTAAATTATAGGAGACTGTAAAAGCCAAGACTGCTAATGTTAGCTTTTCTTCCTTTCTTTTTCCTCCATATTTTCTAGAGTTAAAATACTATTTTGATGGGTTCAAAGATGTTCTCTAGTCAACCTACGACAGTTTGAATCTGAGAGCTTGAAATAAGTCATGGTGGAATAAGTCATGGTGAAATAAGTCATGCATGAGAGTGTTTAAGATTTGTTCTGTTTCTTTTTAAATATAGCCTTTAAGTGACTAATTCATAATAATAACAAAATTCATATTATTTTTGTCATCATTATTTATCAGACTTTGAAAAAAGATACTCTTTTTCAGAAAAAGAAAGCAATACTAGCTTCTCTTTATTGAGTCTTTACTATGTACTAAGCTTTATGGTAGATACTTTCATTTGTTATCTCATTTATTTCTTTTTAGAACCCAAAAGGTAAAGAACCTGCCTGCCAATGCACGAGACATAATAGACATGGGGTTCAATCCCTGGGTCAGGAAGACCCTCTGGAGAAGGAAGTGCAACCCATTCCATTGTTCTTGCCTGGACAATCCCATGGACAGAGGAACCTGGCGGGCTACAGTCCATAGGGTCACACAGAGTCAGACACGACTGAAGTGACTTAGCACACACACACACAGGAGCCCGTTAGAAATGCAGAATCTTGGGCCCTATCCCAGACCTAAAGAATCAGAATCTACCTTTTAACAAGGTCCTCAGGGAACTGATATGCATGGTAAGTTTGAGAAGCTCTGGCCTAGAAGAGTCTAATAGGTCTTTCCCTCCAGAGCAGAGTCACTGATCTCAAGGTAAAAACAATCATCAGAGAATATGGGTTACAGGCTCCTTCTGTAGTCAGAACCAGGACTGTTCTGTGGGTGGGGAGACATACGTTACTGCAGGTAACAGACTATGACAACCCTGCACAGGTAACAGAGTATCTAGTGGGGACTGTGGGTACCATTCTACTACCACCACTGACAAGGTTGCTGCAGGCCCTGTCCACAGATGTGCGTGCATACACACATGCACACACATGTGCAAGTACTGTCACCCACATCACAAGGAGCCATGTTGTTGTTCTGTCGCTAAGTCACGTCCCACTCTTTGTGACCCCATGGGATGGAACACGCCTTCCCTGTCCTTCACTGTCTCCTGGAGTTTGCTCAGACTCATATCCACTGAGTCGGTGATGCCATCCAAACATCTCATCCTGTGTTGCCCCCTTTTCCTCCTGCCTTTGATCTTTCCCAGCATCAGGGTCTTTTCCAATGAGTTGGTTCTTTGCATCAGGTGGCCAAAGTATTGGAGCTTCAGCTTCAGTATCAGTCCTTCCAATGAATATTCAGGACTGATTTCCTTGAGGATGGACTAGCTGGATCTCCTTACTGTCCAAGGGACTCTCAAGAGTCTTCTCCTGCATCATACTTCAAAAGCATTCAATCCTTCGGTGCTCAGCTCTGGAAGACGGTAAAGGACAGGGAATCCTGGCATGCTGCAGTCCATGGGGTCGCAAAGAGTTGGACACTACTGAGTGACTGAAAAACAACAGCCTTCTTTATAGTCCAGCTCTCACACTTCCATACATGACTACTGGAAAAACTATAGCTTTGACTCTATGGACCTTTATCGGCAGTGATGTCTCTACTTTTTAATACACTGTCTAGGTTTGTCGTAGCCACGTGTGCACCTAAAGGCTAGGGAAGAGAGAAACCCAAATGTATTACATCGCCTGTGTGCCAGACATTGCAGCAGGTGCTTTCGTTTTAAAGACTAGACAACACATAAAAAATCAGATTATTGTGAGCACACATTCAATTACTAGCCAAACTTCATTAACCAGGACCTTCTCACATTACATAGGTCTCTAACTGGTGTTTTTAATGGTGACCTCATTAAATGATTCAGTTAAATGATGAGATCTTAAAAATCTAAGTCAAAAAGAGTAATTAAATTATATAGAGTTCTCATATTTATAGTATCATCTTAAAAAGACAGTTTCCAAGTGACCTCAAATGCAGAAAACATATTCTAATCTAAAGTATTATACACTTAACCTCAGATGTTAGCAGCTTGAAAGGGACTCGCTTTCCCAAGAGTAGCTTTCTGGAGCTGGATACTATGTTATGAGTACAATAATTTAAGCAGTTATCTCCTTACCAAGCTCTGGGAAGCCGGTCCTTTTCAATATTCCTTTGTTTGATAGGACCTAAAAGTTCCCCAGTGCTTTCCCTCTACAAGGACAAATGTTCCCAGCATGGGGTTGTGCACAAAACCCTTAAATGGATTGTAGTCTTGTCACTGTTCTGACTGGCCAGGAGATCTGGGATGTCACTGACTCCTTTGGGTCCCAGTTTTATCCTCTATGAGAAGTCATGAGCTTGTGTAGCACAGGGAACTCTACTTACTGCACTGTGGTGACCTGAATAGGGCTTCCCAGGTGGTTCTGTGGTAAAGAATCCACCTGCTGATGCAAGAAGACTCAGGAGATGTGAGTTCGATCCCTGGGTCAGGCAGATCCCTTGGAAGAGGAAATAGCAACCCACTCCAGTGTTCTTGCCTGGGGAAGTCCCATGGACAGAGGAGCCTGGCGGGCCACTGTCTGTAGAGTCGCAGAGATTCAGACATGACTGAGCGACTGAGCATGCACGCGAGTAACCCGAATGGGAAGGAAGTCCAAAAGGGAGGGAATATACATATATATGTGGCTGATTCATTTTGCTGTATGTAGAGACTAACACAGCATTGTAAAGCAACTATATGCCAATAAAAATTAATTTTTTTAAATTAATGAGCTTGACTGGACTCTAAGGTCCCTTTCATCGCCTGAATATTCTCGAGTCTGTAGATGGAATATTTTTTATTAGAATATCAGCATGAATTCAAATGCATTCAGTTGGGTCTCATCACATGCCTCTGATATTTCTCGGCATCCCAAAGTCAGCATCTTCCTCTCCATTTCTTCTCATAGACTTAGCTTGTGTCAGACACCAGCTCAGCTGCTGAGGCAAGACGGCAGGTGGTGAGGTACTGGCTGGTGATCACAAAACAGAGCATGTTTGTGTCTTGATCGTACCATGGCTTTTCAGAAAAGGATCTGGGTCTCTGTAGTCATTTCCTAGGTTGCATGTTGAATATCTTCTTTTGTTTTTGAATTTTTCACCCAAAATTCAGGACAATGCCCAATGTATTTGTTCTCATTATTTGAAAATTATAAATCCTGTGATAATATATGGAGTAACTCTCTATAGAAGCAAATTTTTGATTGGCAGCCTATGCAAGAGAGAAAATTGTTATAAACTTTGAAGTTAGAAGGACCTGTATTTATATAGCAATGCTTCCTAGCTGGGTAACTCTGGACATGACAATTAAGTTCTCTGAAACTCAGATTCCTAATCTCTTAAATGGGGGTAATGATATTTACTTTGTCGAGTTACTATTAATATGACCATTCAAGATAATATCTACAAAGCTCCTGGCATAAAATAGTTGCTCAATAAATGTCAGCTATTATTTTCAACTAGAAAAATTGTCCCCAAATGCCAGTTTGGGAATCAGCATGTTCTTTGATACCATTTTCACCATTCTGTGATAAACAGCACAGAATAACTGCAGTGTGGGTAGTTGTTCACAAATTTAAATTTATATGGTGTTTCTTTTTTATAAAATGATATTGACAGCAGATGATAATGATTGTTTTTAATTTGTTTAGCAAAATTTTAAGAACTGGCAATTCTGTCTGTATTTTCCATATTTAATTCATCTGCTCTACATAAAAATAGGATTCACTGAATTGAGACATCCTGACTGAAGCGACTTAGCAGCAGCAGCAGCAGCAATCATACTGAGGGGCTTCCCAGGTGGGCTAATGACAAAGAATCAGCCTGCCAATGCAGGAGACATAAGAGACTCTAGTTTGCTTCTTGGGTTGGGAAGACCCCCTGGAGGAGGGTATGGCAACCCACTCCAATATTCTTGTCTGGAGAATCCCATGGACAGAGAAGCCATACTGAATATTAGGGTCAGGTGAATCAAATGATTTTCACTTTCAAATCATTTTAATGGGGGCAGTGGGATTCTGAGCATTCCTTCATAGCACAGCCAGTTATTATCTCCTGGATTCTGACAATACCTGTCACAGGGATGACTCCGCTCACATTCACTGTGTGTGTCCTTAGCACCAGTATTCACTGTGGTCTCAGTGTGGCTTGTGTCTGTGTGTCTGATTTTGGAGTCAGGCACAGTAACAGAATGAGGCTGTATACTGTTGTAATAGAGTCTGGGCTCTGAAGCCAGACTTCCTGGGTTCAGGTCCTGGTTCACCACAGGGTAGCTGTATAACCTTAAGCAAGTAGCTTACTCTCTCTGTGCCCCAGTTTCATGATCTATCAAATTTCAGAATTAAGATTACCTATGTAATAGGGTTATTCTGATGATTTACTCAGATAGTCCATGTGAGCATTTAGTATAATGTCTGTTACGTAGTAAGAGCTCAGTGAAAGTGAAGTAAAAGTGAAAGTTGCTCAGTTGTGTCTGACTGTTTGTGACATCATGGACCATACAGTTCATGGAATTCTCCAGGTCAGAATACTGGAGTGAGTAGCCTTTCTCTTCTCCAGGGGATCTTCCCAACCCAGGGATCGAACCCAGGTCTCCCACATTGCAGGCAGATTCTTTACCAGCTGAGCCACAAGAGAAGCCCAAGAATACTAGAGTGGGTACCCTATCCCTTCTCCAGGGGATCTTCCTGCCCCAGGAATCACTGGGGTCTCCTGCATTGCATGCAGATTCTTTACCAACTGAGCTATCAGGGAGTGAGTGAGTGAGAGAAGTTGCTCAGTCATGTCCAGCTCTTTGCGACTCCATGGACTGTAACCCACCAGGCTCCTCCTTCCATGGGATTCTCAGGCAAGAATACTGGAGTGGATTGCCGTTTCCTTCTCCAGGGGATCTTCCCAACCCAGGGATCGAACCTAGGTCTCCTGCATTGCAGGCAGACACTTTAACTTCTGAGCCACCAGGGAAGCCCATTTATAATAGCAGAACAATAAACAGACAAGGAACCAGCAGACAGAAAATTCTAGGGAGTCAAGACTGGCTTGCGATCAGACACACCCACCTCCATTACCAACCCCTCCTCTTGGGTTGGATGGCATGGCTTTAGGCAAGTTACTTAGCTTCTCTGCCTCTTATTTTCCTCATCTATATAATGTCTACCTTGTGCACTTGTTGTCAGCATCAAATAAGCTATTATATGTAAATTATTTAATATTGTGCTTGACTCATTGTAATTGCACAATAAATATTTTATCAGTTCCACAAGTCTGTATTCCACACAGTCCTTTCTCCCTACTTTGCACAATAATTAATAAGCATCTGTTGCAGGCCTATAACCCATCTCTCTGTCTTACTTCCTGTCACCTGCATTGTCAGTTACTGTACGAGGAAGAACAGAGATCGATGTGCTCTAAACACAGAATAGGAATCTCACTGTTAGGGAGTCAGGTTACGCAGACCTGTTGGCCATTCCTCTGCTTTGGCCAAGATCAGTCCTGACAGACTTCTCTTATGACAAGACAGCTAATCAGGAAGAACACTGCACTGGGACATTCTGTGACATCTTGTCACAGATGAGAGAGTTATGGGCCCAACACATTATTTTAAAGACATGTTCTTTTTAAAGTTTGTGGTTGGTGTCTCTCTCTTTTCTGAGGTCTCCAGGCTCAGCCTTTTCTTTTAAGTGATTCTCACATTTTCAGCCCATGAGGCCAAGGTGAACTGCCTTGTTGGACTTGACCTCCAAACCTGACATGCCTGGGAAAATCTGTGAGACATATTTTCAGGATTATACTGATATACCCCTCAAGTTAAATGAATACTGTTGCTCTTTAAAAAAAAAAAAGCACCCTTTTAAAAGCCATTTTGGAGCAAGATAATGCTCATTTTCACTGCTGGGATGAGGGAATAAAGGAATAAGTGGCTGCAGAATAAATCTCTATAAATAGTTTAAAAATACACACGCACACATATAAACCCTGCTTTGACATTAGTGTTCTAATGTATGAGAATGCAATGCTCCTTGCACTGAACCCTGGTTTTTTACCTCTTCTCAGACTCTTCTAAGTTGGAACATGTTTCTTTGCCTTTTTTTTCTTTTTTCATTTGAATTGGAGGATAACTGCTTGACAATGCTGTGGTAGTCTCTGCTGTACAACAAGGTGAATCAATTGGAAGTATACATACATTCTCTCCCTCTTGAACCTCTTGCCTTTTTCAACTTTTTTTTCCCCAATCAATGCAGCATTTTAGGAGAGACTCCTTCTAAAAGTGAGAATTTAGAAGGAGTGGTTGAAATGCTGACTATTTGTGAGTCCAAGATGTACTCTGACAATTAAGAGGTTATAAAGCAGGGAGAAGGCAATGCCACCCCACTCCAGTGCTCTTGCCTGGAAAATCCCATGGACGGAGGAGCCTGGTGGGCTGTAGTCCATGGTGTCGTGAAGAGTCGGACATGACTGAGAGACTTCCCTTTCACTTTTCACTTTCCTGCATTGGAGAAGGAAATGGCAACCCACTCCAGTGTTCTTGCCTGGAGAATCCCAGGGATGATGGAGCCTGGTGGGCTGCCGTCTATGGGGTCACAAAGAGTCAGACACGACTGAAGCAACTTAGCAGCAGCAAAGCAGGGAGTATGTTCTGTGGTACCTTGCCAGGAACTGGAAATATAGATGTTCACTGTGGGCACCTTCCTTGGCACCCCACTCCAGTACTCTGGCCTGGAAAATCCCATGGATGGAGGAGCCTGGTAGGCTACAGTCCATGGGGTCGTGAAGAGTCGGACATGACTGAGCGACTTCCCTTTCAGTTTTCACTTTCATGCATTGGAGAAGGAAATGGCAACCCACTCCAGTGTTCTTGCCTGGAGAATCCCAGGGACGGGGGAGCCTGGTGGGCTGCCGTCTCTGGGGTTTCACAGAGTTGGACACGACTGAAGCGACTTAGCAGCAGCAGTAGCAGCAGCAGATCCTAAGATGCCTACCATTCCCCTTACTCAGAATAGAATGTTCCTTTACTACAACTCAAGCACCTACAACTGGCTCCACAAACAATACTGTTTTGTAATTGTTGGGGAAGAGTCTTTGTAAAATCTCATTATGTTGACACTTGCTCTGCACTGTGGGAAGAATGAATTTAGACTGCTTTGGTACCCTTTCCCTCCCATCCTTTTTAGCATTCCTTTCATTTTTTACTTTGCGACACTGCATCTTAAATAAAATAAGGTTGGGATCTCACAGAATATCATCCCATTTTAGGGAGACAAAGAGGAGCGAGAAACAAACCTTTGTTATGTGAGCCAGACTTGAGCAGGTTTTCCAAAACTTAAGTTATTCAAAAACTGTTCATGACTTTTCCCCTTATCTGTACATTACTCCTCTTATTAGTTCATAGATTTTTTTTTTACTTTAAATTGATGCACTTCAAAAAATGTAGCTTTGTCCTAAGCAATAGCATCTAAGAAATTATAGGTTTTATGTTCTAAGATCCTGACGCATATAAAAAGAAACCCATGAAAGCTAAAGCTAAATTTTAAAATATATGTCTTATTTAGAATCATCCTATGTAACACTTGTGGTGGTTGTTCTTCAGTTGCTCAATCGTGTCTGACTCTTTGTGACCCCATGGACTATAGCATGCCAGGCTTCCCTGTCCTTCACTATCTTCCGGAGATTGCTCAAACTCATGTCCGTTGAGTCCATGATCACATCCAATCATCTCGTCCTCTGTCACCGCCTTCTCCTCCTGCCCTCAATCTTTCCCAGCATCAGGGTCTTTTCAGACTGAATTTTGGGAAACATTGAACTTGATTATCCCACTGTGGAAGCTGAAATCGGGAATTAAAATCACATTCCTTGTGTGGGGTTGGGAACATAGGAGTTGATGTGCAAAGCCAAGGTGGGTGGAAATACCTGTAGGTGTGCCAGGTATTGAAGGCCTCCTTCCCTCCCTGTCTGCTTTCAGCCTGCTCTATTCTAATCCTGTGTGCCTGAGCCATAGGATTCTCTCTCCTCTTCTTTTGCGTCTTGACCTCCATTCTTAATCACTGCCTTTGCTTCACCACTGACTGTGCTTGTGGGTTGCCAGCCTCAGACTGAAGACCTAATGCCTCCTTTGCTTTGGTTTCCTTTTGGCCTTTTTGATTGAGGGCTTTACACCGATTTCTTTTGCTATGGAACTAGTAACAGCAAATTAGTATAAAACAGTAAATGAGAGCTGAAATTTCTTTGGGAAAAACTTTGGAAGGACTTTTTGTGATTAGAAGTGGGGCCATTACCAATTAAAACAGAAAGTCTTATGAGAAGAGAATTTGTGAAAAGCTTACAGTAAAAATAGAGTGTCTGCCTATATCTCTCATAAACATTTTGTATCTTAACTGTGAAAAATGTGGACCACCCTCACTGGTCCTCTCATTATTTCCTGAGCCAAAATGATGTTCCATGCTGCAAAAGTCATTTCCAAATATTCTGAAACATGACTTCACCATTGTTCACATGTATCCCCAGGGACCACTGACAGTTCTAGGCCTGGAAGAAGAGAAGTTCTAATAACACACTGAGGAAATGTCCTAGTTTAAACCTCAATCGCCTGGGCTTCCCTGGTGGCTCAGACAGTAAAGAATCCACCTGCAATGCGGGAGACCTATGTTCTATCCCTGGGTTTGGGAAGATCCCATGGAGGCAGGCATGGCAACCCACTCCAAAATTCTTGCCTGGAGAATCCCCAAGGACAGAGGAGCCTGGCGGGCTACAGTCCATGAGGTCACAGAGTCAGACATGACTGAATGACTTAGTACAGAAGAAACCTCAGTCCTCTATCTCCTTCACTGATCTTTGTTTTTTCATTTTTCTTAGCTCAAAATAATAAGTCCATTTTTTTAAGGGACAAAGGCCTATAAAGAGCCCTGTTAAGTAATATTACAACTGTAATTGGTTTGTTAGATTTATAAGAATGCCTTTGATAAAAACACCAACACTCTGCTATACTTCTAGACAATGAGATCAAATTCTGGGGCTACGAGGTTCCACTATATGCACTGATAGCTTTCACCTGGAGTCTTATATGTATTGATGCAGTTGTGCAAGTCACATTTTTGGTAAAGAAGATTCACATCATCAATACAAGAGAAGAACATCCAGAGACCCCAACACGTTTGGATTCTTCTTCTTCTTCAGTTCAGTTCAGTTGCTCAGCCGTGTCAGACTCTTTGCGACCCCATGAATCGCAGCACACCAGGCCTCCCTGTCCATCACCGACTCCTGGAGTTTACCCAAACTCATGTCCATCGAGTCAGTGATGCCATCCAGCCATCTCACCCTCTGTTGTCCCCTTCTCCTCCTGCCCCCAATCCCTCCCAGCATCAGGGTCTTTTCCAGTGAGTCAACTCTTCACATCAGGTGGCCAAAGTATTGGAGTTTCAGCTTCAGCATCAGTCCTTCCAATGAACACCCAGGACTGATCTCCTTTAGGATGGACTGGTTGGATCTCCTTGCAGTCCAAGGGACTCTCAAGAGCCTTCTCCAACACCACAGTTCAAAAGCATCAATTCTTTGGCACTCAGCTTTCTTCAGAGTCCAACTCTCACATCCACACATACAGTCCATGGAATTCTCTAGGCCAGAATACTGGAGTGGGTAGCCTTTCCTTTCTCCAGGGGATCTTTCCAACCCAGGGATTGAACCCATGTCTCCTGCATTGCAGGCAGATTCTTTACCCACTGAGCCACAAGGGAAGCCCCTTTCTGCTTAAATACCTGAATTTTAACTGGACTTTGGGAATATGAATTTCCTGAGTCATACTAACCAGCCGAAGCAAATTTCAAGCCAAAGTGGTACATCCATCAAAGGCTTGCTGCCAAGGGTGGAGGTAGAAAAATGTCAGTGTTCTTGAGGCCAGGGCAGGATATTATTCATGTGTGTGGGCAGCTGGTAGGTTCAGAGTCCTCTGAGAGATAGCAAAACATGCTGTGTCTGCAATACTTACTGCTTTACTCTGTCCCCACCGTGTAGCTACATGATCTGAGAGCTGCAAGCGCTTTATGATGGTACCTACCAAGTCTTGCTCTTGGTTTTGCTGGACACAGTCATCAACCTGAAAGGTTTAAAAAGCATGGTTAAAGAGAAGCAGAAATGGAAATGTCTTATCAAGTGTTTCCAGTAATTGTTTGAGAATGCTGCAAATGTTTACTCACATAGCAGGATCAAAACTGACGTTGTAGATTAAGAATATCAGAATATCAAAACCAAGACTTGGTTTTGACTGATAACACCCACCCAAAAATGAACAGACAGACAAAATGAACTTCCAAGGAAATCTAGGTCAAATTTCCCTTTTGACTGGTTCGTATTTCTCTCTCACCTCCAAATTCCCCATATTTCTACTGTTATGTCTCCACAGTTTATAAGGCAAGGATGAAGCCCATTAAGATTATTGATAATTCAGCTCATAACTCTGCTTAAGCACATGAATTAACAAATAATTGCAGAATTCCTTAATCTGAGAGCTCTATTTTTGGCCAGTTTGATTTTTCCCCTTGACTTTAACACCATATGTGCGTGCATGCTAAGTTGCTGCAGATGTGTCTGACTCTTTACAACCCCATGGACTATAGCCTGCCAGTCCCCTCTGTCCATGGGATTCTCCAAGCAAGAATACTGGAGTGATTTGCCATGCCTTCCTCCAGGGGATCTTCCCAACCCAGGGATCGAACCCACATTTCTTATTTCTCCTGCATTGGCAGGTGGGTTCTTTACCACTAGAGCCACCTAGGAAGCCTTTTAACACCATAAACACTGATAATTCCTTTATGGAAGGAAAAGGACTAATGCTTTTTGCTGAGCAGCAACTCAGAACAGCTCCATCTATCAAATGTCTGCAGATGCCTTTCAGAAAGAGTCTCCCCTGATGGTTTCCATCAACAAAATTCTTACCCTTCTGGGTGGGAATTCAGGTTACATCAGCTCAAAACCCTCTGTGGTCTAAGTAAGGTAGTACATCACAGAAGAAAGAGCACTAGAAAATTAGCTTCAAATTCTAGTTTTGCCACTAAGTAGTTTTGTGACTTTAAACAAGTTATTTAACCTTTCTGAACCTCACTTTTAATGAAACACAAATGTTGGATCAGATCTGGGCTTATCTCAAATGCTAATTCAGATTCATCAGCAATGGTATGCTGGAGAATGTTGAGAACATTTGTAAGACTGTATCTAGACACAGTGGGAATGAATACCCTTATTTATTGATTCAGACTCAGGTTTATCCTAATAGATTTGCTGCATCTGTCCTGTACAGGTAATGGCGGGGGTGCCTTGCATGTGTTAAGCCCAGCTAGAAATGCTGTCTAAGGTGCATTTCATCTCTATTTAAGAGAGGTAGAACACATTTCAGAAGCAGCAAGGTTATTTTATAATGTTCAGAATCAGAAGTAGAAAATTCTCTTGGATAAGACAAGTGTTCAGAGGCAATTCTTTCCAATTCCTTGGCCCAGGATTTCATATTTTCCTTCTGACTATTAATAATTAGTTGGAACAAATGGCCGGATGATGCACCCTGCCTGGGGAATGGATGGAAGCACCCAGAAATTCCTCCCTGACTCACACTGATTAGAATTTGAAAGGTTTACTTTGCTTACCAGTCAATGAACTCACGATATGTTATTATGAAGTGCTTAGAGCTAGTTGTAAACTAGATTTTATATAATTTTCATTTGACGGGATCAATTTTGAGAAGTCTTTTAAATCAGGCTGAAATCATAAAATTATTTAAGTCTGCAACATCTTTAGGATAAAGTTTGCCATCTAATTGTAATGTTGACTAACACACTTTGGAATTCATGGTAAGTACCCTGAGTAGCTTCAAATATACAAGGCTGTCTTTTGTTAGTTTGTTTATTTAATGAAAGTTTTGCTACTTCCTAAAAAATCTCAGAAATTTTTAAATTTGGACCATTGTTTATTTATCCATTAGAGCAATTTGCTTGAATTAAAGCTGAGGCTTTGAAATCAGCGTCCATTACCCTTTGGCTGTGGATTTTATATTTGACTAAGAGTCAGAGTTTGGGGCTTCTGGTCCTATTTGTCTTTTTACTGGATCTCTTCCTAGTTTTAGGAAGATTGTTGAAGCACAGTGTTTCTGCATCCCTCTCCAAACAATTAGATATTGCTTTTGCCCCTGATTGTACCTCATAGATATGTGAGGCATCAAAGAAGTCCCAGGAGGTCCACAGAGGCCCTCTGGTGACAGCATTTGTGCCATTACCATAGTTGTCATTGGTGAAGTTGTAACTTACCCTGTTAAATAACCCTGCATAGGACTTCCCTGGAGGTCTGGTGGTTAAGACTTCACTTTCCGATGCAGAGGGTGCAGGTTTGGTTCCTGGTCAGGGAGCTAAGATCCTGCAGGCCTTTGGGCCAGGAAACCAAAACATAAAACAGAAGCAGTATTATAAAAAATTCAATAGAGACTTTAAAAATGGTCCACATCAAAAATCTTTCAATGAATAAATAGCCTTGCATGTTCTCTTGAGCACAGAGAGGCCATTTATATGCCATTTACAACACCCAGAAACTGCAGAGGCTCAGATGAAATAATTTCAACTAAGACGTACTAGTAATTTTTACCTTAATCCGTAAAACAAGTTCATCTACTTTGTGATTTCTCAAATGTCTGGGAGAACTTGTGCAACAGAGGCTGTTACCAGGTCATAAGGGTGTGTTGGCAGATGTCCTAAGTAGGTTTGATATACTCCAGACTCCTGTTGTCACTTCTCTTACATTCACTTGTTCTGTTAAAGAACATGTCATGACTTCCTTGTCCTTAAGAGTCTATTAACTTCAAGAGGACAGGTATATACATCTTCAGAGAATGTGATTTCATTTCACTGGTCCTCTCCTAAACCATACTGTTACTGGATTTTCTACATATTATTAAAACTGATTGACTGTTTTTCTGCCAGGATTCATTTTTTTTCTCCTTCTCCACAATCTTCCCATTGTTTATTCGATATGAGCAGTGGTGCATGAGTCAAGGCTTAAAACCTGGGTCTCTGAAGAAAAAAATGAATCATGATTTGTAGCATTTGCCAATTGTGTGGTGTGAATATTCCCAGCATGGCTATTTTTGAGTTACCAATATGTCAGCACAGGACGTAGAGTTGAGAAGAGATGCATAGTAGATACCACTGTATATAGTATTACCACCACCCCAAAACAATGGATGTGATTGAACTTGAGAGTGTAGATAAATAGTAAAACATAGGATTAGGAAATGATGTTTTTAGTATATATTACCCTTGTTTGAAACATAATTTATTTGTTAGTGCATGTAATTTAATTTTTAATAACAGCTGTTTCTAACAACCAGTTCACAAATTTCCTGAAAATTTAATAGTCGGTTCTTGTGAGCTGGTGTGGACTGGTTCCAGCACACCATTACAAATGAGTTACTTAGAGACTCAACTTTGTTAATTCCCTGGGAATGCTTGAAAAACTGGGCAGGGAAATGGAAGTGATTTGAAACTCCTATCCTAAGCAAAGTAAATTAAAGAGCCGGGATGTATCCACTTAACATGCTTTATTTGGTGCCAGTACAAAGCCTTGGCATTTTTGCTCTTAATGCATAGATCATATCAACAGTGAAGAGCGGGGAGACCCAACTTGCCAGAGAGGCCCCTCCTAAAACCATCAAAAAGACTCTTTAAAATTTTGAAAGGAATATAAACACAACAGAACATGAAACTCGAAGAACTGGAGAGATAGATTTTTTTTTAAGTTAGTTTAATCTAGACAGTATAAATACACCAAGATAGTATTAAATCTGTCTGGGTAGGCAATACTGTAGATATCATTGTTCATTGTGTATGAAATGAAGGAAGTAAAGAAGACAGGCCAAAAGGAAACAGAGCCTTAGATTTGATGTATGTAGGTAGATTAAGAAAGTATAATTTGTATTTGCTTTGGCTGCAGGTGAATGGATCTGGGGCCACCGTAAGTCAGTCTTCAAAGCTTGGCTGCTTGATTAGCATAGCTCACGGTGCCAGGAGGGAATATCAATCAGTTCTACTGTGTATGGCAATGGTGGGAGAAGAAAGGAAAATGGCCTTCTATGCTACAGATCTTTCTTCTCTTCCTCCAGAAACTGCCTCCAAGCAACATACTCCGTCACTCCCCAAGTGCTGTTGATTCTCCCTTCAGTGCTCTTGCCAAGGGTTTACTTGGAAGTCTCTTTATCTCTTCTTGCCTTGTCTCCCTCACTGTCTCCTCCCAACTTCTGCTGTTCTTGGAATTGCAGCCCCCGTATCAATTCCAAGAAGCCTTCCTTGACCCTCCAGCCCCAGCCGGAAGTCACGATGAGTTCACGTTTCGTGCTTATTGGTGTGTCTCTCCCAAGAGACTTAAAACTGCTTACAGATGGAAATACATCTCATGCTATTGTATCCTTTGTGCTCAGAGCAAATCCTGATGGGTGCTCAACAGAGGCTTTCTGTGAATGAGTAACATAAATGAATCGATGCCCACAAAGGAGACAAAACCCAGAGGATCCTAGGAGGCTTTCTATTGCTTAGGACACATAGTAATGCCTGTATTACTGGGTGATAACCCCCCTGGTACTTCCCTCTCTGAATAAATGAGTTGAACAAAGTCAGTTGTGAATTTCAGCGAACGTACCTTCTGTTGCCCTTCCTCATGCTGATGTTATTGTTGTGCTGTCTTTAGTAGTGTCCAATTCTTGGCGGCACTTTGGACTGTAGCCCGCCAGCTCCTCTGTCCATGGGATTTTTTAGGCAAGGATACTGGAGTGGGCTGCCATTTTCCTCCTCCAGGGGATCTTCCCCACCCAGGGATCAAACCCTTGCTTCCTGTGTCTCCTGCCTTGCAGACAGATTCTTCACCTGCTGAGCCATCAGGGAAGCCCCTTCCCCATGCTCATCCCTGATATTCTCCCATCAATTCTGTTAATAGCCTTTTTCCTCTTCCTTTAATTGCCTTCTGGAGCTCCTTGCTTACTGTACCAAGTATCATAGATGGTCTGAAATTACCTGGGGTGAAATAAAGGAGGACCATAGGTTCCAGTGTGAGGGACTCACCACATTTGAGTACTTGTGTCACTTCTGTCTTTACACAAATAATTAAGTACACGCTCCTTTGTATCACTCTTTGGCACTCTGGCGAACACTGCTCTCTACATAATCATGGAGACAAAATGAAATAGAGTAAGGAAAAATTACAGGTTAGACAAGTGTCTGGTGATAGCCTAAATTATTATCTTTGCAGAAAGCTAAAGGTTGATGTAGGCCTTTTACACACCTCCAAAGACATGAAATTCAGGTTCTAAATTAGAGGTGGAATGCATTATGCTGCTTTATTCTCAGGTGTGGGAGATGTCTGGAAGTAAAATAGCGTTAGCCGCTGTAAGACTGGAGCTGTTTTAAGTTGGGAGATAGGTTATTTGCATGATTTTTAATAGACAGAGATGCCTTGCACTTTGACTTTTAAGAGATTCACTCTTTTTCTCTTGCTAGAGTAAACATGGATTTTACTCCCTGCCCTCAAAGTCATTTAGGCAGAACTGATGACCATCTGTCAACAGTGAGAGCTTTTACTTCCTTTGTGATCATAGCATGCCGACTGTCCTATTGGCATCGGTGAGATTATTCGTCCTTACCTCACTTCTTCTGCTTGGTCTTATTACTTCTATCAGGTACAAGAGTCTCAGGTACTCTCATGACTCCTTCAAAGGCTTCCAGAGAAAGTGAACAAGACTTTGGTATTGTGGTTTTCTCTTTTAGTTTTTATTATTGTTCAGCCACTGTCATGTCTCTCTGCGACCCCGTGGACTGCAGTCCACCAGGCTTCACAGTCCTCCACTGTCTCCCAAAGTTTGCTCAAATTCACGTCCATTGAGTCGATGATGGTATCCTCCATCTCATCCTCTGCCACCCTCTTTTTCTTTTGCCTTCAATCGTTTTCAGCATCAGGGTCTTTTCCAATGGGTTGGTTCTTTTCATCAGATGGCCAAAGTGTTGGAGCTTTGGCTTCAGCATCAGTCCTTGCAATGAATATTTAGGGTTGATTTCCTTTAGGATTGACTGGTTTGATCTTCTTGCAGTCTAAGGGACCCTCAAGAGTCCTCTCCAGCACAATTTAAAAAGCATTAATTCTTTGGTGTTCAGCCTTCTTTATAGTCCAACTCTCACATCCATACATGACTACTAGAAAGACCATAGCTTTAACTATACAGACCTTTGTCAGCAAAGTGATGTCTCTGCTTTTGAATACGCCATCTAGGTTTGTCATAGCTTTTCTTCCAATGAGCAAGTGTCTGTTAATTTCATGCCTGCAGTCCTTAGCCACTGGAAATGGCCATTTTTGAGCTCTGGGTGTTTGTTCATGGTCTCGTCTCTCTTTGTTGAATTAAACAGCACCTTTTGTAACTGACAGTAATTTAAAACCTGGAGGTTCCAAAATATTTACATTCAACTCTTTTAAAGAATTAAAAAGAATAACTCTCCATCCAAATGTGCTTACTGTAGAACTTTGTCAACCCTTTAGGACACCCAAAAAAAATTAAAAAGAGTTTATATACAATTACATTTCAAGAATATTGATTCTAAGTATCTTTATCTGCATGAATATTATTAAGAAAACATACAGCAAATATTTTCAAAGCAATCTTTAATGCATTGTTTCTCAAAATGTGAACCAGTCTTCCTGCATCTTATTTGGAGAGTGTGTTCAAAATGCAGATCTTTAGGCCTCATACTGGATATTCCAAATCAGAATATCTGAGGGTGGGACCTAGGAATCTGCATATTTAGCAAGTTCCCAGGTGATATTGATATACATTAGAGACTACGGATCATCAATTTAGAACAGTAAAAAACAAAATGCAAGAAATACCTGTTGTTTTCCTTGAAACACATGGAAATAGCATGCTCAGTTGCTCAGTCATGTCTGCCTCTTTGTGAACCGATGGACTGTAGCAGGCCAGGCTCCTCTGTTCATGGAATTTTCCAGTCTAGAATACTGGAGTGGGTTGCGATTTCCTCCTCCAGGGGATCTTCCTGCCCCAGGGATCCAACCCGTATCTATCTCCTGTGTCTCCTACACTGGCAGGCAGATTCTTTACCATTGTGAAATAGAGCATTCCACGTTACTCCTGTGAGTTGATAAAGATATAGGCTTTATTGGGTAGCCATGTAGGTGGATGTGAATGGCACAATCTGAGCCATGATGGGTGGTAATCTGTGTAAGTTCTAAAAATTGGTAGCTGTATGAATCAATAGCAGAATGGCCTACAATTGAACATTATACATTGTACTTGAAATGACCCATGTAGAACAGTCAGATTCAATAAGACTGAACAAGTAGGTTTCCTCATGATTTCCGTGAAATATTAATAAGGACGAAGATTTCATAGTACTTTTCATTACTCATTCATTCAGTCATCCATTTGACGGATAATTATTGGGCACTTTGTCTTAGGCAGTACCCTAGATTCTGAGAATAGCAAGGTGAGCAAAATTGATGTTGTCCCTGCCCTCACTGGGCTTAAGTCAGCATGAGAAGGAAGATTTCAGATAAATAATCTTAGAATCATAGAACTAAGTACATAGTTATAATTTGTAGTAAATCTATGAAGAAAAATTACATGGTGTGGAGAGTGACAAGAGTCTCGAATATTAAGCTGTACTGTTTATAGTGAAATTGTAACTCCAGCAGAACAATTTGAGTGCCTCTCCTCCATCTCTTTCTTACTATGTAACAAGTATCATCAAAATACTAGCTAATGTCATGGAGGGCCAACTATCTGTCTTGGCACCATGGTAGATTTTTCACAAATGTTTTCTCATTTAACCTTCTCAATGACCCTTTGAGTTCCATCTCATTTCACACATAGAAAAGTAGAAGCTCCCGAAGCTATTAAATGTCTCCACTGGGATTCAGGCTCAGCTGCCTGATCCCAGTGTCTGTATTCTACTCACCATTCACTATTCCTTTGTCAGACACCATAGATGCTTAGAGTGTTTGTGAATGGCATATCAGAAGTCATCTAACTCTACAGCTACAAACACAGGAGTCAAGCACTTATCAAAACTCTGGTCAAAACTTGTTGATAGCAGAGCTGAATCTAGAACCCAGGTCTTGAGCCCCAGTCCAAAGCTCTTCTTGCTCTACCGTGTTGCTTCTGAATCTCATATTATTGGGCTGGTCAAAAAGTTCATTTGGGTTTTTCCCTAATAGTTTATGGAAAAGCCTGAGTGAAGTTTTTGGCCAACCCAATATATGTGTCCTGTTAGGAATTTAGCATGCAACTGATTCTCTGTGCTAGATTTTTAAAAACTGGTTGGTTTAGGTGGCAGAAATAATTCTGCACTCTGTTGTTTTAATTAATTAGCACTGCTGCTGCTGCTGCTAAGTCACTTCAGTCATGTCTGACTCTGTGCGACCCCGTAGACAGCAGCCCACCAGGCTCCCCCATCCCTGGGATTCTCCAGGCAAGAACACTGGAGTGGGTTGCCATTTCCTTCTCCAATGCATGAAAATGAAAAGTGAAAGTGAAGTTGCTCAGTCCTATCTGACTCTTCAAGACCCCATGGACTGCAGCCTACCAGGCTCCTCCATCCATGGGATTTTCCAGGCAAGAGTACTGGAGTGGGGTGCCATTGCCGTCTCTGTAATTAGCGCTATATTGTTCTTATTTATCATTATCCTCCTGCTCATCTTCTAAGCATTTAAAATCTACCCTGTAATCATTACTGGTAACCTGCTGCTTTTCAGGTGCAAATAATATGCTATTGGTGCACTCTTTGGTAGGAAGGGACTTCTCAGTTGTGTTTTTGGTAATGGAAATGTATTTATTTTTTCTACTTTTTACTCTGGGTTACAGTAATCTGGCAAGGTGCCTAAGATCCATAGACCAGCAAGATAAATGTGGTACACCTTCCTAGAGCATTAGTTTAGCCAAACAGGTATTTTAAAGCCTTTTATTTAACATTCCAGCAGATATGAATATGTTATGGAATAGAATGCAAAATTAGAATGAATTGTTTAGGTAAATAAAAGGCTTCAAAGGGATTTGAAGCATAAAAAAAAAAGGTTAAGGAAACAATTGGGATAAGAAATTTTTTTCTCTGACAGACGTTTTGTTTGAAATCTAGTCTTTATTTTCTTCACATCTGTTGTGGGACTGATATGATTTATGATGTCAGGATCATAAATCCCTTGTGCCATAACTAGGGCTTCCTGGGTGGCTCAGTGGTAAAGAATTCACCTACAATGCAAGAGTCACAGTAGACACAGGTTCGATCCCTGGGTTGGGAAGATCCCCTGGAGGAGGAAATGGCAACCCACTCCAGTTTTCTTGCCTGGGAAATTCCATGGATAGAGGCGCTTGGTGGGCTATAGTCCATGGGGTTGCAGAGTCGGACATGACTGAAGTGACTTAGCACATGCTAGATCTAGTGCCACTCAGATTTTGCCTTAAGTTAGAATGTTTTGATTTTCTGGTTTCCTTTCCCACTTCCTGTTTCCAAAGCCAAGAGCTTTAAAAAGATCAGAAAATAATTATCACACAGTATTAGGCCCATAGGAAAAAATGTTTTTATGAGTCAAGTGCTACTTTGTCAGAATTATATAGCTTAAAATATCTTCAGAGGCTATATATAAGTTTATAGGCAACACCCCCTTGGATCCGGTTCATCCAAGCTATGAAAACTCTACTGTCAGTTGACAAAACCAGCCGACAGATTCCTATGCTCCTTCTGCGTTGTGTTTGTTTGTGATGCATACACAACGTTATGGTGCATGAAAGCCTCGACAACAGTTCTATACAGACTCACCTCCTGTCTGGTTCTTCCAGAGAAGAAGTAAAGAGAAGGCACTTGCTCTGATGATCAGAAGAATGTTGAGCCTGGGGTTGGCCTGGGGGAGGAAGATAGAATGAATTCCAGCCCCTCCTCCAGAGAACATATTCTCCCCACTTCTGTTCTATGTCAGCTGTGTATCGGTCTCACCACGCTCTTTGGCATAAGACTGTCATCTTCCCTAACTGTGGAAAAGACAACCTCATGCTCTCTAGCTTCAAACCAGTAACATTTCCACGGGTTTCTTGATTAAACATATAAGGTGTTTGAACATCTTGGCATTCTTAAAAAGTTTTAATGTTATTTCTAAAAATAGAAATACCTAAGAGAAATAAGAACCTCCCTGAACCACATTCCCAAGCAACTCTGTTGCATGTCTTGTTCAAATATAGTTCTCAGGGCCTCTGTTCATCATATCTTTTGAGGATATTCAGAGATACCTGTCCTTTTGAGCAACCAGAAATAGGTAGAGGTGACAGAGCTCTCAGAAATGCTTACCTTTTTTTCTGCCCTGCCAGACATCTCTGAACCATCGCATCACACCCAGCTCTAACAGGGAAAATTCTTGCCTAGCTAGAAGGTGTCATTGGCTGGCCTACTTTGGAGAACAGATCCACTGATCATCTCAGTAGTGCATGACTAAAGCACAGAGGAAGGAAAACGCTGACAGTTTTGATCAAAGACAGAGATGGCTTAACCGGATGCAGGCAATTGTCAGGACTAAGAGCTCAGACCCATGAATCATCCTTGCCTCACAGAGATGGCAGGAGGCAAGGGACTTGGGGACTTGCTCTGCCTTGTGGCACTGGGACAAGGCACAGAGAGGGTATTGAAGGAATCCTAATAGGCATGTTCCAAGCATGAGCTTTCAGAGAAACATCTGGGTGTCTGATTTCGACATGGTAAAGAATTTAGATAAATTTCCTTCTCCACTGAATTGGCTGTCATGACTCATATAATTATATAAAG
This sequence comes from Bison bison bison, assembly GCF_000754665.1. Classification (NCBI taxonomy): domain Eukaryota; kingdom Metazoa; phylum Chordata; class Mammalia; order Artiodactyla; family Bovidae; genus Bison; species Bison bison. Next base: position 4,287,288 of record NW_011494800.1, on the reverse strand, counting down.
TTAGGAATGTTTATTTGCATAATACGTACTTTCAGATGACAACTCTCAGGGCCGATGGTCAACACTGTCAAGGAACTGAGGTCAAGAGCATTTGGCATATAGAATGAATTGTTGTTGCCTACCTCCCTCTCAGCAAGAGAAGAAAGTTTAGCATTTGAGGCTAAGTGAAGACTTTCCTAAGACTCTTCTTAGCCATATGTCAGTTACCATATGTGATACCTGGAGTCTTACTTCATTCCACAATTATTTATTGAGCTAGGCACAATGCTGGATGCTGAGGAAAAATAGAAAAGGAAAGTCCCTGTCTTTGAAGAGGGTATAGGTCAACAGGAGAGAGGCAAACGCTTTGATTTCTCAGCTCTGTCAAGAGTATCCTCAAAGTCTAGCCCACTGATCTGCTATATCTTGGTCTCCTGGAGCTTGTTTGCAACACATATTTCTGGGACTAACACCAATCCTACAGAATAAAAGATCTCTGACATTTTAACAAATGTCTCCAAATACTTCTGATGTCATAAATCGTCTCATTGCCCATTTTAACCATGACCAGGCTTTATTTTACGATGTTTCTGCAAGAGGGAACATGTGAGCAAGCATGTTGGTTTGGGATGGAGTGAGTACTGAGTTTGTGGCTTTCAGATATGACTTTAAATGTTGATTCCTCCAGGTATAGCCTCTGCTTCTTTACTCTCCAGCCCCCTGAAGGATTGTCTGTGACGGTGCCAAGTCAACAACCTGTGATTGCTTCTTTTGACTTCTTTATCAAGTAATGGACTCATAAACAATGTTAACACATAAGCCAAAGACAGGAGAGGATACTTGCATTATATATATATATATATAATATATAAATTACTGTTGTTCTGATTGTGCAAAACAAAAGAATTCCTACAAATCAGTAGACAAGACAAATATAAATGCATAGAGAAATGGGCAAATGACAAGTACAGGCAAGTGACAGAAAAGGAAACAATAAGAAAAAAACTCAGTTACGAGGAGTTGTGAATTAAAACAAACTTGAGGCAGATACCTTTTACTGTAGACAGGACGTTAGCAAAAACTCAGAAGGCTGAAAGTCTCAGCAGTTGTCAACATGTGGGTGAAATGGTATCCTTCCGCATTGGTCTTGGGACTATAACATGCTATACCAACTTTCAAGTTATATTGGCAGCCACTAGCCGTCTATGGGGTCGCACAGAGTCGGACACTACTGAAGCGACTTAGCAGCAGCAGCAAGACTTAACACCTAGGTCTCAGTAATTCCACTTCTGTGCATATACCCAACAGAAACTCTGGTGTATATGCACAGGGTCATGTCATAGGGTGGGTATTGCAGCGTTGCTTATAAGAGTAAATGAAGTTGGAAACAATCCACAGTCCACTATAGAGGAATAGATGAGCAAATAGAATGAATAGGAGCAGAATGAACAGGTAAAAATAACCATCTCAATCAACTGGTTAGAGCTCCAGAACTTTATATATAGTGAAAACAAGGAGAAGAATAAAACAGTCAATGTGAATCACTCATATAAACAAAAAACAAAAATAATATTATATTATTTAACAAATTTATTTATAGTAATAAATAAATAACATTATTAATAAAAACAAAACATAATAACATATGTTGTTTTACAATGCATGTTTATATATGTAAATTTTTAATGAAACAAAAGGAATCAAAACTCATGATATTTGTTGCCTGAGAAGAATAATGGAAAAAGGATAAGTGGTTAAAGATCTTTGATTCTCTCTGTCATTTAATTCCATAAAAGCTGGGACTTGCCTGGTGGTCCAGTGGTTAAGACTTTGCACTTCCAATGCAAGGGGCATGGTCCCTAGTTGGGGAACTAAGATCCCACATGCTGCATGGTGCGTGGCCTAAATACGTAAATAAAAAGAAAGATATTTTAATTCCATAAAAATAAAATAATAAAACCTGGAAGAGATACAATGAAATGTAACAACGGTTAAATCTGCATGTAAGACTGTTTTATTGTCACATTATTCTTTGTAGTTTTATACAACATTAATGTTTTGAAAATTAATAAATGGCACTGATTACTCTTCGTCGCCTCAGAAACTGTCCAGACAGAAAAGAGGTGGTCATGTCTAACCTGGAATGCACGGAAGGGTCCTGGTTTACCTTCTGCGGGGTTCGAAGTTGGCTGCAGAGTGTTGCAAATCCCCAAAAGACTCCCATGGAGGGAGCCCCTGAGAATATGAACTGTGTTTGTATCAGTAGTATGATTGTGTTTATTTTTAATGCTCTCAGCTACTGTTTATGTAGACAGTGAGATTACCACTCAGAGACTCAGAGGATAAATAAGTCTCTTTCTTCTCCTGTATGTCCCCTCTTCTTACCCCGCACTCGCCTGTGGTTTGGCAGCCGCACCTGATGGCCTTACAATTGGCTGCTCCTCTCCCTTTCTGTTTTATCTTTCTGTCTGGTAGGTGGCTGCAGAGAAAGGATGAAGGAAACAAGGAAAAGAGAAACCAAAGAGGGAGAGTGGAATCGACTCTGGACAAAGAGAGGACATCTCTTGGTTTATCATTCAAAGGGTCAAGCTTCATGCCCTGACCTCACGTGATTTTAGGAATGAGGACACCAGAGATTCTCACTTCCAGACCCCTGAGCAGTGTATTATTATTATTTATTTATTTAAGGGGAAAAAGTGAAAACAGTGACAGATTTTGTTTTCTTGGGCTCCAGAATCACTGTGGACGGTGACTGCATGAAATTAAAAGATGCTTGCTCCTTGGAAGGAAAGCTATGACCAACCTAGACAGCATATTCAAAAACATCACTTTGCCAACAAAGGTCTGTATAGTCAAAGCTATGGTTTTTCCAGTAGTCATGTACGGATGTAAGAGTTGGACCATAAAGAAGGCTGAGTGCTGAAGAACTGATGCTTTTGAATTGTGCTGGAGAAGACTCTTGAGAGTCCACTGGATAGCAAGAAGATCAAACCAGTCAATCCTAAAGGAAATCGACCCTGAATATTCATTGGAAGGACTGATGCTGAAGCCAAACCTCCAACACTTTGGCCACCTGATGAGAAGAGCCGACGCGCTGGAAAAGACCCTGATGCTGGGAAATAACTGAAGGCAAAAGGAGGAGGGGTGGCTGAGGATGAGATGGTTAGATAGCGTCATCGACTCAATGGACATGAGTTTGAGCAAACTCCAGGAGATAGTGTAGGACAAGGAAGCCTGGTGTGCTGCAGTCCATGAGGTCACAAAGAGTCGGACCCGACATAGCAACTGAATAACAACGTGTAATTATTTGCCTGCATTGGGTCTTAGCTCGGTATGTGGGATCTTTGTTGCAGCAACCAGGCTTCTCCAGTTGCGGCGCACAAGCTCCAGAGTTTGTGTGCTCAGTAGTTGTGGCACATGGGCTGAATTGCCCCATGGCATACGGGATCTCAGTTCCCCAGTCAGGGATCGACCCTGAGTCCTCTGCACTGGAAGGTGGATTCTTAACCATTGGACCTCCGGGGAAGTTCCCGTTGAGCGGTTTTGTATGATCCTTAAGTTTCTTGTAGCCTGTTAGCACACAGTGACGCACAAACATACGCTCGATCCTCACTCCCACCACCCATGCTTAAGCAAAACCTCCAGCTTGTTTGGGCAACCTCTCCCCCCATAAATAAAAACCAGTGCCCCAGAGAGTGGAATATAAGGCATCTTGCTCATTTTCAGCTGCTTCCCTACGCATGCATTTAACTTGCAAGCTCCAACTGGTACATGTCAGGGAAAATGAGGGCTCATGTTCCTTTGCAATTCAACATCATTTGGCTTTGACAGACCATCTAGGGTTTTCTCTTCTTGGAAACAGGGTGGCTATTTGTTGATTCTTTCCTCCTAGAAAAAGAGCTGCCGTGGTGTAGTACAGCATAGTGGTTTCCACAAAGTGTGGTCCCCGTACTAGCAGCATCAGTGTCACTGGAAACTTGTTAGAAATGCAAATTCTTGGGCCCTACCCCCGACCTGGGCTTCCCTGGTGGCTCAGTGGTGAAGAATCTGCCTGCCTATGTAGGAGATGCAGGTTCAACCCCTGGGTCGGGAAGAGCACCTGGAGAAGAAAATGGCAACCCACGCCAGTACTCTTGCTTGGAAAATCCTATGGACAGAAGAGCCTGGCAGGCTATACAGTCCATGGGGTCGCAGAGTCAGACACCACAGACTAAACAACAAGCCCAGACATATTACTGGGTGAGGGTCTGACACTTGCTGTTTTAACAAGCCCTCCAGGTGATTCTCATGGATGTTCAATGGACCCAGAAATCCAGAGAGATGAGATCAGATCAGATCTTGACTCCTTTACTTACCATCTGTGCCACTCTGGCCGAATAACCCACTAGGATAGAGTATTTTTATAAAATGTAAACAGCAACTGAATGAGTCACGTCTATGAAGGTTCTCTGGAAATTGTGATGGATCCTGCAATGCACGTTGTTATTATTGCTATTATGTCATCAAGGGAGTCAGAGAAGGCAATGGCACCCCACTCCAGTACTCTTGCCTGGAAAATCCCGTGGATGGAGAAGCCTGGTGGGCTGCAGTCCATGGGGTCGCTAAGAGTCGGACACGACTGAGTCGACTTCCCTTTCACTTTTCACTATCATGCATTGGAGAAGGAAATGGCAACCCACTCCAGTGTTCTTGCCTGGAGAATCCCAGGGACGGGGGAGCCTGGTGGGCTGCCGTCTATGGGGTCGCACAGAGTCGGACACGACTGAAGCGACTTAGCAACAGCAGCAGCAGCATCAAGGGAGTGGTTTTGTTTGCTGAATCAAAAGCCCTGATTTAAGTAGCTCTTCTGCTTCTCTTAGAAGCTGTTTACTACTGTCCATGAAGATCTGCTAGATACAGTGAATGAAAATCAGGATACACAGTTAGATTTGAATTTCTAATAAACCACAAGTAATTTTTAATATAAACAGTCCTACATATTGAATGGACATATTAATATGGAAAAATTTATTGTTTTTAACAAGTCCTATATTTAATTTGGTGTCCTATATTTACTCTGGTGACCATTTCTAGGGGTCTTTTTTAAGGTTAGCCACCAGTTTTTGTTAATCACAGAATGTTTGTGTATTAAAAAGAAATGCTTGAAGCCTAAACAAACTCTTTAAGCATTAAGCGTAAATAGAAAGTCTTGGAGTTTTTAACAAGCAGGGTTTATCTTTCTTACATAGCACGTAGTCTTGGAGAAAGGTGAATCTATGAAAGCTTCAGTGGCTCAGAGACATGAAGAATCTGATTCTGGCTTCCTGTGATTCTCTAGGTCTTTCCCTCATTAGCACAGAATGGCTGCAGCAGCTGTGAACATCTCTCCTCATAGAGCTTTCTTGTCAGCCACTTTTGTAGTTTCAGGAAGAGAAATATCTTTCCCAAAACCTTTCTGAAAACCTGGTAAGTTACCTAGCTTTTTCAGTCTTCAGAATGAAGGTCACCAAGGAGGGATGGGCTAATTTGGGGTAGCTCAGTGAAAGTGTCTGCTAGTATTGAGCAGACATTTATTGAGTGCCTCCTGTATGCCAATTCCTGTGCCTAGTGTTAGAGACACAGAATGTGTAAGACAAAGTTTCTTCCATCCAGGAGCTTATAGTCAATAGACACCAGGAAGGCAGGTGTGTGTCACATGCATTTATAAAATTAGCGATGTGCTTTGTTAGAGCCCTGTACCAGGTGTAACAAGAGCTCACAGCAGGGTACTTCTCTTGGGCCAGGAGGTTAGAAAAGGCCTCTGGAAGGGATTCTTCTGCTTAGCACATAGTAGATGCTTGGGATTGTGTGAAAACTTGATCAGTTTATGTGTGTATCAATACAAATCTTTATTGTGGTGTCTGGACCATAATAAGGACACAATAGGTGTTAGCTGTCATAATGATTGTTATCCTCGCCAGGGAGCCAGTGGTTGGCCTGTCACATGGGTGCCCATCGAATTTAAGGTATGTGACCTGCCTTACCTGACATAGGTTTAGGAAACTGAACAAGGAGTGGTGAGAATGAGCAGAAACTAAGCAGGTGGCAGAACCAAGGAAATTAAAATTCATAGATCGGAAGAGCTGTCTAATCAGTGGCTCTCAAAATTTTCATAGCCCTTGCTCCTTTATGTATATGAGTTTGTGATCTTCATATGATTATTGGTGTGAACTGCAACTTAAACTCACAACTGTAACTAAAACCAAGTGAAAAACAATGGGATAACATGCTGCTTTTTCCAGTTGTATCTCATCTTGCCTTGCCCCACAAAACCCGTTCAGATAACTTCCCTGTGCCTACTGTGTTAATATGCTATTGCTTTGAAGATCATATGGATTGGTGGGGTTTTATTCTGTGATTCTCCAGGTCTCTGGAGGGTGCCACAGGGCAACTTCATGGACCAGTGAAAAAACCAAGTGTTTTGGACTGTATTGTATTAATAGTCTCACATGCCCCCTTCCCCAATAACATAAATGTGCGTGCACGCAAACACACACACCCACACATACACATACCAAACAGGACTTCCATTTAGTTGGAGATTCAGAGCCAAGACTGAAGAGTCAGACTCTCTGCTCTCTACTAGCTGTGTGACCCTGGACAAGTTTCTCAACTTCTCTGTACCTCAGTTTCCTCACTCATAAAACAGGAATGACAAACTTGCCTAGTTCTTAAGTGTTAAGAGTTAGAACTTAAATGAGGTCATCTACCTGGAGTGCTAAGTACAAAGCCAGGCAGAGTCTAAGTGTGTAATAATTGCAAATTGTGAGTAGTGCCACTTTTAATTTGATTAGATATTGGGAGTTTGAATGTGATATCTCAAGAGAGTTCTGCTACTTAATGAAAGACCACTGTTCTCATCAAATCCCCTTGTTCTGTTGCTAAAGCCACTGAGGTCCAGAGAGGTAGTGACTTGTTTGAGATCATTCAGTTAGTGGTAGATTTAAGTCCAGTGAGGTCCCCAGACTCTCACTGCAGAACCTGTACATTCAGGGTCTGATGTGAGCAGTGGGTAGTGTGTTAGTTGCTCAATCGTGTCCAACTCTTTGTGAACCCATGGACTGTAGCTCCTGTCCATGTAATTCTCCAGGCAAGAATACTGGAGTGGGTTGCCATGACATTTTCCAGGATCTTCCCGACCCAGGGATCGAACCCAGGTCTCCTGAATTGGCAGGCAGTTTCTTTACCATAAGCGGTGGGTAAACCTAGTTTAACAGTAGGACTTAACATCCACTTGTCCTGCTGACAGTGTTCCCTTTCAATCTCTTTTAAGTTGCTGCCCAAGACACAGGTCCACTCAGCAGTTTTAGAAAACAATCTCTTCTTCTGGCTGGATGACCCCTCACTGAACCACAGACTCAGAGAGATGGCCTTAGAAAACTAATAATTTCTCCCAGAGGAGAAAGTAACATATACCCCTTATAGGTCATCCCATTCTCATGGGTTCCCCGTCTAGAGAGAGACTCGGAATTTATTTCTAATTCTTCTTTCTCTTTCCCACATTTCTATTTTACTTTCTATAAAACCTTCAAAGGCCCTTTCCCAAAACTGGGGTCTCCTTGGTTTCACAAATGTGATCTCCTTCATTAACCACGTCGTTCTCTTCACTGGACCCAGCAAGTAGTAAATCCAATTAAAATGGGCTTAAACAGGGGGAGTCATTGTCTCATATGACAAGAAACCTAAGGAAGACAGTTACAGAGTTGATCGTCAAGGGTGCTGGAGCAGCCTCTCTGTAATTTTTTGTGTGTTCATATCATGGTATTAGATGGCTACCACGGCCCTGGGGATTATGTCCTTGAAGGACAGTGTCCTGGGAAGGACTTTCCCCCCACCTGTCTCTCCTTGTCAATGAGAGAAGAAGCCATTTCCCGGAGTGCCTTGCCCTTCTGCACCAGGATGGTGGAAGTTGTCCATGGCTTAGGACTCAGGGCAGTTGGGAGACTCTGGTGGAGGTGGGCTCTGCCAAGTAACAGACAAGAGCAAGAAGTGGTGGTTGATAGTTGACTAGTATTGTCATCACAAAATACCACCAACTGGCTTGGCTGTCTTATGCACCTCAAGCTTGCCTTTTCACCTTTGTGGAGGCTGCAAGTTCATGATGGATGTGCTGACAGGATTGGTTTCCTCTGAGACCTCTCTCATTGGCTTGTGGTTGGCCATCTCCTTCTCTGTGCTCACCTGGTCTTTGCTCTCTGTGTGCACCCCTGGTGCCTCCCTCTCTCTGCAAATCTGCTCTTTGTGTAGATGCCACTGAAGCATCATGGCAGAGCTAGAGCTCCCTCAATTCCACACTCACAGCTAAATTTCCCAGCCCCCTGGCTCTTGGGTGGGACCATGTGACCAGTTTGGAGCAAAGGACAGTAGTTGAAAGTGAAAGGTGTCATGTCAAGGTCAAGGCACTCGAGACTATGTGTCTCCGTCCCTCTTTCTCTCTCTCTCTCCCCTCCATGGCGATCTTGGAGGCCATCCATTTCCGGTGGAGTAGCCATGAGATGAAGGAAGGCCACGTGTCCTACAATGGACTTTGTATTCTAGTGAAGAAGAAATAAAGTTATTATATTAAGCTAAAAAAAAAATCTCCACTTTGTATAAGGACCCCAGTCAGTTGGATTAGAGTCCATTTCAATGGCTTCATTTAACTTAATTGGCACTTTTAAAAATTTTGTACTGTGCTGTGTGCTTAGTTGCTGTCATGTCTGACTGTTTGTGACCTCATGGACTGTAGCCTGCCAGGCTTCTCTATCCATGGGGATTCTCCAGGCAAGAATAGTGGAGTGGGCTGCCATGCCCTCCTCCAGGGGATCTTCCCAACCCAGGGATTGAACCCAGGTCTCCTGCATTGCAGGCAGATTCTTTACGGACTGAGCCACCAGGGAAGCCCATTTTGTACTGGGGGACAGCCAGTTAGCAATGTTATGACAGTTTCAGGTGAACAGTGAAGGGACTCAGCCAAGGGCCTGTTTTCTATTGGGTATATGCTAAGTCTCCTCAGTCATGTCCAGGTCTTTGTGACCCCATGGACTGTAGCCTGCCAGGCTCCTCTGTCCATGGGAATTCCCAGGCAAGAATACTGCAGTGGGTAGCCATTCCCTTTTCCAGGGGATCTTCCTGACCCAGAGATCAAACCCAGGGCTCCTACATTCCAGGCAGATTCTTTACCATCTGAGTCACCAGAGAAGCCCACTTTGTACTGGGGGACAGACAGTTAGCAATGTTGTGACAGTTTCAGGTGAACAGTGAAGGGACTCAGCCAAGGGCCTGTCTCCAAATACAGTCACATTCAAATACTGGGGGGTGAGAGGGCGATGGTTAGAGCTTTAGCATATGTATTTTGAGGGGGACAGAATTCACTCATGACAGAAGACAAGCAGCTGTCCCTGTCATATTGCTGGTGACAGATTCCTTTTTACCTCTTCCTTAGACTTTGTTTTTTCCATCCTTATTATATGGAATCCCCTTTGCCTCTCTGGATATCCAAAAGACTCATTTTCAAAGAAAGTATATCCAAAGCCCACCTTTCCCAGGAATTCTATTCTTGCACCTTTCTCATCTTCCCTGTCCACTTCCATGGAACCCTGCCTCAGTTCATAAGCATGCATCTTTATCACTGAAGACTTGTATGCTTGGGAATATCTTGATTAGAGCTGAAGAAATATGATAAACAAGTCATGACATCACATAGTGTGAGTCATTGTTTAAACAAAACCTGGGTTTGAACTGTGGCTGAAGGAGGGACAGTCAGATGGGAGTGTGATTTGAAATCTCTTCTAAAATCTGGATTAACGTTAGTTCATCATGTTGAATTGAGAACTCGAGAGGAACTTAGAATTCAATCTGGCATCTTTAAATGGGACTTTAGAACAGGAAAGTGAAGAAGGAGTTTTAGGTACCCAAGGAGAATTTGTTGGGCACCACTTTATTTACTGTTGAATTCCTGATTCTCTGTATCTGTTACCTTGTTAGAATGCATTACTATGGAGATGAGGAAATAGCTATTTCAAGAACTCAGCTCATCTGAAAGGAAATCAACCCTGAATATTCATTGGAAGGGCTGAGGTTGAAGCTGAAGCTCCAATATTTTGGCCACCTGATGCAAAGAGTCGACTTATTGGAAAAGCCCCTGGTGCTGGGAAAGATTGAGGGCAGGAGAAGGGAACAACAGAGGAAGAGATGGTTGGATGGCATCACTGACTCAATGGACATGATTTCAAGCAAACTCAGGGAGATGTTGAAGGACAGGGAAGCCTGGTGTGCTGCAGCTCATGGGCTCGCAAAGAGTCAGACATGACTTAACAACTGGACAACAACAGCATAGATTTTTATAGCAGCAACCATCCCACAACTGGATTTTGAAATGTGTAATCAGCTTCTCAGTACTAAAAGAGTCTGTTTCTCAGAGGAGGGATCTGGGGTCCCTTATTATAAGACCATCCTGGGTCTGGAATTCTTATTTGTCACAGCTTCTCTTGGTGACTTTTTAAAATGGATATTGCAAGATTATTTGAATCTGAATGTTGAAAAAAAAAGAAACTACATGGGCCTGTTTAAGGCATTGTGCTTTCAAGCTTGCTCCCCTCTGTTCGTGCAAAGGTCTCTTTATCTCTGATCAGTGCTGGTCTTCAAAGAGAAGGACACTTCTTGGACATCTGGCCTTCCCACACTTCCTTTCTTTGCAGCTTCTATTGAAAGAAAGCCAGCTTACACCTACACATGGGACATGCGCACAAAATACCAGGTGTTCTGGGTCAGAACCTTCCAAAGGCCACCCCAGTGGGGCCATGAAAACAGTCTTTCAAGTCAACAGAAGTTTGTTGTCAGGCTCCGCATGAGAAGTTTGGCTTTATGTTGGAACCATCCAGCCTTTGAGACATGCACATTTGCCATGCTTTCTTATTTAAAATCTTAGCAGCCTATGTGACCAGTGCCAAAGACTGGTGTAAACGATGTGCCACAGGAGCAATGTTGTAAAGCACCAGTACATAAGGTCCTGTTAGTTCTGTCTGACAAGGCAAGGCTCCTAGACAGGTTGAGAGGGAAGGAAGCCTTCAAAATGAACAAAGTAGAATTTTGTTGGGTTGGAGAGTAAGAAATTCTGGGCAGAGGCCAGAGCGTGGAGGAGTGAAAATGGCAGGTCTGTTGATGGAAAGATGAGCCGTGGCTCTATAGTTGGGGCAACAGGACAAGGGTGGGTAGAGAAGACTTTAGAGGGAGGGAATAAACGCACAAGTTAGGTCTTCAAAGAGGCAGGCTACTGCGAAAGCAGAAAAGGGAACATCCGTGGAAAGCAAAGTAGACACGGAAAGTTCCTGTCACTAGTATTTTACACAATGGGAGTGACTACAGACACTTATTTGTAAAGTAGTTTGAGAGCAAGAAGAGTGTTATGTTCTCAACTCAATCCTCTGGAGGTTAAGCGCATATTTCTTTCAAGGTTATTCAGAGGTCAGTGTATTCAAGGAAGTCTTCCTGGAGTGGGTGGAGTTGGGCTGAGGTCTGGCAGGTGAGGACTGGATTTATCACAGGAGAGAGAAGGCATTCGCCCTGAGCCAGTAAGTAGGACTGTGGGAACAGAGGTGATAGATTAGCCTAGCAATACGGAGGCAGGCTTCAGCTGCAGGTCCGTTGGTTTGTGTTAGAGCCTCTCCATCTTGACTGCACATTGGAACCACCTAGGGAGATTTCTAAAATATTGATGCCTGGATCTGATGCCCAGGAATTCTGAGCTTAATAGATGTGGAACATGTCTTGAGCAACAGGATTTTGCAAACTCATTTTGCAATGACTCTAGTGTACCAAAATTCATGGAGAAGTCTTGGAGTGAATATCTGAGCATCAGGTCAGCATTGTGCCTGTGGGGAAGGAAGGCACAGGGCAGACCTCAAAGACACATTAAAGAATTATCTCAGAAACCTGATAATAGGGACAGCAATATTTAGCAGAAAAAAATGGTGATTCTAGACCCAGATTCAAACTGAAGCTCCGCCCAATTGCTAGCATTATGACCTGGGCAAAGCCTTTAACTCCTCCTTTGGATCATTTCTCTGCTTTAGAGATAGGAATAATACTTACGAGCAGAGGCATGGTGAAGAGCGGTGAGATAATGTATACAAAGTACTTGGCTCAGGGTAAGTGTTTAGCAAGTGCAATCTGTGGTATCCTTCCTTTAGGGAATAAGAAAGCTGACTGGGTAAGAGCATCCACGTTGGAAATAGACTACCGATCTAAAGCTAGCTTAGCCCCTTGAAGATGGAGTAACTTTGGATAAAGGATGCAATCTCTCTAAACTTAAATTTTTCCCATCTGTGAGATCGGAACTTACTTCCTTTCTATGTGTGTTAGTTGCTCAGTCATGTCCCACTCTTTGGCGGCCCCATGAACTATAACCTTTGGGTTCCTCTGTCCATGGACTTCTCTCCAAGCAAGAATTCTGGAGTGGATAGCCATTCCCTTCTTCAGGGTATCTTCCCGCCCCAGGGATCGAACCCAGGTTTCCTGCATTGCAGGCAGTTTCATAACCATCTGAGCCACCAGGGAAGCCCCAGGGGTTGTGCAATAGTAGTTCATTGAATGAATGTGCTTCAGTTTATTCATCCATTTCTCAGTGGATGGACATGTGGCTTGTTTTCACTTTAGGACTAGTATCAATAATGCTGCTATGGGAACTTGTGTACAGATTTTTGTGTGAAACATATGTTTTCATTTATCTTGGGTCTATAGGAGTGGAATTGCTAGATCACGTGGTAACTCTGTTTAACGTTTTGTTTTCCACAACACTTGTACTATTTTACATCACTACCATCACTGTATAAAGATGTATAAGGCTCTCAGTTTCCTCATATCCTTACCAGTACTTATTATTTGTGTTTTTTTTTTTTAATTATAGACTTGCTAGTGGATATGAAGTGGTATCATATGAGGTATTAATATTTTGCACCAACCTAATATTTTTCTAATAGCTAAAATATTGAGCATCTTTTCATGTGCTTATCCACCATTTGCAAATCTTCTTTGGAGAACTGACTGGGATTTAAATCCCATGCCTATTTTTCAATTGGGTTATTTGTCTTTTTAGTGTTGAGTTGTTCAAGTTCTTTATATATTCTGAATACACATTCCTTATTGCAGGTGTAATAGGCAAATATTTTCTCCCATTCTGTGGCTCATTTTTTCACTTTCCTGATGGTATCATTTGAAGCACAAAATTTTTCAGTTTACCTATTTCTACTTTTGTTCCTTAGGATATGTTATCTTGCTTAACCCAAGGTCATGAAGATTAACACCTGTGCTGCTTCTAAGAGTTCTAATAGTTTTAGTTTTTACATTTAGGTCTATGGTCCGCTTAGAGTTAATTTTTATCTATGGTGTGAGGAAGGAGTCCAGCTTCATGTTTTTGCAAATGGATATGCACCCTTTGTTGAAAAGAAAAGACCATTCTTTCCCCGTGACATTGTTTTGGCACCCTTGTCAAAAATGTGTATGTCTAGTCTTAGGCTGCCTTATCTTTTGGATGAGAAAATAATCCAAGTTTGAGAAATATTATAGGACTTGCTGCTACGACTCTGCTTTGTTAGATTTAGGCCATTGAAACATTTTAAATGATCTACCAGGCCTTTTAAAATTTTGATCTAATTTAGACTTTATTCTATATTTCACATAAAAATTAGTGAGAAGATTATTACCAGAATTTTTTTTTTCTTTCAATTTTCCAAAAAAGAAAAAAGCATGGAGATTTGGCTTGAGGTCATAGGCGTGGTGCACACATGCTTACTGTCGCACATTTTCCTAAACATCTCTCTCTTGGCATTCTTTCTTTAATGCTTAACCCAGCTGGACCAACAGTAGGTTTTGTGGCTAGGGAACCATGCTTAATTCTCTCTTTATGTTCATCACTGTGGATTTTCAGTAGACCTCTGGCAGTCTTGTTTATCCCGAACATCTCAAAAATCCTTTTTGAAAATGTGCATTGTTTCTGTGCCCTGAAGGTAAAACACAGCAACCTTGTTTAACAGCAGAGCTCACACGGCTAGCAGTTCAGGGACCGAAGGATCGACTGTCTTCCCTCTGGGTCTTGTCCTCATCAGTTCAGCCAAAGGATGGGGAACGGAGCTGAAAAGGGGCAGCCAGGCTGGCTGGGCAGAGCTGTGCTGTTGACGGGAAGGCAGCATATGGGGCAGCCTCTCTGGGGGGCTGTTCTGCCTGCGGAGTACGTGAGAGGTGGACGGTGGCAGCAGGCCTTGTGTGCTGTGTGCTTAGTCGCTCAGTCGTGTCCGACTCTTTGCCACCCCTTGGGCTGTAGCCCTTCAGGCTCCTCTGTCCATGGGGATTCTCCAGCAAGAATGCTGGAGTGCGCTGCCACGCCCTCCTCCAGGGAATCTTCCCAACCGAAGTATCAAACCTATGCCTCCCACATTGCAGGCGGCTTCTTTACTTTCTGAGCCACCAGGGCAGCCCCAGCAGGCCTTGCGGTAGAGAGCTAATCCATACCCCTGAGGGCACAGATGATGTCTAAGTCTTCAACCTTTTCCCAGTTGTGGTCTTGAGACACAAGACTAACAGAACAAAAGGTGATTTGGAGCCAGGATGGAGGGTAGAAAGTGATCTCAGAATGGAACTGGGTATCTACCAGTCCCTCCCCTGGCCTAGATTCTTCGTGATTATCTCCTCAGTGACACATGCTAGGGTATTTTATCTCACCTTACGTGCAAGGCAGGGGCTTTCCTGGTAGCTCCTGTTAAAGAACCCGCCTGCAATACAGGAGACCCAGGTTCGATCCCTGCGTCAGGAAGATCCCCTGGAGGAGGGCATGGCAACACACTCCAGTAATCTTGCCTGGAGAATCCCATGGACAGAGAAGCCTGGTGGGCTACAGTCCATGCGGTGGCAAAGAGTCAAACATGACTGAGCAACAAGTTTCATGCATCCAGGAATAGTAAGACAATATCTGATCAGCCTTGAATCATTTTTGTGAGATAACGTAAGGAATGAATGCTTGGTTTTGTTTTCTCTGAAGCTAGTGCCTGGATAACCCTTTCAAATAGCCTGAGAAATGAATTTGTTGACAATTCTGAAAGAGAGATAATTATTTCAATCACATAATTTATGCCACCTTCTGCTCTGTTTTCTGTTGGTGCTTGCCAGGCACATAGGATTGGTCTACTCTGCACCAGGAAAGAGAACTTAACTACCCTTACTTACCTTATTTCTTCTTAGTAGGTGAAGTGAGGATAGAAAGGTACAAGTAACATGGATATCATTTATTTAATTTGGATTTTCCTTTGAAGAACAGTGTATTTATCAATTTAATCTGTAACATGGATGTCTTCTGAAGCACTTACATTCAGTTGAGCCTGTTAACTTTGAAATTCTAGATCCCTTTCTTAGATCTAACCTAGACCTTTTCTAGGTTAAGATATTTCAATTGGAGATGGCAGGTCCAAAAGATATTCCTTGGTTGAGATGCTTTCAAATTCAAAATCATCATAGTTAAAGAGCTGGTTGTCAGTGGTGGACATTAACGTAGGGTATTTAGAGAGTATTGTCATGGAGGCTGAGGGGACTACTGGAATGGAATGGATCAGGCAAGAGATGCTAGAAATCTATCTAGCTGTGTGGAGGACAGTCCTGCACAACAAAGAATTCTGCACCCCCCACCCCGCCTGGAAGGTGAACAGAGCTTCCGCCTTCCCTACATTGAGAAGCTGACCCATGAGCCTGAGTCTCATCTCTCTGCTTTCGAGTGGACTGATGCCTTCTTGTCTCCACATCCGGGGCTGACAACTACAAACATCAGGGGGGTCTGATGCAGTTACGGCGTCGCTTGGGTCTGCAGTGCTTTTTCCCCTTCCTGCAGCCCCTGTGGTCTAGACTCCGCCAAACCATCTTCCCTCCATGGCTCATGCCTGCCATCTGAAGCAGGATACAACGACTAGCACTCACTGAGTGCTTACTTGATATCAGGGAAGATGCTGGATACTATTTCATATACTATTTTATTTTGTTACTGCAGTGATCCCAAGAGGAGGACCTCATGATATCTTTCACGAAAAGGTTTTGAGGGTTTAAAGAATTTACTTAAGTCATACAAAGGGAACAGAGCAGTTTGCAGAATTGGAATTTCTTCCCACACCTGTATACTCACAAAGCCATGTCCCAGGACCTGCTGTGCTATGTGGCTTCCACAGCCTGTGTCTCTTAGTGACAGGCCCTGGCTTGGCTCCCCCACTGGCTCACCCTCTCTAGGTGTTGCTCCCTCTGCTAGGAAACTTCCTCCTGCCTCATCTTTATCCCACCCTCCTTTGTCTGGCTGATTGCTACCTGGTTCCCCGTCTCACTTTCTTAGGAAGCCTCTGTGACTTGCCCCACTTTGGGTTGGGAGACCTCATCTCTGTGCACCCTCTATTTCCCCAATCGTGGGCAATGGTGGCCATGCTATAGATGCAGTTCACATGTTTGCACTCCTCTCTAGACTCCAAAGGACTTATGGTTTGTTTGATGCTCTGTCCTTGAAGGCTGGTTAGGCCAGGCTGTGGCACAGACCGGGTACCACACAGACATTTGTGGGGTGTGCAGAGGGTGGCCTGGACTCACCCCCCTAGGGCTTAAAGAGTGGTTCTGGTGGGCATGACCCCCTAACCCCAGCCCACTGATCACATCTAGCCTTCATCACGGGGACTCGCTCCCAGGCCAGCTGTAAGTGGGGAACATGAGCGGAGCTCAGTTGGGGAGACTTGCACTGATGGATATGAGAGAGGTGGCCCAGAATCTGTGGTCCCACAGCAGGACCTATGGCACAAATGGGACCAAGTGCCATAATGTGGACTCCCTGGCCCATGTAAGGAAGTAGAAATGGCTTCCAGATCCACTGATTTCCTCTCAACTTGTATTTTTT
>NW_011494800.1:4243308-4270300 GCF_000754665.1 Bison bison bison | reverse complement strand
TATTTTTTTAAGATTGATTAATTGATTTACTTATCTATTTTGGGCTGTGCAGGGTCTTCATTGCTGCACACGGGCTTTCTCTGGTTACAGAGAGCGGAGGCTACTCTCTAGTTTTGGTGTGTGAGTTTCTCCCTGCAATGGCTTCTCGTGGCAGAGCATGGACTCTAGAGCTCTGGCTCAGTAGCTGTGGTGCATGGGCTTCGTCGCCCCGCTGCGTGTGGAATCTTCCCGGAGTAGGGATTGAACCCGAGTCCCCTGCATTGGCAGGCATTCTTAACCACTGGACCATTAGAGAAGCCCATTCTCTAAACTTACTGCAATTAAAGTAAGACCCAAACTGGATCCAATGGGGTAGCTATCCCCTGAAACCTCCGTGACTTGATAGGGAAAAAAAACCTGTGGGTTTCATGAGAAAAACAATAGAGAAGGAACAATTCTTGAATAATGATGTTGGCATTTAACATGAAAGAAAACCAGTTCATTACTCAGAAGTCAGCAACTCAGGCACATTTTTATAGGATTATATAGATCCACGACATAATTATGACCTTGTGATGGTGCCTACTGTGTGCTAGGGGCATTAGACACGTATATGTGGCTTCATTTCTTTTTCATTGTGGCTAATGTTTGCCACAATCCTAAGACTTGGGTATGGTTTCGCTCATTTTACACAAGGTTATGTAACTCACTCAAGGTCATGTACCTTGTCAAGTGGCTGAGAAGGAATTTGAACTCAGGTCTGTTTGAATACAAAGTCTGACGAGTTGCCAGTGGCCTCAAGCAAAAGCATCACCTCTCTCCTTACGCACCAGCACCTCCTCCCATGGCGCTTTCATTTCCTCGTTCTTTACAGAGACAGTGTCCTCTGTTACGTGAGGTGAGCAAGTGGCCCAAGAAAGCGTGAGCAAAAGGAGACTCAGGCGTGACAGGGGTGGGTGTGTGAAGAGGAGGAAACCTGGCCTTTCTTTGCCAAAAGCTGGGATAAAACCTCTGCCAAGCTGCAGCCGGAAGTGATCTATGATAGAAATGGGAAGTCTTTCTTTTCCTTGCGGACTGCTCTTCATTTAGCAGAAAGGATGGATAACGCTCCAGATCAAAGAATTTCCCTAACTTTGTTTATTCTTATCCAAAGTTTGTTTTTTAAACCTGGAACCATATTCAGTCTGACTCAGCCAGGAAACCTGATCATAAATAGATCCTCCTGAACATAATCAAAATGATATTTCCTCCTCAGGGCTCGACCAGCTCTGGCCGCCTAGCTGTAATTATCGTCCACCTGCCAGTCTCCTGAGTGGATTCATTCTGTCAATTCACACTCATTGCGTGGCTTTTTTTTTTTTTTTCCTGCAGCTCAAATCCTCCCTGTCTCCAGAGGCAAGCGTGACTGCTGTAAGTCGAATCAAATTTGCAATTCCCAGGGTAGCCTTTATCACTGTTGTGCAAACACCATGTCCTCCTGAAAACCTGTCTAGGGCTGCATTTGATACCTTGGCGTCACCTGACTCCATGAGGTCAGAGGTGAAAAGCTCGCTTTCCTTTGCACACATTTACGTGACACCAGCACAGATTGGGCCTCTTGTATCACAAGAGGGCTGCTCTCGTCTGAAGAGTCCCTCACGTAGGCGGCTCCGTGAATGGGCTCAGTCATCACTTAATACAGGAAATGAGTGGGTGGAGGTGGCATGCTCAGTTGCTTCAGTCGTGTCTGACACTGCGACCCCAAGCACTGTAACCTGCCAGACCCCTCTGTCCATAGGCTTCTCCAGGCAAGAACACTGGAGTGGGTTGCCATTTTCTTCTACAGGGGCTCTTCCCTGCCCAGGAATGGAACCCGAGTCCCCTGTGTTTCTTGCATTGCAGGCAGATTCTTGACAACTGAGCCACTGGGGAAACCCTGGGTGGAGGTGAGAGGTTAAATATTTTAAGTGTATTCATGAAAGTGTCAGTCACTCAGTCATGTCTGACTCTTTGTGACCCCATGGACTGTAACCCTCCAGGCTCCTCTGCCCATGAAATTCTCCAGGCAAGAATACTGGAGTGGGTTGCCATTTCCTTCTCCAGTGGATCTTTCCAACCCAGGGATGAACTAGGGTCTCCCACATATGCAGGCAAATTCTTTACTGTTTGAGCCACCAGGGCCCTTTATCTAAATTCTGCCAACCCCCACTCCTTTAACTTTAGTTTCCATAAGGATCCAGTCAACAAACTTTGGTCTCAGGGAAGAGTTCAGAAGGCTTTTTCTTTTTGTTCACTGCTTATTTTACCTACTTTTATATAAAAGTCTCTGGGATTCCCAGGGTCAGACAGAGCCATGGAAGTCAGGCCCTTTAGCCTAGCTGTCCCCGAATAACTGGTCAGATAGCTCCGTGTGTACATGAATGGGTCCATTTCTGTCAAGTCCCTTTCTGTCCTAGATCCCCCCTGAGAACACGGGACCACCCCAGGAGGTGTGTGACATGAATAATTACACTACATGCTGCATAGACACACTGAGAGCTTGTCACCAGGACCACCATGGATGACAGGCAGGTGAGCACTCTGTTTCCAGGGTCCAGAGAGAGAAACTGACGAGAGGAAGATTTAGGCCCCATAGCCTGTGTCTGTCAGCGCCAACATGGTCAGCTTTTGATAGTTTAGAGGCTGTTTTTCTGCTTAGGGAATGATTTAGGGCCTTTTATCCTGTGATTGCCAGCACTTCTTTCCCAAGAAGGGCAGAGAGAGGGGAATCGAGATCAAACTGAAACACATCCATTTTCCAACTGGTCAGCAGCTCTGCCAATAGTGGCGATGCCCTACAATGGTTTTAGGACAAAGGATATTTAATGTATATGCATCACCATGTTCCTTAAAGGTGACACAGATCAGGTTTTTTTTTTAGAAAACTAAGAAGTTGGAACTCCCATTTCTGTAGCCCCAACCATAAGGTATAAAAAGTATTCCAGTAGACATTAGGTGTGGGGCTTCCCAAGTGGTGCTTGTAGTAAAGAACCCACATGCCAATGCAGAAAACATAAGAGATGCAGGTTTGATCCCTGGGTTGGGAAGATCCCCTGGAGAAGGCATGGCAACATATTCCAGTATTCTTGCCTGGAGAATCCCATGGACAGAAGATCCTGGCGGGCTACAGTCCATAGGGTCACAAAGAGACGGACATGACTGAGTGACTTAGCATGCACGCAGACATTAGGTGCAGACAAATACTGTTTGATTCCACTTATATGAGGTGCCTAGAATAGTCAGATGCAGAGAGTCAGAAGTACATTGGTAAATGCCATGGACAGGAGGGCTTCCCGGTGGCTCGGTGGTAAAGAATCTTCCTGCCAATGCAGGAGATGCAAGAGACACGTGTTCGTGTGTTTGATCCCTGAGTTGGGAAGATCCCCTGGAGAAGGAAATGGCAACCTGCAGTATTCTTGCCTGGGGAATCCCATGGACAGAAGAAATTGGCAGGCTGTAGTCCGTAGGGTTGCAAAGAGTCAGACATGACTGAGCAACAGAGCACACAGGGGCAGGAGGTGGGGTGGGATGGGAGAGGAGAGTGGAGGACTGTCATGTAATGGGGACAGAGTGTCAGTTTAGGAAAGTGAAACACCCAGGAGATGCACGGTGGTGAGAGCTGCACAACACTGTGAATGCGCTTAGTGCCACTGAGCTGTGCAGCAAAATGTGGTCAAAACAGTGCGTTTTATATTATGTGACTTTTGCCGCAATAAACAGATATTTTTTAAAAAGAAAGAAAATGTCCAGGTCACTGTGATGAAAGGTCTCACCCAGCCTTTAGTGCCATAGTCCACACCCTGCTTCTTGAAACTCTCTCTTCCTCCTATTTCCCTTAACCTACACTCTCTTGGCTTATCTGCTCCTGCTTGACACATCCTTAGCCTCCTTCCCTAAGTCTTAATTTTCTCCACTCAGTGCTGTGGTGAGGGAACTGCCTCAGGATCTATGGTCAGCCCCACTCACCCACCCTTCGCCACTCCGTCCTCCTCCCCAGAACGATTCCACCCACTCCCACTTCCTCACTCACACTGAGATCCTTGCCTGTCGGCGCTCAGCATCTCACTGCCTGCTGGGTATCACTGTGCAAATACCAAGAAGGCATCTTAGACTTAATTAGTCAACAGTCAAGCTAGACTATGGTCCCTTCTTTCCCCTGGACCACCCAGGCCCCCACCCCTCACAATTGCTCATCATCACTAAGAATTTCCTTCTATTGTTGGTGGAGCAAAAATTGCTTCACAGTCTTTGACAAGAAATCTGGAAGACTCAGCGACGAAAAGTATGTATATCCTTTAACCCAGCAATCCCACTTATGGGTTCTCTTATTGAAGTCAAAGCACATCTGTGTATGAGCGTATATAAGGATGTTTATTTTGTGTCGTGGTGAGAACTTGGGAACAAACAGATGCCCATCGGGGAGAATAGATGACAGTGAATTATAGCCATTATGCAGCTACTTGATGTGAAAAGAAGCCCATGATGTATTCTGAAGTCAAAAAGCAACTCGGAAAGTAACATGTACAATAGTATCTAGTATATCAGATAGTATTATCTAATTATTGTACAAAGTCAATCTAGAAAAGCCCTGTATATGTACACGTGTCTCTGTGCTTGAATGGATATGAGGAAAGCAATAGATATTCGGCAGACTGTTAGGATTGTTTCCCTGGGTGGGGCAATGCCCAGGAAAACAGAGCATATATTGTTTTTATGGTAATTGGAAAAATATTTAATTGCTCATCCTCCTGTATTTCTTGCTAGTCCCTCAAGTACGAATCTTAGCATCACCTTCGGCACCTCCTTCCCCATTCCTCTTTCCAGTGAGTCATTGTTCTTACATTTGCATCCTCCACTAGACTATAGAGTCATTGCGAGCCAGGGCCTTCTGCATGGAACCTCACATATATCACTCAGTATATGGTTACTGACATGAAATGAAGATGTTAGTGTCATTGTGCTGTATTTCTATTATCTTACATCTCTAAGCTTTCTTCTAATTCAGAGTGATACCTGTGCTTTCACCAAAACCTTTTAATGTACATCCTCTTCCCCCACCCCTGCTGTGGAAAATGGGCCCTTGGAATATAAGATATTATATCATAGACTCTGCTGTCCCAGTTTCACTTATTTGGTCTTCCTTTATACGTATTTTTACTCAGCTCTGCATCCTGCTTTCAGTATCATTTAGAGTTTCTTGGATGGGAGGCAGGTAAACAGGGGAAAAACAGCCCCGGAGGACTGTATGCAGATTTGCACTGAAATAAGCAGAGAACGCCACATGTGTCAAACATAATGATGAAGAAACCAGTGCAAACATCCACGTGTCTCCTGGGGTCAAAGCTCTGGCCATTTGAAATCACAGCATTCAGACATTTTAGAACCGATTCTTAAAATAGTACATAGGGAACGTTTTGCCACACCCCAGGGAAGCTGTCAGCCACCCACACCTTTGTATACCCACACCCACAGCCAAACACACACACACGCTGCACCGAACTTTACCTGAACCCCTACTTGCTGAATCATGATTTTTCTGGCTCAGTTCCAGTGGCTTTCCAGGGCCAATGGTTCACTTCTGAGTGGCCCGAGGAGGGGAGTGGTAGATGTACAGTCAGACTTGATAGGTGAATTGCCCCACTGATCTTTCCACCAGTTCTGCATGTACTATTCCTGTCTGCCTTTCAGGACTTGAACAGATTCCAATACAAAGATCTGTGATTGACCATCCTCCCAGTGTGTGGGATCTCACAGCACACTGAATGACCAGGCAAGCAAATAAACAAGAATACGGGGCCTCTGAGAGCAGATTGAGTGAAATCATACCATGCTATTTATATCCCCAACGTTTTTCAGCCTGAGAGTTCAGCATAATCGCAAATATCAGTCACAACGCTCCTTTGTTCCTGGAAGTTGCTGTTTATCCCCTTTGCCATTTTACTAAGAGGGGGATAGAGAATAACTCATAAGACACAGAATCAGCATTCTATTAAAGGACCTCAACTCTGCCAATAGTGGGACCCAAGAAGTTAACATTAATTGATATGAAACAAATTGGGGTTTCTTAAGAATGCTACCCATTGTGATGAGATCTATACCTAGTTATAATATATCGATAAGTTCCAGACTGAACACAGCTGGTAGATAGAATTTCGTGCAGGAGGTATGCTTCTTGAACCCCTCTGTGTGTGTGTGCTCTGCATTTTTAAGAGTTGATGTCAAGCTGGTCCCTGTTAGGGGGCTGTATTTCCATCTACTCATTGTGAATTCTGAATACAGCCTCCTTAGTCCAATCAGTTGACTATTCTGCTTGGAGTCAACCCTTTGGAAAGATATTCTTATGCATTTTGGCTCTTTATCGAGTCCCTCTTCCCTACACTCCACCTCCCCAAATAAAGAAGAAATACCACCCGAAGCAGCAAAATGTCCTCAGAGTGAGCATAATCTCCTAGCATCAGAAGTTAGCGGGAGCTTTGCCGAGGGAGAGGAATTAGAAATCAGCCCATAAAAATAAATGAATCTGTTTCCATAGTGACGGGAATCTTTCTCCTCATAGTTTTTATCCTGTGTTCCCCCGCGGATCCCTTAGGCAGAATAACAATAAACTCGAAGAAAACATTTTATTATCTTAATGGATTCTTAATTTAAAGCCAAAAGCCTTTAAATTATCTTCCCAAGGATACCGCTGGCCGTAACTTTTGGAATTGAATACCTGAACGGCGTTGCAGGAGGAATATCACCTCCCAGAGCCCAGCCAAGCAGGGGAAGTAGAGAGGGGAGGACCTCGTGGGTTACACAAGCGTTTTGTATGCTGCTTTCCTGATGGGTAACGCACCTGTCATGTTTAATATTTCATCGGAGGAGGAAACGTGCATCTGTCTATGTTCATCTGCTGAGTGAAATTCTGCCCCGATGAAGCCTGCTCGCAGTAAATGCGACAGGGCGCCCTCATTATGCCCCTAAATCATATTCCATAGCAACCAGGAGGGATCCAGAGCAACAGCGAAGCCTGAGCCACTGCTCTTTCCCCACCAGCCAGCTCTAGGGAGCCCTTTACCTATGTTTCTGCAGCTGCGGCTGGGCCTGCCTCTGCCATCACATTGTAGAGGCTGAGGGAAGCCCAACAGCTGTACTATGGGAAGAGTAACTGCAGAGAAGAAGGACTCAGAGGCACAAACCTCTGGACCAGCACGAGAAGGGGCTTCCCAGGTGGTACTAGTGGTGAAGAGCCTGCCTGCCAATGCAGGAGACCCAAGAGATGTGGGTTCCATCCCTGGGTGGGGAAGAGTCCCTGGAGGAGGGCATGGCAACCCACTCCAACTTTCTTGCCTGGAGAGGAACCCGGTGGGCTACAGTCCATGTCCAGAGTCAGACATGACTGAAGTGACCTGGCACTCATGCATTCCGGTGAGAAACTGAGAGGCAGAGCTGGTGGGAACGTCTTGGTGTCAACGTGGCAAATTCATCATATAGGTAGATGGTTGGTCCACATGCAGAATGGTGCAAACCACATGCGTGGAAATTATTTCAGCCTTGTCGCAAAACTGACCAAGAAGGGTCTCAGTAGATACCCTTGATTTTCTCAGAAGTCATCTCAATAGAAAAAAGTCCTGACTCCCTTCCTTAATCCCTTATGAGAGTGAACACAGGCCCCTGTTTTGGGGGGAGGTTTAGGGTTTATGTCTATTGTCTCAGGATAATGATTAACGCCACCTCTTTTCATTCTCAAAAGTATCTCAAAGGCTTGAACATTAAATGTGAAGGTCACCCTACTTAAAGCCCACAAATTTAAGTCTAGTCCCCCACCACTGACCTTATGTTTATTTCTCTCCATAAATATTACATGCTGTCTGTGGACAGATTTGTGCCTCTTTCCCGTAATGTAGCAGCTGCCAGGTGTAGGCTCTTTCAGGCTAAGATACGTGGAGCCAGGAAGATATGATTCTGAAGAGGAAAAGTAGAGAATGGAGTTGCTTCTTCCTTATATTGTAATGCTTCAGGTATATTAAAAAGCCCATGAATTAGTTTTGTACTTTAGATGCGAATTTCTTGAAGACAAAGAGAAACTGTTACTTATCTATTGCCAGGAGCATTTACAGGCATTCAGTGTATGCGTGCTAAGTGGCTTCAGTCATGTCCGACTCTGTGACCCCATGGACTGCAGCCTGCAAGGCTGGCTGTCCATGGAATTCTCCAGGCAAGAGTACTGGAGTGGGTTGCCATGTCCTCCTCCAGGGGATATTCCTGACCCAGGGGTCGAAACTGCATCTCTCACATCCCCCGCATTGGCAGGCGGGTTCTTTACCACTGGCACCATCTGGGAAGCCCATAGGCACTCAGAAGTGTGTAACTGCATGAATGAATGAATACAGCAATAGTAAGGAGGGAGGTTATTTGGGCCCAACATGAAGCAAACTTTGGAGGAGAGGGTTTGGATACTAATAGATGACAGTGGGGGTGAAAAGGCAGGGGGAGAAAGGGATTTCTGAGACCATTATTTTCTCTTGTCACGTCATTCATTAATGTTGGTTATTGTCGCAAAACCAACCAAGAAGGGTCTGAGTAGATACCTTTTTAAAATTAGAAAAAAGAAATAGGCAGTAAGAAAGAAGAAGATTTGAAAAGGTCACTTACCTCCCAGCATAATCACGATGAACTTTCTGGGGCGTGATGTCTTGTGTTTGTCACTCATGTTTGCACGAGTGCAGATGTGTGTCTGCATTTTCGTGTGGGTCTCTTGTCAGGATCACTGCTCTGGGAAGAACTGCAGTGTCGCCATTAGCAAGAACTGTCATCAAGTGCAGCCTGCCACTACTTGGTAAGGTGGCAAGTGAGGGCTTGGAATTATCTGAAGACTTTATATGAGTACTCCAAGTGGTGCAAGAGAAGCCTGCAGAAGAGCAGTGATCGTCTGGGGTCTTTCTAATTTCATTTATTTATTTTTGGTGGTGCTGGGTCTCTGCTGCTGTGTGAGCTTGTCTCATATTGTGGTGAGTGGGGGCTGCTCTCTAGTTGCAGTACACGGGCCTCCCATTGCAATGGCTTCTCTTCTTGTGGCACATGGGCTGTAGAGCTCAGGCTCAGTAGTTATGGCACATGGGCTTAGCTGCTCCGAGGCATGGGGGAATCTTCCCAGACCAGGGTTTGAACCCGTGTCTCTTGCATTGGCGGGTGGATTCTTTACCACTGAGCCACCAGGGAAGCCCAGGGCTTAGTTTTTCTTACTTTATTCAGACTCAAGTTTTCCATATATTTTTCAAGGATAGTCTGCTTTTGCCAGAGGCTTCTGTCACTTAGGACCAAGTGAGTACAGTTGAAAATACTGGACTTGAAATCAGAAGATTGGTACCGCTTCTGAATTCATCTCTTATTTGTTGTCTGAACCTGGGCTAGTTCTTTAACCATTCTGAACCTTAGTTCTATCACCCTGGAGGCATTTATTCCCACCATATAGCATCAGTATAAGAATCAAGTGAAATCAGAAACATACTAGAACATAGGCAGTGATCAGCGGATGGTGGCTGATGTAAAGAGTGGTAAATATATTCTTTACAATTCCTTATGGAATAGTGTTTTTGTGGAAAACCAGGGCTTTGGGACATGGAGTTGTGTTTGAGGTTGTGTGGAGCCCACAATAACTATAATTTTAAAGCAGTTTGTTTAACTTTTTTAAGCCTTTGCTTCCTCATGTTGTATGCTCACTTAGTCGTGTCTAACTCTTTGCGATCCCATGGACTGTAGCCCACCAGGCTCCTCTGTCCATGGGATTTCCCAGGCAAGAATACTGGAGTGGGTTGCCATTTCCTCCTCCAGGGGATCTTCCCCACCCAGGGACTGAACCCATGTCTCCGGCATTGTAGGCAGATTCTTTACCGCTGAGCCACGTGGGAAGCCCTTGTTTCCTCATCAACAACCTGAAATTATTTACGTAATAAAGTGTTAAATTAACAAATCAAACTTCACATCATCATCATTGTTTTTATGATGATGGTGATGAGGATCCTTTCCTTATTGGTAGAGTTGAACAGACAAGGAAGAGGAGGAAGAAGAGTTTATCATGCTATTATAAAGACAGACGAGAGGATGATATTTTATTACTATTCTTTTAAGTCCTACACTTTCAGATGGAGGTCTGTTTTATTTCAGCTGTTTTCAACCATGACTGTGCATTAGAATCACTGGAAAAGTTAAGAAAAATAGCAAAAAAAAAAAAAAGACAGTAAAATGAGAGGCTCTGGAGGGCTACACTGGCTATCATTATTTTTAAAAGCTCCTTAGATCATTGCCATAAGCTGTCAGGGTTGAGAACTGCTGCTGTATATCTGTGTCTCCAGAAGGGAGCTACTGGTAAGAAGTATGACTAATTTTCACAACTAAGAAGGGCTCCAACAGGAAACTGGTGGGGACCCTATACCCCATGTTGGCAGGAAAAAGCAGAAGCTGGGGGAGCCAGCCAGCCGTGGAAAGTGGCCTCCTGCCAAGTGGCTGGGTGTTTCACAGCACCGAGTTTAGAGGTAGCGGTGAGCTGAACTCAGCGGGGAAGGCCTCCTTGTGGTTCTGGGCACTCAGCCCACGTCTGCGTAACTGCGGCAACCCCCTCCCTACGTCCCGTTTCTAGTCTTCATCCTCACAAAACCGTTTCCCGCACAGTCCAGCAGAAGCCTGTGTTCGTTTTCTGATGCTGCAGAGCAAATCTCCAGGGATGGGTGGTGTAAAACCATACCTCCTGTGAGCTCACATTGCTGGAGGGGTAGGGTAGCTGGATTCTCTGCTCAGTACCTCGCCGGGCTGAAATCAAGTGGTTGGTTGGCTGTGTTTTCAGCAGGAACTCAAGATCCCGTTCCAAGCCCCTTCAGGTGGCTGATAGATTTCAGTCCCTTTCTGTTGCAGGATTGAAATTCCCGTGTGTCTGCTGCCCGTCAGTCAGGGACCACTCTCAGCTACTGTGCACCATTCCCACTCCTTCTCACATGGCCCCTCCAGTAGTGGAGAATATCCGTCATGTCAAATTTATCTCCTGATTTGAATTTCTGTTGCTCTGATGAGTTCAGTCCATTTTAAGGGCTTACCTGATGGGGTCGCAAAGACTCAGACATGACTGAGCAACTGAACTGAACTAAGCTGATTAGGTCAGGCTCACCTAGGATAATCTCCTTATCTTCAAGTCAAATGACTTGGGACCTTGATCATGTCTGGAAAATTAGTGTTTCATTCAATAACTGAGAGAGGACATGTGTACATGGTGGAACTACCTTAGAATTACAAAGATATATGCTTAAAGCTTTTCAGTGGCCATTCATTTTACCTATTTCATAAAGTTCATGCTCCTTAGCATGGCATTGTTTTTGTTGTTCAGTCTCTAAGTCGTGTCCGACTCCTTGCAACCCCATGAACTGAAGCGTGCCAGGCTTCCCTGTCCTTCACTATCTCCCTGAGTTCGCTCAAACTCATGTCCACTGAGTCAGTGATGCTATCTAACCATCTCATTATCTGCTGCCCTCTTCTCCTTCTGCCTTCAATCTTTTCCAGCATCACAGTCTTCCAATGAGTCAGCTCTTCGCATCAGGTGGCCAGAGTGTTGGAGCTTCAGCTTCAGCATCAGTCCTTCCAATGAATATTCAGGAATAATTTCCTTTAGGATTGACTGGTTGGAACTCCTTGCAGTCCAAGGGATCCTCAAGAGTCTTCTCAAGCACCACAGTTTGAAAACATCAATTTTTTGGTGCTCAGCCTCCTTTATGGCCCAACTCTTGCATCCATACATGACTACTGGAAAAACCACAGCTTTGATTATACACACCTCTATCAGCAAAATGATGCCTTTGCTTTTTAATATGCTGTCTAGGTTTATCATAGCTTTCCTTCCAAGGAGCAAACATCTTTTAATTTCATGGCTGCAGTTACCATCAACAGTGATTTTGGAGCCCAAGAAAATAAAATCTGTCACTGCTTCCACTTTTCCATCTTCTGTTTACCATGAAGTGATGGGACTGATGCCATGATCTTAGTTTTTTGAATACTGAGTTTTAAGCCAGATTTTTCACTTTCCTCTTTCACCCTCATCAAGAGGCTCTTTAGTTTCTCTTCACTTTCTGCCATTAGAGTGATATTGGTATCATCTGCATATCTGAGGTTGTTGATATTTCTCCTGGCAGTCTTGATTCCAGGTTGTGATTCCTGGTGGAGAGTTCTGACAAAACACCGAGGACCAAGACAGGGAAACTGAGGCTGGAAGCCTAGCTGTAGGGACAAGCCCAATCCGCTGACAGTAAGGAACTTGGGGACAGTGGGCTGATCCCTGGCTGTGTGATGTGAGTTTCCATCCTCCGTACTCACTTTCTGAATCTCTATTGCCATTTATCCAATTTTGTTGAAAATGATGGTTTACAGGTCTGTTTCTTGGTCTCCTGGAGGTGGGAATCAGTGAAGATTTCCCTTCTGTTCCTGGTTTCCAACACAGTTGTCTTCAATATTCTCCACATAATTATTGGTTCTCAACCTGGGAGCTTCCCGCATGAAATTAGAAACTGGCCCCAGCCAGGGAGGGCAGGGATCAGTTGAAGGTAAAAGCAGACTGCCCACATTGATAGGTGGTCATTTTAACAAGCAAGAGGACTAACCACAGATGTGTGTCTCCAGCCGCTGCAGGACAAGTCGGTCTGTGGCCCACCCACCAGTATCTTAAAGTTTACACAGAGGCCCATCTTAACAGGGTTCCATCATGTGCCAGTCCAGGTGGTCTCAACAACACATTGCTGTCTTGAGGCTGTGTCCTTGGAATAGCTTTGGCTGTGGGAACACTGGACAGAACATTTCACAGACAGGAGTGGAGGCGGGGAGCCTCTGATTACTTGGGGTGCAGCTCATAGGTCAGTCATCGGTCAGGTGCTTTCTATGACCTCTTCCAACAATGGTCAAGTTGCCAAAGGGGGTGGGATGAAGCATGAAGCCTGCCAGGACCAATAGGGTCTGGCTGTTGACTTCACTTTTCTGAATGACCTCCTCAAAGTGACTTGGAGAAAATTGTTTGTTGTAATGATGTTTGATTCAATATTCTCTTTAGAACTAAAACTGGACAGTTCTCATGGTACAGCTCTAGGGGATAGAGGGCATGCACTAACCTTCTTTCTTTCTCTGCTCTTTGTGGACCCATCTCCAAGTGCTTGCTTGTTTTGCTATAAAGCTCTTTTTTTTGCTTACTCATAGTTTCTATTAATACTGCCTCATAATTTTGGATTGCATGTTCCTTTGGCTTGCCATGAACCCAAGTCTGTTTTAGGGCTTTTTTCAACTTCATTTCATATCACCAGCTGGTACTCTCTGCATGACTTAACTCAAACTTAGGAGGCAGAGAACTTAGTCATCCCAGCTCATCTTTTTTTAACACCAGCAAGCCAAAGGCTTAGCTTAGTTCAGGTGCTCACCATTAGCTTAAGTACCTGAAGCCTGTATGATTGGAGAAGGGAAATAAAAGGGATTGTGTGCATATAATGTAATGGCTTAGATACCAGGGGTCTGAGGGTGGGAAAATTTTCCTCCAAAGAAGATGTAGGTTAGCAGACATCAATTGACATTTCTTTAAAAAAAAAATACATGTGTATATATCTTTGGCTGTGCTGGGTCTTAGTTGCCACGTGGGGGAATCTTTAGTTGCAGTATGTGGGATCTAGTTCCCTGACCAGGGATCAAACCCAGGTCCCCTGCTTTGGGAGCATGGAGTCTTAGCCACTGGGCCATCAGGTAAGTACCCAATTGATATCTCTGCTTCCAGCAGTGAGATGAGTCCTTGAGGGGGGATTGAGCGTTAACTCAGGCATTTAAATATCATCACTAAATACTGTTCAAGAGGAGGCTTGTGAGGGAAAAATGAAACCAATATTCAGCAAAGTCGAATTGGGAACAGAAGGCAGTGAGCAATCTGAGGAGTCTAAGGAGTATGTCTAATGGCAGCTGATCTTTGTTTTCCAAGTTAGCACCTGCCATTCGTACTTTATTGGGCAATAGGAGAAACAGGGCAAGTCCGCAAGGCTGTACACATACAGAGAGACGTATTGGGCTGATCCAAAATAAAAGCTGAGAGTTCCTGTAAGTGTCGTTAGTATGCACCAATGGCCTTCGTTCACTGAAGACTTAACTTGGTGCCAAGCACCATCATAAATACTGGGACTGTGGCAACTCTTCCTCAACCTTGACACTCCATAATCCCCTTCCCTGATTTATTTTTGCTAATAGCACTTTTACATTTCTAAAAAAGCTACCATTTCACTTACTTCTTTATTTTTTAATTCATCCCCTGTAATCTAAGATCCATGGGGTCTAAGCTCTATGAGAACAGGGATGGTCTGTATCTTTTTTTTTTTTTTCAGTTTTATATTTGGAACATCCAGAAAATATCTTTCTCAAAAATTACTGGCTGAATAAATTAATGAATTCCGTCATTTACTTGGTTACTTGGGGGTAAGTAGCTGGCAGTGATTGTGAGGAAGATGAGGGAGGTAGGGGGAGTCATGTTAGAAGAACCCCTCCCACTTCTCGTGTTAGTTGATCAGTCGTGTCCAACTCTTTGAAACCCCATACTGTAGCTGGCCAGACTCCTCTGGCCATGGAATTCTCCAGGAAAGAATACTAGAGTGGGTTGCCATTCCCTTCTCCAGGGGATCTTCCCAACCCAAGGATCGAACCTGGGTCTCCTGCATTGCATGCAGATTCTTTACCATCTGAGCCACCAGGGAAGCCCATTTAAATCATTTATCTGTGTTATTTGCACAGAAAATAAGAGATCATAATCATAAGTCAGAAACTATACAAGTGTTCCCTGGAAAACATGGATGAGGTGTGTATACATTTCTGGATTAATAAGAGAGGATTTTCCCCTCCAATTGAGTAAGAATATGTCTCAACATGATTCAGTTCAGTTCAGTTCAGTCGCTCAGTAGTGTCCGACTCTTTGCAACCCCATGAATCGCAGCACGCCAGGCCTCCCTGTCCATCACCAACTCCCGGAGTTCACTCAGACCCTCGTCCATTGAGTCAGTGATGCCATCCAGCCATCTCATCCTCTGTCGTCCCCTTCTCCTCCTGCAGCCAATCCCTCCCAGCATCAGAGTCTTTTCCAATGAGTCAACTCTTCACATGAGGTGGCCAAAGTACTGGAGTTTCAGCTTTAGCATCAGTCCTTCCAATGAATACCCAGGACTGATCTCCTTTAGAATGGACTGGTTGGATCTCCTTTCAGTCCTAGGGACTCTCAAGAGTCTTCTCCAACACCACAGTTCAAAAGCATCAATTCTTCAGTGCTCAGCTTTCTTTATAGTCCAACTCTCACATCCATACATGACCACTGGAAAAACCATAGCCTTGACTAGACGGACCTTTGTTGGCAAAGTAATGTCTCTGCTTTTCAATATGCTATCTAGGTTGGACATAACTTTTCTTCCAAGGAGTAAGCGTCTTTTAATTTCATGGCTGCAGTCACCATCTGCAGTGATTTTGGAGCCTCAAAAAAATAAAGTCTGACACTGTTTCCACTGTTTCCCCATCTATTTCCCATGAAGTGATGGGAGCGGATGCCATGATCTTCGTTTTCTGAATGTTGAGCTTTAAGTCAACTTTTTCACTGTCTACCTTCACTTTCATCAAGAGGCTTTTTAGTTCCTCTTCACTTTCTGCCATAAGGGTGGTGTCATCTGCATATCTGAGGTTATTGATATTTCTCCCAACAATCTTGATTCCAGCTTGTGTTTCTTCCAGTCCAGCATTTCTCATGATGTACTTTGCATATAAGTTAAATAAGCAGGGTGACAATATACAGCCTCAACATGTTTACCAGTATACTAATCATTATAGGCTATATTATGCTGTGATGACAAATAAGCCCATGATTTAGCTTAACTCGACACAACATACGGAACACTGAGTAGCAGAAAGCTCTGCTCCATAGAGCCACTCAGGAACCCAGGCTAACAATGTTTCCAGCACCTTTGACACCAGCACCTCAAAACTTCAGTTTGCTGCTGCAAGAAAAAAGAGAACAAAGACAATGCACTCTCTATGTTTGCTCAGACCTTGCCCCTTTCTCTAATAGGACCATGTCTTTCTCCAACATGACCTCAGGGGAGATTGGGAGGGATTCCCATTCAGGAGGAAGAGAAAAACAGTTATAGTAAGTACACAGCCAGTGACCCATACTGTGGAGGGATCACTAATGTTTAACATAAAAGCCCTTGAAAGGAGTGGTGGTGGGAGGAACTGGGAGATTGGGACTGACGCAAATACACTATTGATACTATGTATAGCGAGCATGCTAAATTGCTTCAGTGGTGTGGGACTTTTTGCAGTCTTATTGACTGTGGCCTTCCAGGCTCCTCTGTCCATGGGTTTGCATGCCCTCCTTCAGGGAATGTTTCCGGCCCAGGGATCGAACCTGAGTCTCTTGCATCTCCTGTATCAGCCGGCAGGTTCTTTACCACTAACACCACCTGGGAAACCCTTATTTATCGAGTAGATAACTAATGAGAACATACTGTACAGCGAATTCTACTTATTGCACTCTGAAACCTGAATGGAGAAAAAGTCCAAAAGGGAGGGGATATATGTTTATATATGGCTGATTCATTGTGTTCTACAGTAGAAACTAATACAATGTTATATAAACTAACACAATACAGCTATACTCCGATAAAGATAAATTTTAAAAAGGTCCTTGGAGAACACAGAATTGACTTTTTGGGTCAAGTTGTTTGGTTTAACAAGATTTGAAATTTAGGGCTAGAACTAAATTATGATAATTACATAAATGTTTTTGCAAAAAACACTTCAAGCAAAATTTTTTTAGGAAATTAAAGGAAAACATCACAGAAGGATGTCAACATGTAGTCACTGACCCACTTGAATAATTGGATCAAGACTCTCTGGCTTGTTGGAAAAATTTGGATTTAAACCAGCTCTCTCAGCACTCATTTCCTTTACCCTCATTGAGTCGGAATTTGTTGTTGTTATTATTGTTGTTTTTAATCTCTTATTAATGTAAAATTGCTCCAGCAGAATCTATCCTTCTGAGTAGAAATGTCTATTTGGGCCTGACCTCCAAGGCCCCTTTAAACATGAAAAGCAAGTGCTTACTATCTTCTGAAGAAAACAGATTCTGGTTTTTTATCTTATGAAGGAAATTCCTTCATACCAGCTCAGTCACTAACCTCGAGCTCTCAGGCTTGGCAGGAGAAGTTGTGCATAGTCTCAACAAGCCCAGTTATCATAAATTCACCCTGCTGCTCGTGGGAAATGTTTGCAGAGAGTGACTGCATGAACAGGCAGTTGATGAACTTATATTGACACATCACAATCACCCAAAGTCCACAGTTTACCTTAGGGCTCATTCTTGGTGTATAATAACATGATAACAGTTATCCATCAACGTATAGTATCACACAGAAGTAGTTTCACTACCCTAAAAATCCTCTGTGGTTTGCTTATTCATTCCTTCCTCTACTTCCTGGCAACCACTGATTTTTTTTTAAATTTATTTATTTTTAGTTGAAGGATAATTGCTTTACAGTATTGTGTTGGTTTCTGCCATACGTCACCACGCATCAGCCATAGATACACATATGTCCCCTCCCTCTGGAACCTCCCTCCCACCTCCCACCCCTTTCCACCCCTCTAGGTTGTCACAGAGCCCTGGTTTGAGTTCCCTAAGTCATACAGAAAAAAACTGCCACTGGCTGTTTTCCATATGGTAGTGTATGTTTGAATGCTGCTCTCTCCATCTGTCTCACCATCTCCCTTCTCACTCCCGTGTTCACAAGTCTGTTCTCTATGCCTGCATCTCCATTGCTGCCCTGCAAATAGGTTCATCAGTACATCTTTCTAGATTCCATGCATGCGAGCATGCTAAGTCTCTTCAGTCGTGTCTGACTCTTTACTATCCTATGGACTGTATTCCGCTGGCCTCCTCTATCCATGGGATTCTCCAGGCAAGAATACTGGAACGGATTGCCATGCCCTCCTTCAAGGGATCTTCCTAACTCAGGGATTGAACCCATGTCTCTTATGTCTCCTGCATTGGCAGGCTGGTTCTTTACCACTAGCACCACCTGGGACACTCCCTAGATTCCATATATATACATCGATACGTGATATTTGTTTTTCTTTTTCTGACTTACTTCATTCTGTATAATAGGCTCTAGGTTCATCCACCTCATTAAAACTGCCAAGTGTGTTCCTTTTTCTGACTGAGTAATATTCCATTGTGTATATGTACCACAACCTCTTTATCCATTCATCTGTCAATGGACATCTAAAGAAGCCAATCTGAGAAAGCTACATACTGTATGATTCCAACTCTATGATGTTCTGGAAAAGATAAAGCTGGAGGCAATAAAAAGATCAGTGGTTGGAAACCACTTAGCCTTTTCTGGAGTGTCACAGAGTT
Organism: Bison bison bison; assembly: GCF_000754665.1. NCBI lineage: Eukaryota > Metazoa > Chordata > Mammalia > Artiodactyla > Bovidae > Bison > Bison bison. Next base: position 4,251,873 of record NW_011494800.1, on the reverse strand, counting down.
GGAATCATACAGCATGTAGCTTTTTCAGATTGGCTTCTTTCACTAGTAATATGCATTTAAATTTCCTTCAGGTCTTTTCATGGTTTCATAGCTCATTTCTTTTTAGCACTGAATGGTATTCCATTGTCTAGTACCACAATTTGTCTATCCATTCACCTACTGAAGAACATTTTGTTTGCTTTCAAGTTTTGGCAGTTATGCATAAATCTGCTATTAACATCTATGTACAGGGTTTTTGTGTGAACATAAGTTTTTGACTCCCTTGGGTACATACCAAGAAGCATGATTGCTGGATTGTGTGGTCAAGGTATATTTAGCTTTGTTAAGGAATTGCCAAACTCTTCCAAAGGGGTTGTACCACTTTCCATCCCCCTGTTGCTTCACACCCTCGCCAACATTTGATGTCAGTGTTCTGGATTTTGGTCGTGCTAATACGTGTGTGGTATCTCATTTTAATTTGCATTTCTCTGATAATATATGACGTGAAGCATCTTTTCAAATGCTTATTTGCCATCTGTATTCTGTTTATCTTCTTTGGTGAGGTGTCTGTTAAGATCTTTGGCCCATTTTTTGTTTTCTTATTGTTGAGTTTTCAGAATTTTTTGTATATTTTGGATAACAATTCTTTATCAGGTATGTTCTTTGCAGATGTATTTTCCCGTCTTTTCAGTCCCTTGACACTGCTTTTTGCAACACAGAAGTGTTTAATTTTAAAGTCTAGCTTGTCAATTATTTCTCTCACAGGTGGTACCTTTGATGCTATATCTAAAAAAGGTATTGACATCCATAACCAAGGTCATCTATGTGTGCTCCTGTGTTATCTCCTAGGAATGTTGTAGTGTTGCTCTTTACATTTAGATCCATTTGAGTTTATTTTTGTGAAAAGTGTTAGGTCTGTGTCCAGATTCACTTTTTGTCTTCCCTGTGGGTGTCTAGTTGGCACAACACCATTTGTTGAAAAGCCTGTCTTTGCTCCATTGTGTTACCCCTTGGCTCCTTCGTCAAAGGCGAGTTGAATATAGTTATGCTGGTCTGTTTCTGGGCTCTGTATTCTGTTCCGTTGATTTTTGTCCCCATTCTTTTGCCAGTACTACGTCTTGATCACTGTAGCTTCTTTCTAGTCATTTTCATTGTTATTTGTACACACACTTCAGGAGGCTGAAGTAAATGGGCGTGGCTGCAGTTTATAGCTGCTTTGAGTGTAGGCTATTTTCAAATCAAGTTCATTTTCAGAGTGTATGAGAATTCTTAGACCCTTGAAATCAGGACACCTGCACTGGACTGACATTAGATTACAAAAAATAAATAAACACCTGCATCTCCTCCATGATTTTCATTAAATTAACACAATTCAGAGCTACATTTCAAATGTGTGGATGACATCTTTTAAAAAGTAACCAAGCAAATAAATCCCCTTAATCCATTGCAAGGTTTAATATTAAGCTGAATTCCTAGATAATGTTAAGACTAACACTGACTTTAGATAAATTCCAAATTTTAGCCAAAACAAATAGATTTCATAGAGAATAGCGTTCAAATTCAAAGAGCAGGAGGACTCTCCCGGGCAAACATTAGTGAAATAACTCTTTCTTCCTCTATGAATTCTGTCATGCTTTCCCTTGCTCTCTCATCTATTTGGTGATTAGGTACAGAAATTCCTTAGTTCTTATCATGCCAGGTCAAGGTGAGTTCAGGAATAGACCAAATGTAACAATAAATTAAGGTGGATCAACCTCTGTTTCTTTTTCTTTTTGCTATTTGTACACTGATAGATTGATACTAAAAGGTAAATCCTAAAATTAAAAACAGAAGGTTAAGAAGAATATAGTGGCTGTATTTCCATGTTCAATTTGTATGTTTAACTTTCCCTAAAACTTTAAGTAAATACATTAACATCGTACATTGGGAAATAAAGAATTAGAAGGAGAGTGACTCAGTGAAACTAAACACCAGTTTAGCAAATAAAGCACCTAAATACCAGGTTCCAAACCTGCAGTGGTGGCTCATCCTCTGTGTTTCTTAGATTTTTTTTTTAAAGCAATTCAAAACCTAAATGGATTTTTCTCCATTAAGAGTTTGTCTAATACTTCAATTTGTCTTTAACCATCAAGTACTCTTTTATAATGCAAAAGTAATTTTATTTATGATTATAAATTAGATGAAAGAGACACTCGGGACGAATAAACTATCCTTTCGGAATACTGAGGATCAGAAAGAAAGTGTTCTTGAGTGCGACTACTAGGCGTTGTGTTTGGTGGGCTTTGTATTTGCTGTGTGTCTGCCCTTTTCCAAAGGAAGCTGCCTTTTCCCAACAGTTGGAAGGTGTTTGTTTCCCTGCCCACAAATATGACTGGGGATGAAGTCCATGAAGGTATTCAGGCTCACCTGGCATAGTGTATGAAGGAGTCAGCTGCCCACATTCTCTAAGCTGAAGTGCCCCCCCAACCAAGAGTAGCATCTGATGTTTATGTGCTCACATCAGTCCAAACTGAAAAAGTAGAAAGTACTAACACCAAAAACTAGCTTTGTGTTTGGATGGAGGGTACAGTTTTCACTTCTCTTCAAGGCTGATTAATGACATGATTTGTACCAGCAATCACTTGTCAGTTATAAGCAGCAGGCAGCAGATGATACTGTAACTGTCTGCTGGATGATAATTTTTAGAGAGGAGTGTTCAAAGATAAAATTGGTTTAGGAAACAATGTAATTAAATAAGCAGCCAAGAGAAAATACTTCAACTGTTCTTATAGCCCTACTCTGCCCTTGTCTATTCGGCTAAGAGTTTTTTCCTAGGGATTGATTGTTACTATCAATTTCTAAATGGATTCCAGTGTTGCCTTTAGACATGATTCCATAACTGCAGTTGCGTGGGGTATAGAAATGCCCTTGGGCATGCATGTGTGCGTGCTTACATGCATTCTCAGTCACTTCAGTAGTGTCTGGCTCTTTGCAACCCTATGGACTGTAGTCCACCAGGCTTCTCTGTCCCTGGGATTCTCCAGGCAAAAATACTGGAATGGGTTGCTATGGCCTCCTCCAGGGGATCTTCCTGACTCAGGGATTGAACCTGTGTCTTCTGCATTGCAGGCACAATGCAGAGCCACCCGGGAAGCCCAGAAATGCCCTTAATGGGTTTCTCTGGTAGCTCAGCTGGTAAACAATCCACCTGCAGTGCAGGAGACCTGGGTTGCATCCCTGGGTTGGGAAGATCTCCTAGATGAAGGCATGGCAACCAACACCAGTATTTTTGCCTGGTGAATCCCCATGGTCAGAGGAGCCTGGTGGGCTATAGTCAATGGGGTCGAAAAGAGTCAGACGACTGAGCAACTAAGCACAGCACTCATGGCAAATCTATTCAGTTTCAGTTGTTTGTTTTAATGTTATCTGTGTTTCAGATAGAAACTTAAGAGGAATTCCACCAAAGGAGGGAATCCTCTTTATTTTAATAAGTTGTGCCTAAGCCAATAACAGTTTGTGCCAGTCAAACAACAAAAACTACCACCAACAAAACAACAGCAACCAACCAACAAACCAAAACACACCAGTCTCATAATCTGTAAAATTCTTACAGGTTAAATCAGTTCAATATTTTGAACTGAGTCAGATTTAGTATTTATCTGTAAAAAAAAAAATGAAACATAACAGAAACAATTATATTCCTTCTCTACTCTGTACTCATTCTGAAAAAAAAAAAATGGCATCTTTCAAAGAAAGACCAGTGTAGGTGGTGAAGAAATATATTGCTGTTTATGACCTAGCAGTGTTCCATAATGTTTTAGAAAGACTGTAAAATATTTTATGAATATGAATTACCATTATTACCTAAGACTCTATTTAGCAGAGCTGGACTATAGCATCAATGTCTGCCAGTAACTGAAGAACATTGGCAAGCTGTTTGTCATGTCACCACTACATGGAATGTTCATCCTTTCTGAGTCACATCTACCACCTTGCCTTGGATGCTCTGCACAGACACTGGGAAAATAAGGAATCCTGAAAGATTGCTGGTGCTACTTGATATCATTTAGAATTAACAAGATCTGCTTTACATGTCCTTCATAAATTAATCAGCTCTTTTCTTAGCTTCAGAGAAAGAAATTATCAATATGGTATGTTGATGAACAGCATAGATTTTGGAGGCAGACAATGTTGGATTCAAATTCTTGCTTTGTCATTACATAGATGATCTTAAGCCATTTATTTCAGTTTATTAAATGTAAGTTTCCCAGTTTCCATAAATACTAATCATGCTTCATAGGATTTTGCCTAATTCAATACCTGGCATATCATTGTTGAGTGAGTATGATTAACTGGGGTTATCTCTGACTATTTAACTATCAGTCTAGGGGAGTATGTGTGTGTGTGAACACTTAGTTACAATATCTGATGAGAAAATAATCAATACAAGGTGGTTACATAATGGCATCAGGGCCTCTCTCCCTGCTCAGTTCAGTTCAGTCGCTCAGTCGTGTCCGACTCTTTGCAACCCCATGAATCGCAGCACGCCAGGCCTCCCTGTCCATCACCAACTCCCGGAGTTCACCCAGACCCACGTCCATCGAGTCAGTGATGCCATCCAGCCATCTCATCCTCTGTCGTCCCCTTCTCCTCCTGCACCCAATCCCTCCCAGCATCAGAGTCTTTTCCAATGAGTCAACTCTTCGCATGAGGTGGCCCAAGTACTGGAGTTTCAGCTTTAGCATCATTCCTTCCAAAGAAATCCCAGGGCTGATCTCCTTCAGAATGGACTGGTTGGATCTCCTTGCAGTCCAAGGGACTCTCAAGAGTCTTCTCCAACACCACAGTTCAAAAGCATCAATTCTTCAGTGCTCAGCCTTTTTCACAGTCATTCCTCTCCAGATTTTTCCACATGTCTCGTGAAGATCTTATTTGTAAGAAACAGGAACCAGCTCTAGCTAATAGAAACAGAAAAAGAAATGTGATATAATCACAGAATGGTACACATGGCAGTGAAAGAAAATGAACTATTGCTATATACAATGTCCTATAATATATCTGTTTTACAGTTTTACCTTTCATAATAAAATTTCAGATTAAATGTCCCTGGCACGTGTCCTCTCTACTATCACTGTAAATTCCATTTCTTTTGTTTCTTTGAGACAAACTAATCTTTGTGTGTGGCTTCCCTGGTGGCTAGATGGTAAAGAATCTACCTGCCAATGCAGGAGATGTAGGTTCGATTCCTGGGTCAGGACGATCCCCTGGAGAAGGAACTGGCAACCCACTCCTGTATTCTTGCTGGAGAATCCCATGGACAGAGGAGTCTGGTGGGTTACAGTCCATGGGGTCGAAAAAGAGTCGGACACAATTTAATGACCAAACAATAACAACCACCTTTGTGTGGTGCTGGCCAGGCTCCTTTGCCCATGGAATGTTTCCAGGCAAGAAAACTTGCCTGGAATTTCCAGGGGATCTTCCAGACCCAGGTATTGAGCCCTCATCTCTTGCGTCTCCTGCATTGGCAGTCGAATTCTTTACCTCTGAGCCACCTGGGAAGCGTTATTCTCTCTTATTGTGAATTAAATCCAACATGCCATCTCTCCCAGGGAATTTCACACATTAAAATTTTTGCTGTTAATTACAGAATGAATATCTTTTCCCTAGAAAAGAAATTTCAAGTGCAGATAATCCAAAGATGGGCTTCCTAACCTCTGCACTTGAAATTGTACCACCTGTTTGCTTTTTGGGAGAATGATGCCCATGGCTATGGCTCCATTTGTGGTCTGCCAAATATTAAATCAAATTATTAGTATGAATTTTATCATTTATATCTATATTGTACAATGTCAGATTTAAATGTCAGTATAAGAGCATTGAACTTATCTGCTGACTTCCTGAAATTGTACAATTAATTCTTAGTAGCTTGTGCACATATATGTATCATTCTTAGCAGAATGGCAGACACACTGCACAACAGGGTGTGTGCATGGGAGAAAGCAAAAATATTTGGTGGCAGCGAAACGTTCAAATTGCTGCAAGAAGGCAGGGTAAGGCCAAAATGTAGTACAAATTTAACATCAATGAAGGCATTTAAAATCAGGGCTCCACAGCGGGGAGTGCTCTTTGAGCCTTATGGTGCCCAGGGCAGACCCTGAGGCAAACAAACTACCCCTCAGCTGTACCCTCATCATGTCCTTTCCTTCTCCTGGAGTCTATCGTCTGTGCCCTGTCTCCACTCCCTCACTCTTTACACCTCTGTCTTTCCTGGTTTGTGACCACAGTGGCCTAAATATTTGCCAAGCTCCTAGTCTCTCCTCCTCTCAAATGCATGCTCCTGTCTGCTGCCCAGCAAATCCATTCACATATTGTTGTAAAAGTACCATGGGCCTCTTACCTACTTCTCCAGAGTCATCATGCTCTACCTCTGTCTCACTCTTTAAGATCTAACAGCCCCAAATTATCTGTGGTTCATATAAAAACCCGAGAGTAGGAAATGGCAACCCATTCCAGTATTCTTGCCTGGAAAATTCCATGGACAGAGGAGGCTGGTGGGCTATATAGTCCATAGGGTCCCAGAGAGTCAGACATAAAAACTCAACACTTCTTTATATCGCATACCTCTTGTACTCATGACATTTTCTCTTCCTTTGACACCATATGTCTCTTTCTCTATCCTCAGCAACCCACCCCCACCATCCACCCTGCCCCATACCACTTCTTTGACTACCTAAACTTTTCCTCCTGTCCTCAGCTCCTGTACCACCTTCCTCCAGAAACCTTCTGGTCACAAGAACCCCTCTCCTGGCTGGGCTAGCTGCTCTTCCTTTGCTCCAACTGCATCTTCTGTATATCTATGTCCTGAATGTGTACCACTCCTTTGAATATTATTTGTTCACCTCTCTCTCCCACTAGACTGGGAGAGCTCCCTGAGAGTAAGACAGCATCGTATTCACCTGAGTATCCCCAGGGCCTGCTCAGTACTGATGTACAAAATCCTGTCCATGCAAATATCTGCATCTGTTTTGTCACTAGTCAAGGCAACATTCAATTTATTTGGAAACCTTTCCTACACCAATTGCTTGTGCTTAAGTCGCTTCAGTTGTGTCTGACTCTTTGTGACCTTATGGACTGTAGCCCACCAGGCTCCTCTGTCCAAAGGATTTACCAAGGATTTACCACTGGAGTGGATAGCCATTTCCTCCTCCAGGGGATCTTCCTGACCCAGAGATAGAATCCACATCTCTTATGTCTCCTGCATTGGCAGGTGGGTTCCTTACCATTGGTTCCACCTAATTGCCTCAAAGTCCTTCCTCCTGATATTGAATTTGTTTGTTGTTTTGTTGTTTTTGCTGGGAAGCCTTCTATTCATTTTCTAGGGTTTCCAAATTGGGTGACTGAAACAACAGAAATTTGCTTTCTCATGGTTCTGTGAGACTAGAAGTCTGAGATGAAGCTGTCACCAGAGTTGGTTTGAGACTTCCCTCCTGGGCTCACAGATGGCCATGTTCTCCTTGTGTCTTCACACGACCTTCCTTTCGTGTGCATCTGTGTATACATTGCCTCTTCTTATAAAGACTGCAGTTATTTGGATTGGGGCCCACACTGATGATCTCATTTTAACTTAATCACCTCTTTAAACACCCTACCTCTAAACACAGTTACATGCTGAGGGGCTGGGAGTTAGGACTGCAATGTATGATTTTGAGATAAGCTTATAACTCTGCTTACCTATTGCTGCTGCTGCTGCTGCTAAGTTGCTTCAGTCGTGTCTGACTCTGTGTGACCCCATAGATGGCAGCCCACCAGGCTCCCCAGTCCCTGGGATTCTCCAGGCAAGAACACTGGAGTGGGTTGCCATTTCCTTCTCCATACTTTCCCCTAAATTTGCCACCAGTCACCAAGCAGATCCCATCTGCAAAGATGCAAGTTACAGCATCCTTCCCTCCCTCCTGTAAAAGTTCCATATGGTTATTTTATGACCCTATACTTCCCGAATCATTTTGCATATGACATTGACCTCCAGTGATGCATGGGAGGTCAGTACAAGGGAGAGAACTACTTCTTCTTTTATGTGATATTTTCTCGTGTTCGGATAGATGATGACTTTGCATTTTTATTTTCCTTCCTATTTTTTCTGAACTCCTAGATAATTTAGGGTTCTTATCATACAAGTGAATGGACAAATTGTGTGGTGTAACTATCACACCTAGGTTTTGATGTATCAAAAAGCTGTACAATTTTTATGTGTTGTTGGTTGTTTTCAGATACATTGCCTTATTGGATCTTCTTTTTAAAAACTGCAAATTATATACTATACTTTTTATTGCTAAAGAAATGTGGAACCCCAAAGAGGTCATATACCAAGTGAGTGTCAAAGCTATTCAGAAATCCAAGACTTCAGAATGAGGGACCACAGCTATTTTTGCTTTATCATTATTATCTTGTTTACATGGTCCTTAGAGCCAGACTTCTACTTTTAAAATAAGCATTTAGTTTCATTCTTTTACAAGTGGTTGACCAGTTTTCCCAGCACCACTTGTTAAAGAGATTGTCTTTAATCCATTGTACATTTTTGCCTCCTTTGTCAAAGATAAGGTGTCCATA